>NC_135895.1:71446006-71941446 GCF_964194155.1 Cetorhinus maximus | reverse complement strand
GAGAGGACGGAGAAAGAGTACGGTCAGACAGTGAGAGGACGGAGAGAGAGTACGGTCAGTCAGTGAGAAGACGGAGAGAGAGGACGGTCAGTCAGTGAGAGAGAGGATGGAGAGAGAGTACGGTCAGTCAGTGAGAGAGGGGACGGAGAGACAGTACGGCCAGTCAGTGAGAGGACGGAGAGAGAGTACGGTCAGTCAGTGAGAGAGAGAACGGAGAGAGAGTACGGTCAGTCAGTGAGAGAGAGAACGGAGAGAGAGTACGGTCAGTCAGTGAGAGGACGGAGTGAGAGTACGGTCAGTCAGTGAGAGGACAGAGAGAGATTACGGTCAGTCAGTGAGAGGACGGAGAGAGAGTACGGTCAGTCAGTGAGAGGACGGAGAGAGAGTACGGTCAGTCAGTGAGAGAGAGGATGGAGAGAGAGTACGGTCAGTCAGTGAGAGAGAGAACGGAGAGAAAGTACGGTCAGTCAGTGAGAGGACGGAGAGAGAGTATGGTCAGTCAGTGAGAGGACGGAGAGAGAGTACGGTCAGTCAGTGAGAGAGAGAACGGAGAGAGAGTACGGTCAGTCAATGAGAGGATGGAGAGAGAGTACGGTCAGTCAGTCAGTGAGAGGATGGAGAGAGACTACGGCCAGTCAGTGAGAGAGAGAATGGAGAGAGTGTATGGTCAGTCAGTGAGAGGATGGAGAGAGAGTACGGTCAGTCAGTGAGAGAGAGAACGGAGAGAGAGTACGGTCAGTCAGTGAGAGGACGGAGAGAGAGTACGGTCAGTCAGTGAGAGGACGGAGAGAGAGTACGGTCAGTCAGTGAGAGGACGGAGAGAGAGTACGGTCAGTCAGTGAGAGGACGGAGAGAGAGTACGGTCAGTCAGTGAGAGAGAGAACGGAGAGAGAGTACGGTCAGTCAATGAGAGGATGGAGAGAGAGTACGGACAGTCAGTGAGAGGACGGAGAGAGAGTACGGACAGTCAGTGAGAGAGAGGACGGAGAGAGAGTACGGTCAGTCAATGAGAGGATGGAGAGAGAGTACGGTCAGTCAGTGAGAGGACGGAGAGAGAGTACGGACAGTCAGTGAGAGAGAGGACGGAGAGAGAGTACGGTCAGTCAGTGAGAGAGGGGACGGAGAGAGAGTACGGCCAGTCAGTGACAGAACGGAGAGAGAGTACGGTCAGTCAGTGAGAGAAGGGATGGAGAGAGAGTACGGTCATTCAGTGAGAGAACGGACAGAGAGTACGGTCAGTCAGTGAGAGGACGGAGAGAGAGTACGGTCAGTCAGTGAGAGAGGGGACGGAGAGAGAGTACGGTCAGTCAGTGAGAGAGAGAACGGAGAGAGAGTACGGTCAGTCAGTGAGAGAACGGAGAGAGAGTACGGTCAGTCAGTGAGAGAGGGGACGGAGAGAGAGTACGGTCAGTCAGTGAGTGAGAGAACGGAGAGAGAGTACGGTCAGTCAGTGAGAGGACGGAGAGAGAGTACGGTCAGTCAGTGAGAGAGAGAACGGAGAGAGAGTACGATCAGTCAGTGAGAGGACGGAGAGAGAGTACGGTCAGTCAGTGAGAGGACGGAGAGAGAGTATGGTCAGTCAGTGAGAGGACGGAGAGAGAGTACGGTCAGTCAGTGAGAGAGAGAACGGAGAGAGAGTACGATCAGTCAGTGAGAGGACGGAGAGAGAGTACGGTCAGTCAGTGAGAGAGAGAACGGAGAGAGAGTACGGTCAGTCAGTGAGAGGACGGAGAGAGAGTACGGTCAGTCAGTGAAAGGACGGAGAGAGAGTACGGTCAGTCAGTGAGAGGACGGAGAGAGAGTACGGTCAGTCAGTGAGAGAGGATGGAGAGAGAGTACGGTCAGTCAGTGAGAGAGAGAACGGAGAGAGAGTACGGTCAGTCAGTGAGAGGACGGAGAGAGAGTACGGTCAGTCAGTGAAAGGACGGAGAGAGAGTACGGTCAGTCAGTGAGAGGACGGAGAGAGAGTACGGTCAGTCATTGAGAGAGAGAACGGAGAGAGGGTACGGTCAGTCAGTGAGAGAGAGAACGGAGAGAGAGTACGGTCAGTCAGTGAGAGGACGGAGAGAGAGTACGGTCAGTCAGTGAGAGGACGGAGAGAGAGTACGGTCAGTCAGTGAAAGGACGGAGAGAGATTACGTTCAGTCAGTGAGTGAGAGAACGGAGAGAGAATACGGTCAGTCAATGAAAAAGAGGATGGAGAGAGAGTACGGTCACTCAGTGAGAGGACGGAGAGAGAGTACGGTCAGTCAGTGAGAGAGAGAACGGAGAGCGATTACGGTCAGTCAGTGAGAGAGAGGACGGAGAGAGATTATGGTCAGTCAGTGAGAGAACGGAGAGAGAGTACGGTCAGTCAGTGAGAGGACGGAGAGAGATTATGGTCAGTCAGTGAGAGAACGGAGAGAGAGTACGGTCAGTCAGTGAGAGGGAGGACAGAGAGAGAGTACGGTCAGTCAGTGAGAGAGGGGACGGAGAGAGAGTACGGTCAGTCAGTGAGAGAGAGGACGGAGAGAGAGTACGGTCAGTCAGTGAAAGAACGGAGAGATAGTACGGTCAGTCAGTGAGAGGACGGAGAGAGAGTACGGTCAGTCAGTGAGAGGACGGAGAGAGAGTACGGTCAGTCAGTGAGAGGACGGAGAGATAGTACGGTCAGTCAGTGTGAGGACGGAGAGAGAGTACGGCCAGTCAGTTAGAGAGTTGACGGAGAGAGAGTACGGTTAGTCAGTGAGAGGACGGAGAGAGTGTACGGCCAGTCAGTGTGAGAGAGAACGGAGAGAGAGTACGGTCAGTCAGTGAGAGGACGGTGAGAGAGTACGGTCAGTCAGTGAGAGAGAGGATGGAGAGAGTACGGTCAGTCAGTGAGAGGGCGGAGAGAGAGTAGGGTCAGTCAGTGAGAGGACGGGGAGAGAGTACGGT
This sequence comes from Cetorhinus maximus, assembly GCF_964194155.1. NCBI lineage: Eukaryota > Metazoa > Chordata > Chondrichthyes > Lamniformes > Cetorhinidae > Cetorhinus > Cetorhinus maximus. Next base: position 71,938,530 of record NC_135895.1, on the reverse strand, counting down.
CAGTCAGTGAGAGAGAGGACGGTGAGAGAGTACGGTCAGTCTGTGAGAGATAGAACGGAGAGAGAGTACGGTCAGTCAGTGAGAGGACGGATAGAGAGTACGGTCAGTCAGTGAAAGAGGGGATGGAGAGAGAGTACGGTCAATCAGTGAGAGAGAGAACGGAGAGAGGGTACGGTCAGTCAGTGAGGGAGAGAACGTAGAGAGAGTACGGTCAGTCAGTGAGAGAGAGAACGGAGAAAGAGTACGGTCAGTCAGTGAGAGAGAGGACGGAGAGAGAGTACGGTCAGTCAGTGAAAGAGAAGATGGAGAGAGAATATGGTCAGTCAGTGAGAGAGAGGACGGAGAGAGAGTACGGTCAGTCAGTGAGAGAGAGGACGGAGAGATAGTACGGTCAGTCAGTCTGAGAGAGAACGGAGAGAGAGTACGGTCAGTCAGTGAGAGGACGGAGAGAGAGTAGGGTAGTCAGTGAAAGAGGGGATGGAGATAGAGTACGGTCAGTCAGTGAGAGAGAGAACGGAGAGAGAGTACGGTCAGTCAGTGAGAGAGAGGATGGAGAGAGAGTACGGTCAGTCAGTTAGAGAGAGAACGGAGAGAGAGTACGGTCAGTCAGAGAGAGGAGGGGGTGAGAGTACGGTCAGTCAGTGAGATTGAGAACGGAGAGAGAGTACGGTCAGTCAGTGAGAGGACGGAGAGAGAGTATGGTCAGTCAGTGAGAGAGAGGACGGACAGAGAGTACGGTCAGTCAGTGAGAGAGAGAACGGAGAGAGAGTACGGTCAGTCAGTGAGAGAGAGAACGGAGAGAGAGTACGGTCAGTCAGTGAGAGAGAGAACGGAGAGAGAGTACGGTCAGTCAGTGAGAGGACGGAGTGAGAGTACGGTCAGTCAGTGAGAGGACAGAGAGAGATTACGGTCAGTCAGTGAGAGGACGGAGAGAGAGTACGGTCAGTCAGTGAGAGGACGGAGAGAGAGTACGGTCAGTCAGTGAGAGAGAGGATGGAGAGAGAGTACGGTCAGTCAGTGAGAGAGAGAACGGAGAGAAAGTACGGTCAGTCAGTGAGAGGACGGAGCGAGAGTATGGTCAGTCAGTGAGAGGACGGAGAGAGAGTACGGTCAGTCAGTGAGAGAGAGAACGGAGAGAGAGTACGGTCAGTCAATGAGAGGATGGAGAGAGAGTACGGTCAGTCAGTCAGTGAGAGGATGGAGAGAGACTACGGCCAGTCAGTGAGAGAGAGAATGGAGAGAGTGTATGGTCAGTCAGTGAGAGGATGGAGAGAGAGTACGGTCAGTCAGTGAGAGAGAGAACGGAGAGAGAGTACGGTCAGTCAGTGAGAGGACGGAGAGAGAGTACGGTCAGTCAGTGAGAGGACGGAGAGAGAGTACGGTCAGTCAGTGAGAGGACGGAGAGAGAGTACGGTCAGTCAGTGAGAGAGAGGATGGAGAGAGAATACGGTCAGTCAGTGAGAGGACGGAGAGAGAGTACGGTCAGTCAGTGAGAGGACGGAGAGAGAGTACGGTCAGTCAGTGAGAGAGAGAACGGAGAGAGAGTACGGTCAGTCAATGAGAGGATGGATAGAGAGTACGGACAGTCAGTGAGAGGACGGAGAGAGAGTACGGACAGTCAGTGAGAGAGAGGACGGAGAGAGAGTACGGTCAGTCAATGAGAGGATGGAGAGAGAGTACGGTCAGTCAGTGAGAGGACGGAGAGAGAGTACGGACAGTCAGTGAGAGAGAGGACGGAGAGAGAGTACGGTCAGTCAGTGAGAGAGGGGACGGAGAGAGAGTACGGCCAGTCAGTGACAGAACGGAGAGAGAGTACGGTCAGTCAGTGAGAGAAGGGATGGAGAGAGAGTACGGTCATTCAGTGAGAGAACGGACAGAGAGTACGGTCAGTCAGTGAGAGGACGGAGAGAGAGTACGGTCAGTCAGTGAGAGAGGGGACGGAGAGAGAGTACGGTCAGTCAGTGAGAGAGAGAACGGAGAGAGAGTACGGTCAGTCAGTGAGAGAACGGAGAGAGAGTACGGTCAGTCAGTGAGAGAGGGGACGGAGAGAGAGTACGGTCAGTCAGTGAGTGAGAGAACGGAGAGAGAGTACGGTCAGTCAGTGAGAGGACGGAGAGAGAGTACGGTCAGTCAGTGAGAGAGAGAACGGAGAGAGAGTACGATCAGTCAGTGAGAGGACGGAGAGAGAGTACGGTCAGTCAGTGAGAGGACGGAGAGAGAGTATGGTCAGTCAGTGAGAGGACGGAGAGAGAGTACGGTCAGTCAGTGAGAGAGAGAACGGAGAGAGAGTACGATCAGTCAGTGAGAGGACGGAGAGAGAGTACGGTCAGTCAGTGAGAGAGAGAACGGAGAGAGAGTACGGTCAGTCAGTGAGAGGACGGAGAGAGAGTACGGTCAGTCAGTGAAAGGACGGAGAGAGAGTACGGTCAGTCAGTGAGAGGACGGAGAGAGAGTACGGTCAGTCAGTGAGAGAGGATGGAGAGAGAGTACGGTCAGTCAGTGAGAGAGAGAACGGAGAGAGAGTACGATCAGTCAGTGAGAGGACGGAGAGAGAGTACGGTCAGTCAGTGAAAGGACGGAGAGAGAGTACGGTCAGTCAGTGAGAGGACGGAGAGAGAGTACGGTCAGTCATTGAGAGAGAGAACGGAGAGAGGGTACGGTCAGTCAGTGAGAGAGAGAACGGAGAGAGAGTACGGTCAGTCAGTGAGAGGACGGAGAGAGAGTACGGTCAGTCAGTGAGAGGACGGAGAGAGAGTACGGTCAGTCAGTGAAAGGACGGAGAGAGATTATGTTCAGTCAGTGAGTGAGAGAACGGAGAGAGAATACGGTCAGTCAATGAAAAAGAGGATGGAGAGAGAGTACGGTCACTCAGTGAGAGGACGGAGAGAGAGTACGGTCAGTCAGTGAGAGAGAGAACGGAGAGCGATTACGGTCAGTCAGTGAGAGAGAGGACGGAGAGAGATTATGGTCAGTCAGTGAGAGAACGGAGAGAGAGTACGGTCAGTCAGTGAGAGGACGGAGAGAGATTATGGTCAGTCAGTGAGAGAACGGAGAGAGAGTACGGTCAGTCAGTGAGAGGGAGGACAGAGAGAGAGTACGGTCAGTCAGTGAGAGAGGGGACGGAGAGAGAGTACGGTCAGTCAGTGAGAGAGAGGACGGAGAGAGAGTACGGTCAGTCAGTGAAAGAACGGAGAGATAGTACGGTCAGTCAGTGAGAGGACGGAGAGAGAGTACGGTCAGTCAGTGAGAGGACGGAGAGAGAGTACGGTTAGTCAGTGAGAGGAATGAGAGAGTGTACGGCCAGTCAGTGTGAGAGAGAACGGAGAGAGAGTACGGTCAGTCAGTGAGAGGACGGTGAGAGAGTACGGTCAGTCAGTGAGAGAGAGGATGGAGAGAGTACGGTCAGTCAGTGAGAGGGCGGAGAGAGAGTAGGGTCAGTCAGTGAGAGGACGGGGAGAGAGTACGGTCAGTCAGTGAGAGAGAGGACGGTGAGAGAGTACGGTCAGTCTGTGAGAGATAGAACGGAGAGAGAGTACGGTCAGTCAGTGAGAGGACGGATAGAGAGTACGGTCAGTCAGTGAAAGAGGGGATGGAGAGAGAGTACGGTCAATCAGTGAGAGAGAGAACGGAGAGAGGGTACGGTCAGTCAGTGAGGGAGAGAACGTAGAGAGAGTACGGTCAGTCAGTGAGAGAGAGAACGGAGAAAGAGTACGGTCAGTCAGTGAGAGAGAGGACGGAGAGAGAGTACGGTCAGTCAGTGAAAGAGAAGATGGAGAGAGAGTATGGTCAGTCAGTGAGAGAGAGGACGGAGAGAGAGTACGGTCAGTCAGTGAGAGAGAGGACGGAGAGATAGTACGGTCAGTCAGTCTGAGAGAGAACGGAGAGAGAGTACGGTCAGTCAGTGAGAGGACGGAGAGAGAGTAGGGTAGTCAGTGAAAGAGGGGATGGAGATAGAGTACGGTCAGTCAGTGAGAGAGAGAACGGAGAGAGAGTACGGTCAGTCAGTGAGAGAGAGGATGGAGAGAGAGTACGGTCAGTCAGTTAGAGAGAGAACGGAGAGAGAGTACGGTCAGTCAGAGAGAGGAGGGGGTGAGAGTACGGTCAGTCAGTGAGATTGAGAACGGAGAGAGAGTACGGTCAGTCAGTGAGAGGACGGAGAGAGAGTATGGTCAGTCAGTGGGAGAGAGGACGGACAGAGAGTACGGTCAGTCAGTGAGAGAGAGAACGGAGAGAGAGTACGGTCAGTCAGTGAGTGGACGGAGAGAGAGTACGGTCAGTCAGTGGGAGAGAGAACGGAGAGAGAGTACGGTCAGTCAGTGAGAGGACGGAAAGAGAGTACGGTCAGTTAGTGAAAGAGGGGATGGAGAGACAGTACGGTCAGTCAGTGAGAGGACGGAGAGAGAGTACGGTCGGTCAGTGAGAGAGAGAACGGAGAGAGAGTACGGTCAGTCATTGAGAGAGAGGATGGAGAGAGAGTTCGGTCAGTCAGTGAGAGAGAGGACGGAGAAAGGGTACGGTCAGTCAGTCAGTGAGACGATGGAGAGAGAGTACGGTCAGTCAGTCAGTGAGAGGATGGAGAGAGATTACGGCCAGTCAGTGAGAGGATGGAGAGAGAGTACGGTCAGTCAGTGAGAGAGAGGATGGAGAGAGAGTACGGTCGGTAAGTGAGAGAGTGGACGGAGAGAGAGTACGGTCAGTCAGTGAGGGAGAGAACGGAGAGAGAGTACGGTCAGTCAGTGAGAGAGAGAACGGAGAGAGAGTACGGTAAGTCAGTGAGAGGACGGAGAGAGAGTACGGTCAGTCAGTGAGAGAGGAGACGGAGAGAGAGTACGGTCAGTCAGTGAGAGAGAGGATGGAGAGAGAGTACGGTCAGTCAGTGAGAGAGAGAACGGAGAGAGAGTAGGGTCAGTCAGTGAGAGGACGGAGAAAGAGTACGGTCAGTCAGTGAGAGAGAGAATGGAGAGAGAGTAAGGTCAGTCAGTGAGAGGACGGAGAGAGAGTACGGTCAGTCAGTGAGAGAGAGGATGGAGAGAGAGTACGGTCATTCAGTGAGAGAGGGGACGGAGAGAGAGTACGGTCAGTCAGTGAGAGGACGGATAGAGAGTACGGTCAGTCAGTGAAAGAGGGGATGGAGAGAGAGTACGGTCAATCAGTGAGAGAGTGAACGGAGAGAGAGTACGGTCAGTAAGTGAGGGAGAGAACGGAGAGAGAGTACGGTCAGTCAGTGAGAGAGAGAACGGAGAAAGAGTACGGTCAGTCAGTGAGAGAGAGGACGGAGAGAGAGTACGGTCAGTCAGTGAAAGAGAGGATGGAGAGAGAGTACGGTCAGTCAGTGAGAGAGAGGACGGAGAGAGAGGACGGTCAGTCAGTGAGGGAGAGAACGGAGAGAGAGTACGGTCAGTCAGTGGGAGAGAGAACGGAGATAGAGTACGGTCAGTCAGTGAGAGAGAGGACGGAGAGATAGTACGGTCATTCAGTCTGAGAGAGAACGGAAAGAGAGTACGGTCAGTCAGTGAGAGGACGGAGAGAGAGTAGGGTAGTCAGTGAAAGAGGGGATGGAGATAGAGTACGGTCAGTCAGTGAGAGAGAGAACGGAGAGAGAGTACGGTCAGTCAGTGAGAGAGAGGATGGAGAGAGAGTACGGTCAGTCAGTGAGAGAGAGATCGGAGAGAGAGTATGGTCAGTCAGTGAGAGGACGGAGAGAGAGTAGGGTCAGTCAGTGAAAGAGGGGATGGAGAGAGAGTACGGTCAGTCAGTGAGAAAGAGAACGGAGAGAGAGTACGGTCAGTCAGTGAAGAGAGGATGGAGAGAGAGTACGGTCAGTCAGTTAGAGAGAGAACGGAGAGAGAGTACGGTCAGTCAGTGAGAGGACGGAGAGAGAGTACGGTCAGTCAGCGAGATTGAGAACGGAGAGAGAGTACGGTCAGTCAGTGAGAGGACGGAGAGAGAGTATGGTCAGTCAGTGAGAGAGAGGACGGACAGAGAGTTCGGTCAGTCAGTGAGAGAGAGAACGGAGAGAGAGTACGGTCAGTCAGTGAGAGGACGGAGAGAGAGTACGGTCAGTTAGTGAAAGAGGGGATGGAGAGACAGTACGGTCAGTCAGTGAGTGGACGGAGAGAGAGTACGGTCAGTCAGTGGGAGAGAGAACGGAGAGAGAGTACGGTCAGTCAGTGAGAGGACGGAGAGAGAGTACGGTCAGTTAGTGAAAGAGGGATGGAGAGACAGTACGGTCAGTCAGTGAGAGGACGGAGAGAGAGTACGGTCAGTCAGTGAGAGAGAGAACAGAGAGAGAGTACGGTCAGTCAGTGAGAGAGAGGATGGAGAGAGAGTTCGGTCAGTCAGTGAGAGAGAGGACGGAGAAACGGTACGGTCAGTCAGTCAGTGAGAGGATGGAGAGAGAGTATGGTCAGTCAGTCAGTGAGAGGATGGAGAGAGATTACGGCCAGTCAGTGAGAGGACGGAGAGAGAGTACGGTCAGTCAGTGAGAGAGAGGATGGAGAGAGAGTACGGTCAGTCAGTGAGAGAGAGGACGGAGAGAGAGTACGGTCAGTCAGTGAGTGGATGGAGAGAGAGTACGGTCAGTCAGTGAGAGAGAGAATGGAGAGAGAGTACGATCAGTCAGTCAGTGAGAGAACAGAGAGGGAGTACGGTCAGTCAGTGAGAGAGAGGACGGAGAGAGAGTACGGTCAGTCAGTGAGAGAGAGGATGGAGAGAGTACGGTCAGTCAGTGAGAGGGCGGAGAGAGAGTAGGGTCAGTCAGTGAGAGGACGGAGAGAGAGTACGGTCAGTCAGTGAGAGGACGGATAGAGAGTACGGTCAGTCAGTGAAAGAGGGGATGGAGAGAGAGTACGGTCAATCAGTGAGAGAGAGAACGGAGAGAGGGTACGGTCAGTCAGTGAGGGAGAGAACGGAGAGAGAGTACGGTCAATCAGTGAGAGAGTGAACGGAGAAAGAGTACGGTCAGTCAGTGAGAGAGAGGACGGAGAGAGAGTACGGTCAGTCAGTGAAAGAGAGGATGGAGAGAGAGTACGGTCAGTCAGTGAGGGAGAGAACGGAGAGAGAGTACGGTCAGTCAGTGGGAGAGAGAACGGAGATAGACAACGGTCAGTCAGTGAGAGAGAGGACGGAGAGATAGAACGGTCAGTCAGTCTGAGAGAGAACGGAGAGAGAGTACGGTCAGTCAGTGAGAGAGAGGATGGAGAGAGAGTACGGTCAGTCAGTGAGAGAGAGATCGGAGAGAGAGTACGGTCAGTCAGTGAGAGGACGGAGAGAGAGTAGGGTCAGTCAGTGAAAGAGGGGATGGAGAGAGAGTACGGTCAGTCAGTTAGAGAGAGAACGGAGAGAGAGTACGGTCAGTCAGTGAGAGGACGGAGAGAGAGTATGGTCAGTCAGTGAGATTGAGAACGGAGAGAGAGTACGGTCAGTCAGTGAGAGAGGGGACGGAGAGAGAGTATGGTCAGTCAGTGAGAGAGAGGACGGACAGAGAGTACGGTCAGTCAGTGAGAGAGAGAACGGAGAGAGAGTACGGTCAGTCAGTGAGAGGACGGAGAGAGAGTACGGTCAGTTAGTGAAAGAGGGGATGGAGAGACAGTACGGTCAGTCAGTGAGAGGACGGAGAGATTGTACGGTCAGTCAGTGAGAGAGAGAACGGAGAGAGAGTACGGTCAGTCAGTGAGAGGATGGAGAGAGAGTTCGGTCAGTCAGTGAGAGAGAGGACGGAGAAAGGGTACGGTCAGTCAGTCAGTGAGAGGATGGAGAGAGAGTACGGTCAGTCAGTCAGTGAGAGGATGGAGAGAGATTACGGCCAGTCAGTGAGAGGACGGAGAGAGAGTACGGTCAGTCAGTGAGAGAGAGGATGGAGAGAGAGTACTGTCAGTAAGTGAGAGAGTGGACGGAGAGAGAGTACGGTCAGTCAGTGAGGGAGAGAACGGAGAGAGAGTACGGTCAGTCAGTGAGAGAGAGAACGGAGAGAGAGTACGGTAAGTCAGTGAGAGGACGGAGAGAGAGTACGGTCAGTCAGTGAGAGAGGAGACGGAGAGAGAGTACGGTCAGTCAGTGAGAGAGAGGATGGAGAGAGAGTACGGTCAGTCAGTGAGAGAGAGAACGGAGAGAGAGTAGGGTCAGTCAGTGAGAGGACGGAGAAAGAGTACAGTCAGTCAGTGAGAGAGAGAATGGAGAGAGAGTACGGTCAGTCAGTGAGAGGACGGAGAGAGAGTACGGTCAGTCAGTGAGAGAGAGGATGGAGAGTGAGTACGGTCAGTCAGTGAGAGAGGGGACGGGGAGAGAGTACGGTCAGTCAGTGAGAGGACGGATAGAGAGTACGGTCAGTCAGTGAAAGAGGGGATGGAGAGAGAGTACGGTCAATCAGTGAGAGAGAGAACGGAGAGAGAGTACGGTCAGTCAGTGAGGGAGAGAACGGAGAGAGAGTACGGTCAGTCAGTGAGAGAGAGAACGGAGAAAGAGTACGGTCAGTCAGTGAGAGAGAGGACGGAGAGAGAGTACGGTCAGTCAGTGAAAGACAGGATGGAGAGAGAGTACGGTCTGTTAGTGAGAGAGAGGACGGAGAGAGAGGACGGTCAGTCAGTGAGGGAGAGAACGGAGAGAGAGTACGGTCAGTTAGTGGGAGAGAGAACGGAGATAGAGTACGGTCAGTCAGTGAGAGAGAGGACGGAGAGATAGTACGGTCATTCAGTCTGAGAGAGAACGGAGAGAGAGTACGGTCAGTCAGTGAGAGGACGGAGAGAGAGTAGGGTAGTCAGTGAAAGAGGGGATGGAGAGAGAGTACGGTCAGTCAGTGAGAGAGAGAACGGAGAGAGAGTACGGTCAGTCAGTGAAAGAGAGGATGGAGAGAGAGTACGGTCAGTCAGTTAGAGAGAGAACGGAGAGAGAGTACGGTCAGTCAGTGAGAGGACGGAGAGAGAGTACGGTCAGTCAGTGAGATTGAGAACGGAGAGAGAGTACGGTCAGTCAGTGAGAGGACGGAGAGAGAGTATGGTCAGTCAGTGAGAGAGAGAACGGAGAGAGAGTACGGTCAGTCAGTGAGAGGACGGAGAGAGAGTACGGTCAGTTAGTGAAAGAGGGGATGGAGAGACAGTACGGTCAGTCAGTGAGTGGACGGAGAGAGAGTACGGTCAGTCAGTGGGAGAGAGAACGGAGAGAGAGTACGGTCAGTCAGTGAGAGGACGGAGAGAGAGTACGGTCAGTTAGTGAAAGAGGGGATGGAGAGACAGTACGGTCAGTCAGTGAGAGGACGGAGAGAGAGTACGGTCAGTCAGTGAGAGAGAGAACAGAGAGAGAGTACGGTCAGTCAGTGAGAGAGAGGATGGAGAGAGAGTTCGGTCAGTCAGTGAGAGAGAGGACGGAGAAACGGTACGGTCAGTCAGTCAGTGAGAGGATGGAGAGAGAGTACGGTCAGTCAGTCAGTGAGAGGATGGAGAGAGATTACGGTCAGTCAGTCAGTGAGAGGATGGAGAGAGATTACGGCCAGTCAGTGAGAGGACGGAGAGAGAGTACGGTCAGTCAGTGAGAGAGAGGATGGAGAGAGAGTACGGTCAGTCAGTGAGAGAGAGGATGGAGAGAGAGTACGGTCAGTCAGTGAGAGAGAGGACGGAGAGAGAGTACGGTCAGTCAGTGAGAGAGAGAATGGAGAGAGAGTACGGTCAGTCAGTGAGAGAGAGAACGGAGAGAGAGTACGGTAAGTCAGTGAGAGGACGGAGAGAGAGCACGGCCAGTCAGTGAGAGAGGAGACGGAGAGAGAGTACGGTCAGTCAGTGAGAGAGAGGATGGAGAGTGAGTACGGTCAGTCAGTGAGAGAGAGAACGGAGAGAGAGTAGGGTCAGTCAGTGAGAGGACGGAGAATGAGTACGGTCAGTCAGTGAGTGAGAGAATGGAGAGAGAGTACCGTCAGTCAGTGAGAGGACGGAGAGAGAGTACGGTCAGTCAGTGAGAGAGAGGATGGAGAGAGAGTACGGTCAGTCAGTGAGAGAGAGAACGGAGAGAGAGTAGGGTCAGTCAGTGAGAGGACGGAGAAAGAGTACGGTCAGTCAGTGAGATAGAGAATGGAGAGAGAGTACGGTCAGTCAGTGAGAGGACGGAGAGAGAGTACGGTCAGTCAGTGAGAGAGAGGATGGAGAGAGAGTACGGTCAGTCAGTGAGAGAGAGGATGGAGAGAGAGTACGGTCAGTCAGTGAGAGGACGGAGAGAGAGTACGGTCAGTCAGTGAGAGAGGGAACGGAGAGAGAGTACGGTCAGTCAGTGAGTGGACGGAGAGAGAGTACGGTCAGTCAGTGAGAGAGAGAACGGAGAGAGAGTACGGTCAGTCAGTGAGAGAGAGAACGGAGAGAGAGTACGGTCAGTCAGTGAGAGGACGGAGAGAGAGTACGGTCAGTCAGTGAGAGAGAGAACGGAGAGAGAGTACGGTCAGTCAGTGAGAGAGGGGACGGAGAGAGAGTACGGTCAGTCAGTGAGAGAGAGAACGGAGAGAGAGTACGGTCAGTCAGTGAGAGGACGGAGAGTGAGTACTGTCAGTCAGTGAATGGAAGGAGAGAGAGTACGGTCAGTCAGTGAGAGGACGGAGAGAGAGTACGGTCAGTCAGTGAGAGAGAGAACGGAGAGAGAGTACGGTCAGTCAGTCAGTGAGAGGACGGAGAGAGAGTACGGTCAGTCAGTGACAGAACGGAGAGAGAGTACGGTCAGTCAGTGAGAGAGAGAACGGAGAGAGATTACGGTCAGTCAGTGAGAGAGAGGACGGAGAGAGAGTACGGTCAGTCAGTGAGAGGACGGAGAGAGAGTACGGTCAGTCAGTGAGAGAGTGAACGGAGAGACAGTACGGTCAGTCAGTGAGAGAGAGAACGGAGAGAGAGTACGGTCAGTCAGTGAGTGAGAGAACGGAGAGAGAGTACGGTCAGTCAGTGAGAGAGAGGACGGAGAGAGAGTACGGCCAGTCTGTGAGAGAGAGAATGGAGAGAGAGTACGGCCAGTCAGTGAGAGAGAGAATGGAGAGAGAGTACGGTCAGTCAGTGAGAGAGAGGACGGAGAGAGAGTACGGTCAGTCAGTGAGAGGACGGAGAGAGAGTACGGTCAGTCAGTGAGAGAGTGAACGGAGAGAGAGTACGGTAAGTCAGTGAGAGGACGGAGAGAGAGTACGGTCAGTCAGTGAGAGAGGGGACGGAGAGAGAGTACGGCCAGTCAGTGAGAGAGAGAACGGAGAGAGAGTACGGTCAGTCAGTGAGAGAGAGAACGGAGAGAGAGTACGCTCAGTCAGTGAGAGAGAGAACGGAGAGTACGGTCAGTCAGTGAGAGAGAGAACGGAGAGTCACCAAAAGAGAGAACAGAGAAAGAGAATTGAGAGTCACAGAGAGAGTGAGCGGAGTGGTTGGGAGGGAGGGAACTGATAGACAAGGAGAGATTGTATGGAGATTCAGCGATAGAAAGGGAACAGGGAGAACAGGGAGGTTGAGAACAGAGAGTCAGCGAGAGAGCGAATGGAGGGTCAGGGAGAGAGAGAACGGAGAGTCAGAGAGAGAGAACAGTGTGTCAGTGTGAGAGAGAACAGAGGGACGTGCAGAGAGAGAACGGAGAGGCAAGGAGGGAGAGAATGGAGAGAAGGGAAAGTGAGAACAGAGATTCAAGGAGAGAAAACGGAGTGTCAGGGACAGAGAGAAAGGAGAGTCAGGGAAAGAGAGAATGGAGACTTAGGGTGAGAAAGTCAGGGAGAGAGAAAATGGTCACAGTCAGCGAGAGATAGAATGTAGAGTCAGGGAGAGAGAGAGCGGAGAGTCAGGGAGAGAGAGAGCGGAGAGTCAGGGAGAGAGAGAATGGAGAGTCAGGGAGAGAGAGAATGGAGAGTCAGGGACATAGAGAACGGAGAGTCAGGGAGAGGGAGAATGGAGAGTCAGGGAGAGTGAGAAGGGTGTGTCATTGAATGAGAGAACAGAGAGTCAGGTAGAGGAAGAACACATAATCAGGGTGAGGGCGAAGATGGGGAAAGGGAGAGAGAGAATAAAGTGTCAGCAAGAGAGGGAATGGAGAGTCAGTGAGAGAGAGAGAGAATGGAAAGTCAGGGAGAGAGGGAATGGAAAGTTAGGGAGAGAGAGAGAACGGAAAGTCAGGGAGAGAGGGAATGGAGAGATAGGGAGAGAGAGATCAGAAAGTCAGGGAGAGTGAACTGAAACTCAGGGAGACAAGAAGTAAGACTCAGTGAGAGAGAGAGAGAGAGTATAGTCAGTCAGTGAGAGAGAGAATGGAGAGAGAACACGGTCAGTTAGTGAGAGAGAGAACAGAGAGTCACCAATAGAGAGAACAGAGAAGGAGAATTGATAGTCACGGAGAGAGAGAACTGAGAGGCAGGGAGGGAGTGAAGGCAGAAACAAGGAGAGATAGAATGGAGATTCTGCGATAGGGAATGGAACAGGGAGAACAGGGAGAGTGAGAACAGAGAGTCAGCGAGAGAGAGAACGGAGTCAGGGTGAGAGAGAACGGACAGTCAGAGAGAGAGAACAGAGTGTCAGTAAGAGAGAGAAAACAGAGGGACAGGAAGCGAGAGAACCGAGGGACAGGGAGAGAGAGAACGGAGAGTCAAGGAGGGAGAGAATGGAGGGAAGGGTGAGTGAGATCGGAGAGTCAAGGAAAGAAAACGGAGTGTCAGGGACAGAGAGAAAGGAGAGTCAGGGAAAGAGAGAATGGAGACTTAGGGTGAGAGAGTCAGGGAGAGAGCGAATGGGGAGTGATGGAGAAAAAGAATAGAGAGAGAGGGATAGGGGAGACAGGGAGAGACAGAATGGATAGCGAGTGAGGGAGAGAACGGAGAGACAGAGTGGGAGATAATGGAGAGTTAGGGCGGAGAGAACGAATAGTCGGGGAGAGTCACGGAGAGACAGAACAGAGAGTCAGTCAGGGGGGAACAGAGCGTCAGCAAGAGAGGGAATGGAGAGTGAATGAGGGAGCAAGAGAATGGAGAGTCAGGGAGGAAATGAACGGTTGGAGTTAGGTTGGAGAGATTGAGAGGACGGAATAGTCAGGAAGAGAGAATAGAGAGTCTTTTGTGGTTTATAGTTTGTATATTCTGTAGTAACGAGGATCAGGAAAGAAGGGCCCTAGAGTAATTGATTTAAAAGGTTTAATTTAAAGGGATAAGTCATGGCAGGAGAGCTCAAAGCCGTGGTGTGCTCCTCATGCTCCATGTGGGAAGCCAGGAACATTTCCAGTGCCCGGGACCAGCATGTGTGCAGGAAGTGTGTCCAGCTGCAGCTCCTGGAAGCTCAGGTTTAAGAGTGGGAACGACGGCTTGGGACACCGTGGAGTATCCGCGAGTTTGAGAGCATTGTGGATAGCACGTTTAGAGAGGTGGTCACACCGCAGCTGAAGGGACTTGAGGAAGGAAGGGAATGGGTGACCACCAGGCAGTCCAAGAGAAACAGGCAGGTAGTTCAGGAGTCCTCTGGGGTCCCACTCGCAAATCGGTATTCCGTTTTGGAGGCTGATGTGGGCGCTGGTTCCTCCCGGGAGTGCAGACAGAGCCAAGCTTCTGGCACCACAAGCAGCCTGTCTGTACAGGAGGGGAGGAAGAGAGAAATAGCAATAACAGGGGATTCTATAGTCAGGGGAACAGATAGGCGCTACTGTGGCCGTCAACCTGACTCCAGGATGGTGTGTTGCCTCCCTGGTGCCAGAGTCTGGGATGTCACTGAAAGGCTACAGGGCTTCCTGAAGGGGGATGGTGATAAGTCAGAGGTCATGGTACATGTTGGTACCAATGATATAGGTAGAAAGAGGGATAAGGTGTTGCATCAAGAATTCAGGGAGTTAGGCAGTAGACTAAAAAGCAGGACCTCTCGGGTTGTAATCTCTGGATTACTCCCAGTGCCATGTGCTAGCAAGCTCAGAAATAGGAGAATAGTGCAGATGAATAGATGGCTTAAGAGTTGGTGCAGGAGGGAGAGTTTTAGATTCCTGGATCACTGGGACCATTTCTGGGGAATGTGGGATCTGTACAAGCGGGACAGTCTACATCTGAACCAGAGGGGGACGAACATCCTTGCGGGCAGGTTTGCTAGTGCTGTTGGGAGGAGTTTAAACTAATTTAGCAGGGGGTGGGGAAACAGAATGTTAGCAGAATAGGGACACATCATAATACAATAAAAACAATCAAGTCAGAGGGAGTACAGCTGCAATAAGTTTCAAGGGAGTAAGGCAAGGCTGGATGGCCTCTACTTTAATGCCAGGAGTATTACAGGTAAAACGGATGAGTTAAGTGTGAGGGTTAACATGTGGAATTATGATATAGTAGCCATCACAGAGATGTAGTTGAGGGAGGGGTAGGATTGACAGCTCAACATTCCGGGATATAGAGTCTTCAGGTGAGACAGGGGAGGGGGGGAAGAGGAGGAGGCCCTGCATTATTAGTTAAGGAATCAGTTACTGCAGTAAGGAGAGATGATATCTTGGAGGGGACATCGAATGAAGCTTTGTGGGTAGAGCTTAGGAATAAAAAAGGGGCAGCCACATTGTTAGGTGTTTATTATAGACCCCCAGATAGTCAGCAGGAAATTGAGGAGCAAATATGTGCACAATTTGCGGAGGTGTGTAAAGACAATAACAGTAGGGTAATTATATTAGGTGATTTCAACTTTCCCAATATTAATTGGGATAGATATAGTGTTAAGGGCTTGGATGGAGTGGATTTCTTGAAATGTGTACAGAACTTTTTAGGTCAATATGTAGAAGGTCCAACAAGGGATGGCGCAGTGCTGGACCTAACTCTGGGGAATGAAGCCAGACAGGTGGCTGAGGTGGTGGTGGGGGTACATTTTAGCGACCACAACATGGTACAGTTTTAGCTTGTGAGTCAGGCAGAGAGAATGGAGTGTCAGTGAAAGAAAGAACAGATAGTCAGTGAGGGAGGGAATACAAGTGAGGGAGAGAGACAATGGGCAGTCAGGGAGAGAGAGAATGGTGAGCCATGAAAAGGGAGAAAGGAGATTCAGGGAGAGAGAATAGATAGTCAAGGAGCGTGAGTATGGAGAGTCACAGAAACAGAGGATGGAGTGTCAGGGAAAGAGAGAATGGAGAGTCAGCAAGAGAGGAAATGGAGACTGAGTGAAGGAGAGAAATAATGGAGAGTCAGGGAGAGAGAGAAGGAAGTGTCAGGGAGAGAGAGAAAGGAGCGACAGGGAGAGAGAGAAAGGAGCGACAGGGAGAGAAGGAACAGAGAGCCAGGGAGAGAGAGAACAGAAAGTGATGGAGAAAGAGATTGGAGAGACAGGGAGAGAGCGAATGGAGAGACAGGGAGAGAGCGAATGGAGAGACAGGGAGAGAGTGAATGGAGAGTGAGTGAGGGAGAGGAAGAGCGGAGAGTCAGTGAGAGAAAGAATGGAGAGTGAGCGAGAGAGGAAATGGAGAGTGAGTGAGGAGAGAATGGAAAGTCAGGGAGAGAGAGAAGGGAAAGTCAGCGAGATAGAGAACGGGGAGACACAGAGAGAGGAAGAGAATGGTGAGTCAGCAAGAGAGGGAATGGAGAGATGGGGGAGAGAGAATGGAGATTCAGCGAGAGAGAGAATGGAGAATCAGGGTAAGAGAGAACAGAGAGAGAGAATGGAGAGACAGGGAGGGAGAGAACGGATAGTGAGAATGGAGAGTCAGTGAGTCAGAGAACAGAGACATAGAGAGAGAGAATGGAGAGACAGGGCGAGAGGGAACAATGGGCGAGAGGGAACAAAGAGTGAGAGGGAGAGAGAGAACAGAGTCAGTCAGAGAGAGGACTGAATATCAGGGATACAGCAAAGGGAGAGTCAGGGAGACGGAATGGAGAGTGAGTGAGGGGGTAGAGAATGGATAGTGAGGGAGAGAGAGAACGGAGAGGTGAGAGAGAGAATGGAGAGAGAGAACAGAGAGTCAGGGAGAGAGAACACAGAGTTGGGGGAGAGGGAACAGAGGGTAAGCGAGAGAGGGAATGGAGAGTGATTAACAGAGAGAAAGAACAGAGAGTCAGTGAGGGAGGGAATGCAGACAGGGAGAGAGGGAATGGAAAGTGAGTCAGGAAGAGAGAGAACAGAGAGCCAGGGTGAGAGAGAATGGAGAGATGAGGGAGAGGGAACGGACATTGATGGGGAAAGAGATTGGAGAGACAGGGAGAGAGAGAGAATGGAGAGACAGGAAGAGAGGGAATGGAGTGTGAGTGAGGGAGAGAGAGAACAGAGGGTCAGGGCGGAGAGAGAACGGAGAAACAGGGAAAAAGGGAATGGAGAGTGAGGAAGGGAGAGAGAGAAATGAGAGACAGAGAGAAAAGAGAACGGAGAGACAGAGAGAGAATGTAGAGTAAGGGAGAAAGAGAACGGAGAGTGAAGGAGAGAGAATGGAGGGTAAACGAGAGAGGGAACGGTAAGTGAGTGAGGGAGAGAGAGAATGGAAAGAGTGAACAGGGAGAGAAAGCACAGGGAGTCAGAGAGAGAGAGAACAGTGAGTCAGGGAGAGAGAGAGAGAATAGAGATTCAGGTAGAGAGAGAACAGAGAGTCAGGGAGAGAGAGAACGAAGAGTCAGGGAGAGCGGGAACGGAGAGACAGGGAGAGCGGGAATGGAGAGACAGGGAGCGAGGGAACGGAGAGAGAGGGAACGGAGGCGGAGAGAGAGTAAACGAAGAGGCAGGGAGAGAGGGAACGGAGAGAGAGGGAGCGGAGAGGCGGAGAGACGTGAGGATGGGAGTTGGAGGTCATAGCAGGAGAGAGGGATGTGTAGAGCTGCAGAGATGGGGAAATGATGGAAAAAAGTTTAAGGAGAGAGATGAGATAGGGAATGGAGGCGGGAGACTAGAGAACGAAGAAATGTTGGAGGGAGAGAGTGCAAAGTCCGAGAAAGGCCCAGATCTTCCAATGTCTGGATTGTTCAGAGGCCAGATGTACTACAGGACCCCTCACTAGTCCCAACACACTGATGCTGAGGCAATTGGCAGGAAGTTCAGACTTCCATTGGGCAATTCCATTGCTCCCCAGGACACTCTGCAAAGTCTTCCATTAGAGTTAGAGACTTCGGAGTGCTGACTTACTTACCCGAATAGTTACCAGGAAACATGAGACAGAAAAATCCTCACCTAATTGCCAAGTCACTTCTCAACTGACAGCCCAAGTCACTCAAACTATTCCTCCTCAACCCCACAACTCCCCACCTGATCCCACACACTCCATGCATTTCACAGACAAATCCCCTGACCCGACTCCTCCAAGAATACCTCTGAACCGGCTCACACCCACCACCTTGATCTACCCAACCCAACTGACACAACTAGACTAGCCCTAAATCTGACAACCCTTCATGATGTGACTCACTACCCAGCTCACCCAAGAGACCAACTCCCCCATTTACTCCACCCACTCCCCCATTTACTCCACCCGCTCCCCCACTTACTCCAGCCACTCCCCCATTTACACCACCGACTCCCCCACTTACTTCACCCACTCCCCCATTTACACCATCCACTCCCTCACTTACTTCACCCACTCCCCCATTTACACCACCGACTCCCCCACTTACTTCACCCACTCCCCCATTTACACCATCCACTCCCTCACTTACTTCACCCACTCCCCCACTTACTCCACCCACTCCCCCACTTACTCCACCCACAACCCCATTCACTCCACCCACTCCCCCATTTACTCCAGCCAATCGCCCATTTACTTCTCCCACTCCACCAACTCTCCCATTAACTCCACCAACTCTCCCATTAATCCACGACTCCCCTATTTAATCCACTCACTCACCCATTTACTCCACCCACTCCCCCATTTACTTCACCCGCTACCCCACTTACTCCACCCGCTCCACCACTTACTCCACCCGCTCCCCCTATTACTCCACCCTCTCCCCCATTTACTCCACTCGCTCCCCCATTTACTCCACCAACTCCCCCATTTACCTCACCCACTCCCCCATTTACTCTATCCACTCCCCCATTTACCCCACCCACTCCCCCATTTACTCCACCCGCTCCCCAATTTAATCCACCCGCTCCCCCATTTTCTCCACCCGCTGTCCCATTTACTCCACCCACTCCCCCACTTACTCCACCGACTCCCCCACTTACTCAACCCACTCCCCCATTTACCCCACCCACTCCCCCATTTACTCTACCCACTCCCCCATTTACTCCACCCGCTCCCCTAGTTACTCCACCCACTCCCCCATTTACTCTATCCACTCCCCCACTTACTCCACCCGCTCCCCCATTTACTCCACCCACTGCCCCATTTACTCTACCCGCTCCCCCACTTACTCAACACATTCCCCCACTTACTTCACGCACTCCCCCACTTACTCCACCCACTCCCCCACGTACTCCACCCACTCCCCCACGTACTCCACCCGCTCCCCCACTTACTCCACCCGCTCCCCCAATTACTCCAACCGCTCCCCCACTTACTCCACCCACTCCCCCATTTACTCCACCCGCTCCCCCACTTACTCCACCCACTCCCCCATTTACTCCACCCGCTCCCCCACTTACTCCACCCGCTCCCCCATTTACTCCACCCGTTCCGCCATTTACTCCACCCACTCCCCCATTTACTCCACCCGCTCCCTCACTTACTCCACCCGCTCCCCCACTTACTCCACCCGCTCCCCCATTTACTCCACCCATCTCCCCCATTTACTCCACCCACTCCCCCATTTACTCCACCCACTCCCCCATTTACTCCACCCACTCCCCCACTTACTCCACCCGCTCCCCCACTTACTCCACCCACTCCCCCATTTACTCCACCCATCTCCCCCATTTACTCCACCCACTCCCCCATTTACTCCACCCACTCCCCCATTTACTCCACCCACTCCCCCATTTACTCCACCCACTCCCCCACTTACTTCACCCACTCCCCCATTTACTCCACCCACTCCCCCATTTACTCCACCCGCTCCCCCACTTTTTCCACCCACTCCCCCATTTACTCCACCCGCTCCTCCACTTACTCCACCCGCTCCCCCACTTACTCCACCTGCTCCCCCACTTACTCCACTCACACCCCCATATACTCCACCCACACCCCCATTCACTCCACCCACTCCCCCATTTACTCCACCCAATCGCCCATTTACTGCACTCGCTCCCCCATTTACTCCCCCCACTCCCCCAGTTACTCCAACCACTCCCCCCACTCCCCCACTTACTTCTCCCACTCCACCAACTCCCCCATTAACTCCACCAACTCTCCCATTAATCCACGCACTCCCCTATTTAATCCACTCACTCACCCACTTACTATACCCGCTCCCCCACTTACTCCACCCACTCCCCCACTTACTTCACGCACTCCCCCACTTACTCCACCCGCTCCCTCACTTACTCCACCCACTCCCCCACTTACTTCACCCGCTCCCCCACTTACTTCACCCACTCCCCCACTTACTTCACCCACTCCCCCACTTACTTCACCCACTCCCCCACCTACTCCACCCGCTCCCCCATTTACACCACCCACACCCCCATATCCTCCACCCACACCCCCATTCACTCCACCCACTCCCCCATTTATTCCACCCGCTCCCCCACTTACTCCACCCGTTCCCCCTCTTACTCCACCCGCTCCCCCAATTACTCCACCCACTCCCCCACTTACTTCACGCACTCCCCCACTTACTCCACCCACTCCCCCACTTACTTCACCCACTCCCCCACCTACTCCACCCGCTCCCCCACTTACACCACCCACACCCCCATATCCTCCACCCACACCCCCATTCACTCCACCCACTCCCCCATTTACTCCACCCGCTCCCCCAATTACTCCAACCGCTCCCCCATTTACTCCACCCGCTCGCCCATTTACTCCACCCACTCCGCCATTTACTCCACCCACTCCCCCATTTACTCCACCCACTCCCCCATTTACTCCACCCACAACCCCATTTACTCCACCAACACCCCCATTTACTCCACCCACTCCCCCATTTACTCCACCCACTCCCCCACTTACTTCACCCACTCCCCCACCTACTCCACCCACTCCCCCACTTACTTCACCCACTCCCCCACCTACTCCACCCACTCCCCCACTTACTTCACCCACTCCCCCACTTACTTCACCCACTCCCCCATTTACTCCACCCAATCGCCCATTTACTGCACTCGCTCCCCCATTTACTCCCCCCACTCCCCCAGTTACTCCAACCACTCCCCCCACTCACCCACTTACTTCTCCCACTCCACCAACTCCCCCATTAACTCCACCAACTCTCCCATTAATCCACGCACTCCCCTATTTAATCCACTCACTCACCCACTTACTCCACCCGCTCCCCCACTTACTCCACCTGCTCCCCCACTTACTCCACCCGCTCCCCCACTTACTCCATCCACTCCCCCACTTAATGCACCCGCTCCCCCACTTACTCCACCCGCTCCCCCACTTACTCCACCCGCTCCCCCACTTACTCCACCCGCTCCCCCACTTACTCCACCCGCTCCCCCACTTACTCCACCCGCTCCCCCACTTACTCCACCCGCTCCCCCACTTACTCCACCCGCTCCCCCACTTACTCCACCCGCTCCCCCATTTACTCCACCCATCTCCCACACTTACTCCACCCGCTCCCCCACTTACTCCACCCGCTCCCCCACTTACTCCACCCGCTCCCCCACTTACTCCACCCGCTCCCCCACTTACTCCACCCGCTCCCCCACTTACTCCACCCGCTCCCCCACTTACTCCACCCGCTCCCCCATTTACTCCACCCGCTCCCCCACTTACTCCACCCGCTCCCCCACTTACTCCACCCGCTCCCCCACTTACTCCACCCGCTCCCCCACTTACTCCACCCGCTCCCCCACTTACTCCACCCGCTCCCCCACTTACTCCACCCGCTCCCCCACTTACTCCACCCGCTCCCCCACTTACTCCACCCGCTCCCCCACTTACTCCACCCACTCCCCCACTTACTCCACCCACTCCCCCATTTACCGCACCCACTCCCCCATTTACCTCACCCGCTCCCCCACTTACTCCACCCACTCCCCCATTTACCCCACCCACTCCAACATTTACTCTACCCACTCCCCCATTTATTCTACTCGCTCTCCCTATCTACTCCACCCACTCCCCTATTTACTCCACCCGCTCCCCCATTTACTCTACCCACTCCCCCAATTACTCTTCCCCCTCCCCCATTTACTCCGCCCGCTCCCCCACTTACTCCACCCGCTCCCCCACTTACTCCACCCACTGCCCCATTTACCTCACCCACTCCCCCATTTACTCTACCCACTCCCCCATTTATTCCAGCCACTCCCCCGTTTACTCCACCCGCTCCCCCATTTACTCCACCCGCTCCACCATTTACTCTACCCGCTCCCCCATTTACTGCACCCGCTCCCCCATTTGCTCTACTCGCTCCCCCATCTACTCCACCCACTCCCCCAATTACTCCACCCAATCCCCTATTTACTCCACCCATTCCCCCACTTACTCCACCCAATGCCCCATTTACTCCACCCACTCCCCCATTTACTCCACCCACCCGCCATTTACTCCACCCACACCCCCCCATTTACTCCACCTACTCCACCATTTACTCCACCCATCCTACACAATCCGCTTGACTTCACCTACTCTTCCCACTTCCCATTTGCTTCACCAATCTACCCACTCCTCCATTTACCCAAACGCCCTTGACTTCACCCTCTCTTCCCACGCATCATTTATTTGTGTGTCTGTGAGTAGTGTGTGTGTGCGCACAGGTGTGTGTCTGTTTGTGTTTCGTTGTGCGTGGGTTTGTCAGTATGTGTCTGGGTGTGTGGTCATATGTGTGTATTAGACTGTGTGAGTCAGTGTTTGTGTTGGGGTGTGTGTGTGTGTGTTTCAGTGTATGTGTGTTTAGTCTGTGTGCACCTGTGAGTGTCGCTGTGTCAGTGTTTGCGTGTGTGTCGGTATATGTGATGTTACGTGTGTATTTGTCTGTGTGTGCATCTCTGTGTGCATGTGTGTGCGAGAGAGAGAGAGCGTGCGCGTGTCATTGCGTGTGTCGGGGTGTGTCTGTCAGTGTGTGTGTGCACGCACGTCGGTATATCGGTGTGTGTTTGTAAATGTCTGTTTGTGTGTGTGTTTCAGTGTGTGACTGTCAGTGTGTCGGTGTGTGTGTGCACCTATCGGTGTCAGGGTGTGTGTGTGTTGGTATGTCAGGATGTGTGTGTGTGTTGTTGTGTCACTGTTTGTGTCAGTGTGTGTGTTTCGGGAGAGTGTGTGTGTGTTTCGGGAGAGTGTGTGTGTGTGTTTGCAGAGTGTGTGTATGTGTTTGGGGAGTGTGTGTGTTTAGGGAGAGTGTGCGTGTGTTTGGGGAGAGTGTGCGTGTGCTTGGGGAAAGTGTGTGTTTGTTTGGGGATTGTGTGTGTGTATTTGGGGAGTGTGTGTGTGTTTGGGGAGGGTGTATGTGTTTGGGGAGTGTTTGTGTGTTAGGGGAGAGTGTGTGTGTGTATGTTTTTGTTGGGATGTTTGTGCATGTGTGTGTGTCGGTGTGAGCATATATGGTGGCGTGTCTGTGTGTGTGTGTTGGGGGGAGCATGTCTGTGTATGTGTGCGCACATCAGTGTGCGTGTGTGTATTTTAGGGGGGGGGGATGTGTATGTATTTGTGGGGGGGATGTGTGTGTATGTGTGGGGGGGGATGTGTTTGTATGTGTTGGGGGGATGTGTGCGTATGTCTGGGGGGGGGATGTGTGTGTATGTGTGGGGGGGATGTGTGTGTATGTGTTGGTGGATGTGTGTGTATGTGTGGGGGGGATTTGTGTGTATGTGTAGGGGGGATTTGTGTGTATGTGTGGGGGGGTGTGTGTGTGTATGTGTTGGGGGAATGTGTGTGTATGTGTGGGGGAGGGTGTGTGTTTATGTGTTGGGGGGGATGTGTGTGTATGTGTGGAGTGGGGATCTGTGTGTATGTGTAGGGGGGGATGTGTGTGTATGTGTTGGGGGGGATCTGTGTGTATGTGTGGGGGGGGATGTGTGTGCATGTGGGGCGGGGGATGTGTGTGAATGTGATGGGGGGGATGTTTGTGTATGTGTTGGGGGGCGATGTGTGTGTATGTGTGGGGGGGGATGTGTGTGCATGTGTGGCGGGGGATGTGTGTGAATGTGTTGGGGGGGATGTTTGTGTATTTGTTGGGGGCATGTGTGTGTATGTGTGGGGGGGGATGTGTGTGTATGTGTGGGCAGGGGATGTGTGTGTATGTATTGGGGGGGATGTGTTTGTATGTTTTGGGGGGATGTGTGTGTATGTGTGGGGGTTGATGTATGTGTATGTGTGAGCAGGGGATGTGTGTGTATGTGTGGGGGGGGATGTGTGTGTATGTTTTGGAGGGGATGTGTGTGTACGTGTGGGGGGGATGTATGTGTATGTGTGGGGGGGATGTGTGTGTATGTTTGGGGGGGGGTGATGTGTGTGTATGTGTGGGGGTGATGTGTGTGTATGTGTGGGGGGGATGTGTGTGTATGTGTGTGGGGGGAATGTGTGTATATGTGTGGGGGGGGATGTGTGTGTATGTTTTGGTGGGGATGTGTGCGTATGTGTGGGGGGGATGTGTGTGTATGTGTGGGGGGGATTTGTGTGTATGTTTTGGAGGGGGATGTGTGTGTATGTTTTGGGGGGGGATGTGTGTGTATGTTTTTGGGGGGGATGTGTGTGTATGTGTGGGGGGGGATGTGTTTGTATGTTTTGGGGGGGGGATGTGTGTGTATGTGTTGGGGGGAATGTGTGTGCATGTGTGGGGGGGTGATGTGTTTGTATGTTTTGCGGGGGGATGTGTGTGTATGTGTGGGGGGGATGTGTGTGTATGTGTGGGGGGGGATGTGTGAGTATGTGTGGGGGGGGATGTGTGTGTATGTGGGGGGGGAGATGTGTTTGTATGTTTTGGGGGGGAAGTGTGTGTATGTGTGGGGGGGATGTGTGTGTATGTGTGTGGGGGGGATGTATGTGTATGTGTGTGGGGGGGATGTGTGTGTATGTGTTGGGAGGATGTGTGTGTATGTTTTTTTGGGGGGGGGATGTGTGTGTATGTGTGTGGGGGGGGATGTGTGTGTATGTGTGGGGGGGGTGATGTGTGTGTATGTGTGTGGAGGGGATGTGTGTGGGGGGGGGGGATGTGTGTGTATGTGTGTGGGGGGTGATGTGTGTGTATGTGTGTGGGGGGGATGTGTGTGTATGTTTTTTTGGGGGGGGATGTGTGTGTATGTGTGTGGGGTGGGATGTGTGTGTGTATGTGTGGGGGGGGATGTGTGTGTATGTGTGTGGGGGGGGATGTGTGTGTATGTGTGTGGGGGGGATGTGTGTGGTGGGGGATGTGTGTGTATGTGTGTGGGGGGGATGTGTGTGTATGTGTGTGGGGGGGGATGTGTGTGTATGTGTGTGGGGGGGATGTGTGTGTATGTGTGGGGGAGAATGTGTGTGTATGTTTTTTGGGGGGGGATGTGTGTGTATGTGTGGGGGGGATGTGTGTGTATGTGTGGGGGGGATGTGTGTGTATGTGTGGGGGGGCGATGTGTATGTATGTTTGGGGGGTGGGATGTGTGTTTATGTGTGGGGGGGGGATGTGTGTGTATGTTTGGGGGCGGGGATGTGTGTGTATGTTTGGGGGGGGGGATGTGTGTGTATGTGTGGGGGGGGGATGTGTGTGTATGTGTGGGGGGGATGTGTGTGTATGTTTGTGGGGGGATGTGTGTATATGTGTGTGGGGGGGATGTGTGTGTATGTGTGGGGGGGGGATGTGTGTGTATGTTTTGGTGGGGATGTGTGCGTATGTGTGGAGGGGATGTGTGTGTATGTGTGGGGGGGGGATGTGTTTGTATGTTTTGGGGGGGGGGATGTGTGTGTATGTGTGAGGGGGATGTGTGTGTATGTGTGGGGGGGATGTGTGTTTATGTGTGTGGGTGGGATGTGTGTGTATGTTTGGGGGGGGGGATGTGTGTTCATGTGTGGGGGGGATGTGTGTGTATGTTTGGGGGGGGGATGTGTGTGTATGTGTGGGGGGGATGTGTGTGTATGTTTGGGGGGGCGATGTGTGTGTATGTTTGGGGGGGGGATGTGTGTTTATGTGTGGGGGGGAATGTGTGTGCATGTTTGGGGGGGGGATGTGTGTGTATGTTTTTTGGGAGGGGGATGTGTGTGTATGTTTTTTGGGGGGGGATGTGTGTGTACTTGTGCGCCTATGTATCGGGACTGCTTTACCTTTGCAATAAAACTGATCTCCCAGCCATCAATGAGGAAGTGGAATGGTTCCCACTGCACCTCCACTGCTGTCTCCCAGATGGATTTGAAGTGAAGCCCTTTAGGAGTGGAGAGCTCTGTGGAGAGATGATCCACATTAATGACAACCAGATGAACGTATGGTTCTGTGGGGTTTTCGGCTGACTGCTCATGTTCAAACAATTCACATACCAGGATGTTACCATCTGTCCCTGTAACATCCAAGAAGGAAAACCGAGCCTTTTGACAGAACTATTCATCACCTTCCGATGTTCCAAAGTGCATTGCAACTGTTTAAGCAATGTTGAATTGTGGTCACTGTTGTGATACAGCAATCAGAGCAAACAGCTTCTCACAGTTACAGGTCATATCACTTAAGACTACATTTTGCTGTGAATGAATGGATGGACTTGGCATGATCTGGACATCTGTACGCTAACCTGGGATTTTTTTTTTTAAACGACCATAAGCTTAGCCTGGAACTTTCCATAAGCAGGCCTCTTGCAAGAAATCACCTGACCTTGCTGGTACTTCAGGAGGTCTGGATGTTTGTTTTGAACTGCAATCAGTAACTGATGGAGAAAACAAACTGCAAAGGAAGGTTGGTAACTTGCTGGAAATCATATGGTAGAGGGAAAAAAAACCTGAAGTTGTGACCTGCTGATTTTAAAGACAGTCCTGTTGGGGAACAAGCTGAGAAAGGAAGGCTACCCTAACTGGCTCCTTCTCTCTACTCTGCCTGTGATTGTGTCGGGCTATCAACCTGTAGCCAGAGAATCTTCATCTGATTGTGACCAGTCGGCATTTGAATCTGAAAAGCTGGACAAGTTGGTGAGAACATCCAGCCTCCCACGGCTCATCCTCACACGAGGGACCCCAACAGCATTGAGATAATGTGGATTTTATCCTCACACGAGGGACCCCAACAGCATTGAGATAATGTGGATTTTATACCCACATGAGGGAACTCCAACAGCATTGAGACACTGTGGATTTTATCCTCACACGAGGGACCCCCAACAGCATTGAGACACTGTGTATTTTATCCTCACACAAGAGAACTCCAACAGCATTGAGACACTATGGATTTTATCCTCACACGAGAGAACTCCAACAGCATTGAGACACTGTGGATTTTATCCTCACACGAGAGAACTCCAACAGCATTGAGACACTGTGGATTTTATCCTCACACGAGAGAACTCCAACAGCATTGAGACACTGTGGATTTTATCCTCACACGAGAGAACTCCAACAGCATTGAGACACTGTGGATTTTATCCTCACATGAGAGAACTCCAACAGCATTGAGACACTGTGGATTTTATCCTCACACGAGAGAACTCCAACAGCATTGAGACACTGTGGATTTTATCCTCACACGAGAGAACTCCAACAGCATTGAGACACTGTGGATTTTATCCTCACATGAGAGAACTCCAACAGCATTGAGACACTGTGGATTTTATCCTGACACGAGAGAACTCCAACAGCATTGAGACACTGTGGATTTAATCCTTTATTTTATAACGTCCATCCTCCAAAGCCCTTCTCCGCAGGGAGACTCAATCTATTTGTTCTTTGTTTG
Source organism: Cetorhinus maximus (assembly GCF_964194155.1). Classification (NCBI taxonomy): domain Eukaryota; kingdom Metazoa; phylum Chordata; class Chondrichthyes; order Lamniformes; family Cetorhinidae; genus Cetorhinus; species Cetorhinus maximus. The sequence continues at coordinate 71,911,724 of NC_135895.1, read as the reverse complement.
CATGTGTGTGTGTTTGGGGAGATAGTGTGTGAGTGTGTGTGGAGAGTGTCTGCGTGTGTGTGTGTTTGGGGAGTGTGTGTGGGGGGACTGTGTTTGTGTATGGGGAGTGTGTTTGTGTGTGGGGAGTGTGTGTGTGTGGTGAGTGCGTGTGTGTGTGGGGAGTGTGTGTGCGTATGGGGGGGGTGTGTGTGTGTTGGGAGTGTGTGTGTGTGTTTGGGGATTGTGTGTGTGTGTTTGGGGAGTCTGTTTGTTTGGAAAGTGTCTGTGTGTTTGGGGAGTGTCTGTGTGTTTGGGGAGTGTCTGTGTGTTTGGGGGGTGTGTGTGTGTTTGGGGAGTGTGTGTGTGTTTGGGGAGTGTGTGTGTGTGTTTGGGGAGTGTGTGTGTGTGTTTGGGAAGTGTGTGTGTTTGGGGAGTGTGTGTATGTTTGGGGAGTATGTGTTTGGGGAGTGTGTGTTTGGGTAGTGTGTGTTTGGGTAGTGTGTGTTTGAGGAGTGTGTGTGTGTTTGAGGAGTGTGTGTGTGTTTGGAGAGGGTGTGTGTGTGTTTGGGGAGTGTGTGTGTGTTTGGGGAGTGTGTGTATGTGTGTTTGAGGAGCCTGTGTGTTTGGAAAGTGTCTGTGTTTGGGGAGTGTCTGTGTGTTTGGGGAGTGTGTGTGTGTTTGGGGAGTCTGTGTGTTTGGAAAGTGTCTGTGTTTGGGGAGTGTCTGTGTGTTTGGGGAGTGTGTGTGTTTGGGGAGTGTGTGTGTTTGGGGAGTGTGTGTGTTTGGGAACTGTGTGTTTGGGAGAGGGTGTGTGTGTGTTTGGGGAGTGTGTGTGTATGGAGAGGGTGTGTGTGTTTGGGGAGTGTGTGTGGGTTTGGGAAGTATGTGTGTGTGTGTTTGGGGAGTGTGTGTATTTGGGGAGTGTGTGTGTTTGGGGAGTGTGTGTGTGTTTGGGGAGTGTGGGTATGTTTGGAGAGGGTGTGTGTGTTTGGGGAGTGTGTGTGTTTGAGGAGTGTGTGTGTTTGGGAAGTGTGTGTGTGTTTGGGGAGTGTCTGTGTGTTTGGAGAAGGTGTGTGGGTGTTTGGGGAGTGTGTGTGTGTTTGGGAAGTGTGTGTGTGTTTGGAGAGGGTGTGTGTGTTTGGGGAGTGTGTGTGTGTGTTTGGGGAGTGTGTGTGTGTTTGGAGAGGGTGTGTGTGAGTTTGGGGAGTGTGTGTGTGTTTGGGAAGTGTGTGTGTTTGGGGAGTGTCTGTGTGTTTGGAGAGGGTGTGTGTGTGTTTGGGGAGTGTGTGTGTGTTTGGAGAGGGTGTGTGTTTGGGGAGTGTGTGTGTGTTTGGGGAGTGTGTGGGTGTTTGGGGAGTGTGTGTGTGTTTGGAGAGGGTGTGTGTGTTTGGGGAGTGTGTGTGTGTTTGGGGTGTGTGTGGGTGTTTGGGGAGTGTGTGTGTGTTTGGAGAGGGTGTGTGTGTGTTTGGAGAGGGTGTGTGTGTGTTTGGAGAGGGTGTGTGTGTTTGGAGAGGGTGTGTGTGTTTGGGGAGTGTGTGTGTGTTTGGAGAGGGTGTGTGTGTGTTTGGGGAGTGTGTGTGTGTTTGGGGAGTGTGTGGGTGTTTGGGGAGTGTGTGTGTGTTTGGAGAGGGTGTGTGTGTGTTTGGGGAGTGTGTGTGTGTTTGGAGAGGGTGTGTGTGTTTGGAGAGGGTGTGTGTGTTTGGGGAGTGTGTGTGTGTTTGGAGAGGGTGTGTGTGAGTTTGGGGAGTGTGTGTGAGTTTGGGGAGTGTGTGTGTGTTTGCGGAGTGTGTGTGTGTTTGGGAAGTGTGTGTGTTTGGGGAGTGTGTGTGTGTTTGGAGAGGGTGTGTGTGTGTTTGGAGGGTGTATGTGTGTTTGGGAAGTGTGTGTGTGTTTGGGGAGTGTCTGTGTGTTTGGAGAGGGTGTGTGTTTGGGGAGTGTGTGTGTGTTTGGGGAGTGTGTGTGTTTGGGGAGTGTGTGTGTGTTTGGAGAGGGTGTGTGTGAGTTTGGGGCGTGTGTGTGTTTGGGGAGTGTGTGTTTGGGGAGTGTGTGTGTTTGGAGAGGGTGTGTGTGTGTTTGGGGAGTGTGTGTTTGGAGCGGGTGTGTGTGTGTTTGGGGAGTGTGTGTTTGGGGAGTGTGTGTGTTTGGGAAGTGTGTGTGTGTGTCTGGGGAGTGTGTGTGTTTGGAGAGGGTGTGTGTGTTTGGGGAGTGTGTGGGTGTTTGGGGAGTGTGTGTGTTTGGAGAGGGTGTGTGTGTGTTTGGGAAGTGTATGTGTGTTTGGGAAGTGTGTGTGTGTTTGGGGAGCGTGTGTGTGTTTGGGGAGTGTGTGTGTGTTTGGAAAGGGTGTGTGTGTGTTTGGGGAGTGTGTGTGTGTTTGGGGAGTGTGTGTGTGTGTTTGGAGAGGGTGTGTGTGTGTGTTTGGGGAGTGTGTATGTGTTTGGGGAGTGTGTGTGTGTTTGGGGAGTGTGTGTGTGTGTTTGGGGAGTGTGTGTGTGTTTGGAGAGGGTGCGTGTGTGTTTGGGGAGTGTGTGTGTGTTTGGGGAGTGTGTGTGTGTGTTTGGGGAGTGTGTGTGTGTTTGGGGAGTGTGTGTGTGTTTGGAGAGGGTGTGTGTGTTTGGAGAGGGTGTGTGTGTTTGGGGAGTGTGTGTGTGTTTGGGGAGTGTGTGTGTGTTTGGAGAGGGTGTGTGTGTGTTTGGGGAGTGTGTGCGTGCACGCACGCAGGGCGCTGGGGTAATTCTTTAGGAAGAGATAGATAGTTATACTTCCCAATAACAAGTGTGTGTTAACCTGTAGTTGCAACTGGTTAAAAGAAGTTTTGTTTCAAAATGAAAAATCGTTCAGAGTTTATTGAATGAAGACTGGGTGAATACGCTTTTATTTTGGGCACCAGTAGTAAAGCAGACGATTGGCTACTTTGCTGAAAAATTTTGCTTTAAATAAATGGTACAGCCTGCAGAGTAGTGAGTGTAGATCATACACACATACATCCCATACCGATAATAATAAGAGGAAGATCATACAAATAGCAACTAGACCATGACCAGGAAATTGGTTTCATAATGTTGATGTGGAGCTGCACTGTCAGACAATCAGTACTGAGGGAGTGCTGCAGTGTCAGAGGGTCAGTACTGGGGGAGTGCTGCATTGTCAGAGGGTCAGCACTGAGTGAGTACTGCACTGTCAGAGGGTCAGTACTGAGTGAGTACTGCACTGTCAGAGGGTCAGTAATGAATGATTACTGCACTGTCAGAGGGTCAGTACTGAGTGACTACTGCACTGTCAGAGGGTCAGTAATGAATGATTACTGCACTGTCAGAGGGTCAGTACTGAGTGACTACTGCACTGTCAGAGGGTCAGTAATGAATGATTACTGCACTGTCAGAGGGTCAGTACTGAGTGACTACTGCACTGTCAGAGGGTCAGTACTGAGTGAGTAGTGCACTGTCAGAGCGTCAGTACTGAGTGAATACTGCACTGTCAGAAGGTCAGTACGGAGTGAGTGCGGCACCGTTCGATTTTGATTGGTGGGAGAGTGCTGCATTGCCTCTGGTATGGTACTGAGAGAGTGCTGCACTGACAGAGGGCCAATGCTGAGGGAGTGCTGCAGTGTTTAAGGGTCAATATTGAGTGAGTGCTGCACCTTCAGTGGGTCAGTAATGAGGGAGCGCTGCATTGTCAGAGGGTCAGTACGCAGGGAGTGCTACACTGTCAGAGGGTCAGTACTGAGGGAGTGCTGCACGGTCAGAGGGTCAGTACTGAGGGAGTGCTACACTGTCCGGAGGGGCAGTACTGAGGGAGTGCTACACTGTCGGAGGGTCAGTACTGAGGGAGTGCTGCACTGTCGGAGGGTCAGTACTGAGGGAGTGCTGCACCTTCGGAGATTCAATACTGAGAGAGTGTTGCACTGTCAGAGGGTCAGTACTGAGGGAGTGCTGCACTGTCAGAGGGTCTGTACTGAGGGAGTGCTGCACTGTCAAAGGGTCAGTAATGAGGGTGTGCTGCACTGTCAGAGGGTCAGTACTGAATAAGTGCTGCACTGAGAGAGGGTCAATACAGAGGGAGTGCTGCACTGTCAGATGCTAAGTAGTGAGGGAGTGCTGCACTGTCAGATGGTCAGTAGTGAGGGAGAAATGCACTGTCAGTTGGTCAGTACTGAGGGAGTGCAACACAGTTGGATGGTCAGTACCGAGGGACTGTTTGAGTGTTGTAGTGTCAGGACTGTGTGTGTGCTGGACTGTCGGATGTCAAAACTTCGGGAGTGCTTCAACATCAGAGGGTCCGTACTGAGGGAGTGCTGCACTGTCAGAGGGTCAGCACTGAGGGAGTGCTGCACTGTCAGAGGATCAGTACTGAGGGAGTGCTGCACTGTCAGATGGTCTGTACTGAGGGAGTGCTGCACTGTCAGAAGGTCAGTACTGAGGGAATGCTGCACTGTCAGAGGATCAGTACAAAGGGAGTGCTGCACTGTCAGAGGGTCAGTACTGAGGGAGTGCTGCACTGTCAGAGGGTCAGTACTGAGGGAGTGCTGCACTGTCAGAGGGTCAGTACTGAGGGAGTGCTGCACTGTCAGAGGATCAGTACTGAGGGAGTGCTGCACTGCCAGAGGATCAGTACAAAGGGAGTGCTGCACTGTCAGAGGGTCAGTACTGAGTGTGTGCTGTACTGTCAGAGGGTCAGTACTGAGGGAGAGCTGCACTGCCAGAGGGTCAGTACTGAGGGAGTGCTGCAGTGTCAGAGGGTCAGTACTGAGGGAGTGCTGCACTGTCAGAAGGTCAGTACTGAGGGAGTGCTGCACTGTCAGAGGATCAGTACAAAGGGAGTGCTGCACTGTCAGAGGATCAGTACTGAGGGAGTGCTGCACTGTCAGAGGATCAGTACAAAGGGAGTGCTGCACTGTCAGAGGGTCAGTACTGAGTGTGTGCTGTACTGTCAGAGGGTCAGTACTGAGGGAGAGCTGCACTGCCAGAGGGTCAGTACTGAGGGAGTGCTGCAGTGTCAGAGGGTCAGTACTGAGGGAGAGCTGCACTGCCAGAGGGTCAATACTGAGGGAGTGCTGCAGTGTCAGAGGGTCAGTACAGAGGGGGTGCTGCCCTGTTGGATTGTCAGTACTAAGGGAGCAATGCACTGTCAGTTGGTCAGTACTGAGGGAGTGCAACACAGTTGGATGGTCAGTACCGAGGGACTGTTTCAGTGTTGTAGCGTCAGGACTGTGTGTGTGTTAGATTGTCGGAGGTCAAAACTTCGGGAGTGCTTCAACATCAGAGGATCAGTACTGAGGGAGTGCTGCAATGTCGGAGGGTCAGTACTAAGGGGGCACTGCACTGTCAGAGGGTCAGTACTGAGGGAGTGCTGCACTGTCAGAGGATCAGTACTGAGGGAGTACTGCACTGTCAGAGGATCAGTACTGAGGGAGTGCTGCAATGTCAGAGGGTCAGTACTAAGGGGGCACTGCACTGTCAGAGGGTCAGTACTGAGGGAGCGCTGCACAGTCAGAGGGTCAGTACTGTGGGAGTGTTGCACTGTCGGAGTGTCAGTACTGAGGGATTGCTGCACTGTTGGAGTGTCAGTACAGAGGGAGTGCTGAACTGTCGGAGGGTCATACTGAGGGAGTGCTGCACTGTTGCAGTGTCAGTACTAACGTAGTGTCGCTGTGTGGGAGGGTTACTACTGAGGGAATGCTGCACTGACAGAGATTCAGTGCTGTGGGAGTGTTGCAGTGTCAGAGGGTCAGTACTGAGGGAGTGCTACACTGTGAGGCTATTCATACTGAAGGGGTACTGCACTGCCTGAGGGTGAGTACGAGCGGAATGCTGCCCTGTTGGATGGTTAGTACTGATGGAATGCTGCACTGTCAGAGGGTCAGTAATGAGGGAGTGCTGCACTGTCAGAGGGTCAGTAATGAGGGAGTGCTGCACAGTCAGAGGGTCAGTAATGAGGGAGTGCTGCACTGTCAGAGGGTCAGTACTGAGGGAGCGCTGCACTGTCAGAGGGTCAGTAATGAGGGAGTGCTGCACTGTCAGAGGGTCAGTAATGAGGGAGTGCTGCACTCTCGGAGGTTCAGTACTGAGGGCATGCTGCACTGTCGGAGGGTCAGTACTGAGGGAGTACTGCACTGTAGGAGGGTCAGTACTGAGGGAGTGCTGCACTGTCAGAGGATCAGTTCTGAGGGTATGCTGCACTGTCAGAGGGTCAGTACTGATGGAGGGCTGCACCTTCGGAGGGTCAATAGTGAGGGATTGCTGCACTGAGAATGGTTCAGTACTGAGGGAGTGCTGCACTGTCAGAGGGTCAGTACTGAGGGAGTACTGCACTGTAAGAGGGTCAGTCCTCAGGGAGTGCAAAACTGTCAGAGGGTCAGTACTGAGGGAGTACTGCACTGTCATAGGGTCAGGACTGAAGGAGTGCTACACTGTCCGGAGGGCCAGTACTGAGGGAGTGCTGCACTGTCGGAGGGTCAGTACTGAGGGAGTGATGCACTGTCGGAGGGTCAGTACTGAGGGTGTGCTGCACTGTCAGAGGATCAGTACTGAGGGAGTGCTACACTGTCGGACGGTCAGTACTGAGAGAGTGCTGCACTGTCTTAGATTCAGTACTAAGTGAGTACTGCACAGTCGTAGAGTCAGTATTAAGGCAACAACGCACTGTCAGTTGGTCAATACTGAGGGCGTGTTTCACTGTTGAAGTGTCAGGACTGAGGGAGTGCTGCACTGTCGCAGGTCAAAATTTAGGGAGTGCTGTACTGTCTGAGGGTCAGTACTGAGGGAGTGCTGCATTTTCAGAGGGTCAGTACTGAGGGAGTGCTGCACTCACGGAGGGTCAGTACTGAGGGAGTGCTGCACTGTCGGAGGGTCAGTACTGAGTGAGTGCTGTACTGTCAGAGGGTCAGTACTGAGGAAGTGCTGAACTGTCAGAGGGTCAGCACTGAGGGAGTGCTGCACTGTCAGAGGGTCATTAATGTAGGAGTGCTGGACTGACGGAGGGTCAGTACTGAGGGAGTGCTGCACTGTGAGTCTATTTGTACTGAAGGGGTACTGCACTGCCTGAGGATGAGTACGAACGGAATGCTGCCCTGTTGGATGGTCAGTACTGATGGAATGCTGCACTGTCAGAGGGTCAGTAATGAGGGAGTGCTGCACTGTCAGAGGGTCAGTACTGAGGGAGTGCTGCACTCTCGGAGGGTCAGTACTGAGGGAGTGCTGAACCTTCGGAGGTTCAATACTGAGGGAGTGTTGCCCTGTCAGATGGTCAGTACTGAGTGAGTGCTGCACTGTCGGAGGTTCAGTGCTGAGGGAGTGCTGCAGTGTCAGAGGGTCAGCATTGAGGGAGTGCTGCACCTTCAGAGGGTCAGTAATGAGGGAGTGCTGCATTGTCAGAGAGTCAGTACTGAGTGTGTTCTGCACTGTCAGAGGGTCAGTACTGAATAAGTGCTGCACTGAGAGAGGGTCAATACTGAGGGAGTGCTGCACTGTCAGCGGGTCATTATTTAGGGAGTGCTGCCCTGAGAGAGGTTCATTACTGAGGGAGTGCTGCAACGTCAGAGCGTCAGTACTGAGTGAATGCTGTACTGTCAGAGGGTCAGTACTGAGGGAGTGCTACACTGTCAGATGCTAAGTACTGAGGGAATGCTACACTGTCAGAGGGTCAGTAGTGAGGGAGTGCTGCACTGTCAGAGGGTCAGTGCTGAGGGAGTGCTGCACCTTCGGAGGGTCAATACTGAGGAAGTGTTGCTCTGTCAGAGGGTCAGTACTGAGGGAGTGCTACACTGTGAGAGGGCCAGTACTGAGGGAGTGCTGCAGTGTCAGAGGGTCGGTATTGAGGGATTGCTGCACCTTCAGAGGGTCAGTAATGAGGGAGTGCTGCATTGTCAGAGGGTCAGTACTGATGGAGTGCTGCACCTTAGGAGGTTCAATACTGTGGGAGTGCTACACTGTCAGAGGGTCAGTACTGAGGGAGTGCTGCACTGTCAGTGGGTCAGTACTGAGGGAGTGCTACACTGTCCGGAGGGTCAGTATTGAGGGAATGCTGCACTGTCAGAAGGTCAGTACTGAGGGAGTGCTGCACTGTCGGAGGGTCAGTACTGAGGGAGAGCTGCACTGTCAGTGGGTCAGTACTGAGGGAGTGCTACACTGTCAGGAGGGTCAGTATTGAGGGAATGCTGCACTGTCAGAGGGTCAGTACTGAGGGAGTGCTACACTGTCGGAGGGTCAGTACTGAGGGAGAGCTGCGCTGTCTGAATATTCAGTACTAAGGGAATGTTGCACAGTCGTAGAGTCAGTACTAAGGGAGCAACGCACTGTGAGTTGGTCAGTACTGAGGGAGTGTTTCACTGTTGTAGTGTCAGGACTGAGGGAGTGCTGTACTGTCGGAGGTCAAAATTTAGGGAGTGCTGCAACGTCAGAGGGTCAGTACTGAGGGTGCGCTTCACTATCAGAGGGTCAGTACTGAGGGAGTGCTACACTGTCAGAGGGTCAGTACTGTGGGAGTGCTACACTTTGAGGCTATTCATGCTGAGGGAGTGCTGCACTGTCTGAGATTCAGTACTGAGCGAGTGTTGCACTGTCAGAGGGTCAGTATTTACGGAGTGCCGCATTACCGGAAGATCAGTACTGAAGGAGTATTGCACTGCCTGAGGGCCAGTACTGAGGGAGTGCTGCCCTGTTGGATGGTCAGAACTGAGGGAGCACTGCACTGTCAGAGGGTCAGTACTGAGGGAGTGCTGCACTGTCGGAGGGTCAGTACTGAGTCAGTGCTGCACTGTCGGAGGGTCAGTACTGAGGATGTGCTGCACTGTCGGAGGATCAGTACTGAGGGAGTGCTGCACTGTCAGAGGGTCAGTACTGAGGGAGTGCTACACTGTCGGAGCATCAGTACGGAGGGTGTGCTGCACTGTCTGACATTCAGTACTAAGGGAGTGCTGCACAGTCGTAGAGGCAGTACTAAGGGTTCAATACACTGACAGTTGGTCAGGACTGTGGGAGTGCTGGAATGTCGGAGGTCAAAATTTAGTGAGTACTGTACTGTCAGAGGGTCAGTACTGAGGGAGTGCTGCACTGCCAGAGAGTCAGTACTGAGGGAGTGCTGCAGTGTCAGAGGGTCAGTACTGAGGGGGTGCTACCCTGTTGGATGGTCAGTACTAAGGGAGCAATGCACTGTCAGTTGGTCAGTACTGAGGGAGTGCAAGACAGTTGGATGGTCAGTACCGAGGGACTGTTTGAGTGTTGTAGTGTCTGGACTGTGTGTGCTGGACTGTCGGATGTCAAAACTTCGGGAGTGCTTCAACATCAGAGGATCAGTACTGAAGGAGTACTGCACTGTCAGAGGGTTAGTACCGAGGGAGTGCTGCACTGTCAGAGGGTCAGTACTGAGGGAGTGCTGCACTGTCAGAGGGTCAGTGCTGAGGGGGCGCTGCACTGTCAGAGGGTCAGTACTGAGGGAGTGCTGCACTGTCGGGGAGTCAGTGCTGAGGGAGTGCTGCACTGTTGAACTGTCAGTACTGAGGGAGTGCTGCACTCTCGGAGGGTCAGTACTGAGGGAGTGCTGCACTGTTGCAGTGTCAGTACTAACGTAGTGTCACTGTGTGGGAGTGTTACTACTGAGGGAGTGCTGCACTGACAGAGATTCAGTGCTGAGGGAGTGTTGCAGTGTCAGAGCGTCAGTATTGAGGGAGTGCTGCACTATCAGATGCTCAGGACAGTGGGAGTGCTGCACTGTCAGAGGGTCAGTAATGAGGGAGTGCTGCACTGTCAGAGGGTCAGTACTAGTGGAGTGCTGCACTCTCGGAGGGTCAGTACTGAGGGAGTGCTGCACTGTCGGAGGGTCAGTACTGAGGGAGTGCTGCACTGTTGCGGTGTCAGTACTAACGTAGTGTCGCTGTGTGGGATGGTTACTACTGAGGGAGTGCTGCACTGACAGAGATTCAGTGCTGAGGGAGTGTTGCATTGTCAGAGTGTCGGTATTGAGGGAGTGCTGCACTCTCAGATGCTCAGGACAGTGGGAGTGCTGCACTGTCAGAGGGTCAGTAATGAGGGAGTGCTGCACTGTCAGAGGGTCAGTACTAGTGGAGTGCTGCACTCTCGGAGGGTCAGTACTGAGGGAGTGCTGCACTGTCGGAGGGTCAGTACTGAGGGAGTGCTACACTGTCGGAGGGTCAGTACTGAGTGAGTGCTGCACTGTCTGAGATTCAGTATTAAGGGAGTGCTGCACAGTCGTAGATTCAGTACTAATGGAGTGCTGCACTGTCAGTTGGTCAGTACTGAGAGAGTGTTTCACTGATGTAGTGTCAGGACTGAGGCAGCGCTGCACTGTCAGAGGGTCAGTACTGAAGGAGTGCTGCACTGTCGGAGGGTCAGCACTGAAGGAGTGCTGCACTGTCAGAGGATCAGTACTGAGGGGGTGCTGCACTGTCAGAGGGTCAGTACTGAGGGAGTGCTGCACTGTCGGGTGTCTGTACTGGGGGAGTGCTGCACTGTCGGAGTGTCAGTACTGAGGGAGTGCTGCACTGTCGGAGTGTCAGTACGAAGGGAGTGCTGCACTGTCGGAGGGTCAGTACTGAGGGAGTGCTGCACTGTTGCAGTGTCAGTACTAACGTAGTGTCGCTGTGTGGGAGGGTTACTACTGAGGGAATATAGCACTGACAGAGATTCAGTGCGGAGGGAGTGTTGCAGTGTCAGACTGTCAGTATTGAGGGAGTGCTGCACTCTCAGATGCTCAGGACAGAGGGAGTGCTGCACTGTCAGAGGGTCAGTACTGAGGGAGTGCTACACTGTGAGGCTATTCATACTGAAGGGGTACTGCACTGCCTGAGGGTGAGTACGAACGGAATGCTGCCCTGTTGGATGGTCAGTACTGATGGAATGCTGCACTATCAGTGGGTCAGTAATGAGGGAGTGCTGCACTGTCAGAGGGTCAGTACTGAGGGAGTGCTACACTGTCCGAGTGTCAGTACTGAGGGAGTGCTGCACTGTCTGAGATTAAGTACTAAGGGAGTGCTGCACAGTCTTAGACTCAGTACTAAGGGAGTGCTGCACTGTCAGTTGGTAAGAACTGAGGGAGTGTTTCACTGATATAGTGTCAGGACTGAGGGAGTGCTGGACTGTCGGAGGTCAAAATTTAGGGAGTGCTGTACTGTCAGAGGGTCAGTACCGAGGGAGTTCTGCACTGTCATAGCTTCAGTACTGAGGGAGTGTTGCGCTGTCAGAGGCACAGTACTGTGGAAGTGCTGTACTGTCGGAGGGTCAGTACTGAGGGAGTGCTGCACTGTCAGTTGGTCAGTACTGAGGGAGTGCAACACAGTTGGATGGTCAGTCGTGAGGGAGTGTTTGAGTGTTGTAATGTCAGGACAGTGTGTGTGCTGGACTGTCGGAGGTCAAAACTTCGGGAGTGCTGCAACGTCAGAGGATCAGTACTGTGGGAGTACTGCACTTTCAGAGGATCAGTACTGAGGGAATGCTGCGCTGTCAGAGGATCAGTACTGAGGGAGTGCTGCACTGTCGGAGGGTCAGTAATGAAGGAGTGCTGCACTGTCGGAGGGTCAGTACTGAAGGAGTGCTGCACTGTCAGAGGATCAGTACTGAGGGAGTGCTGCACTGTCAGAGCGTCAGTACTGAGGCAGCTCTGCACTGTCAGAGGGTCAGTACTGAGGGAGCGCTGCACTGTAAGAGGGTCAGTCCTCAGGGAGTGCAACACTGTCAGAGGGTCAGTACTGAGGGAGTGCTGCACTGTCAGAGGGTCACTACTGAAGGAGTGCTACACTGTCCGGAGGGTCAGTACTGAGGGAGTGCTGCACAGTCATAGAGTCAGTATTAAGGGAGCAACGCACTGTGAGTTGGTCAGTACTGAGGGAGTATTTCACTGTTGTAGTGTCAGGACTGAGGGAGTGCTGGACTGTCGGAGGTCAAAATTTAGGGAGTGCTGCAACGTCAGGGGGTCAGTACTGAGGGAGTGCTGCACAATCAGAGGGTCAGTACTGTGGGAGTGCTACACTTTCAGAGGGTCAGTACTGTGGGAGTGCTGAACTGTCAGAGGGTCAATACTAAGGGAGTGCTACACTTTGAGGCTATTCATGCTGAGGGAGTGCTGCACTGTCTGAGATTCAGTACTGAGCGAGCGTTGCACTGTCAGAGGGTCAGTATTGACGGAGTGCCGCACTACCGGAAAATCAGTACTGAAGGGGTACTGCACTGCCTGAGGGTGAGTACGAACGGAATGCTGCCCTGTTGGATGGTCAGTACTGATGGAATGCTGCACTGTCAGAGGGTCAGAACTGAGGGAGTGCTGCACTGTCAGAGGGTCAGAACTGAGGGAGTGCTGCACTGTCAGAGGGTCAGTACTGAGGGAGTGCTGCACTGTCGGAGGGTCAGTACTGAGTCAGTGCTGCACTGTCGGAGGGTCAGTACTGAGGGTGTGCTGCACTGTCGGAGGATCAGTACTGAGGGAGTGCTACACTGTCGGAGCGTCAGTACGGAGGGTGTGCTGCACTGTCTGACATTCAGTACTAAGGGAGTGCTGCACAGTCGTAGCTACAGTACTAAGGGCTCAATACACTGACAGTTGGTCGGGACTGAGGGAGTGCTGGAATGTCGGAGGTCAAAATTTAGTGAGTGCTGTACTGTCAGAGGGTCAGTACTGAGGGAGAGCTGCACTGCCAGAGGGTCAGTACTGAGGGAGTGCTGCAGTGTCAGAGGGTCAGTACTGAGGGGGTGCTGCCCTGTTGGATGGTCAGTACTAAGGGAGCAATGCACTGTCAGTTGGTCAGTACTGAGGGAGTGCAAGACAGTTGGATGGTCAGTACCGAGGGACTGTTTGAGTGTTGTAGTGTCAGGACTGTGTGTGTGCTGGACTGTCGGAGGTCAAAACTTCGGGAGTGCTTCAACATCAGAGGATCAGTACTGAAGGAGTACTGCACTGTCAGAGGATCAGTACTGAGGGAGTACTGCACTGTCGGAGGGTCAGTACTGAGGGAGTGCTGCGCTGTCAGAGGTAAAGTACTGAGGGAGTGCTGCAATGTCGGAGGGTCAGTACTGAAGGAGTGCTGCAATGTCGGAGGGTCAGTACTGAGGGAGTGCTGCACTGTCAGAGGATCAGTACTGAGGGAGTGCTGCACTGTCAGAGGGTCAGTACTGAGGGAGTGCTGCACTGTCGGGGGTCTGTACTGGGGGAGTGCTGCACTTTCGGGGTGTAAGTACTGAGGGAGTGCTGAACTGTCTGAGTGTCAGTACTGAGGGTGTGCTGCACTGTCGGAGGGTCAGTACTGAGGGAGTGCTGCACTGTTGCAGTGTCAGTACTAACGTAGTGTCGCTGTGTGGGAGGATTACTACTGAGGGAGTGCTGCACTGACAGAGATTCAGTGCTGAGGGATTGTTGCAGTGTCAGAGTGTCAGTATTGAGGGAGTGCTGCACTCTCAGATGCTCAGGACAGATGGAGTGCTGCAGTGTCAGAGGGTCAGTACTGAGGGAGTGCTGCACCTTCGAAGGGTCAATACTGAGGGAGTGTTGCACTGTCAGAGGGTCAGTACTGAGTGAGTGCTGCACTCTCAGATGCTCAGTAAAGAGGGAGTGCTGCACTGTAAGAGGGTCCGTCCTCAGGGAGTGCAACACTGTCAGAGGGTCAGTACTGAGGGAGTGCTACACTGTCCGGAGGGTCAGTACTGAGGGAGTTCTGCACTGTCAGAGGGTCAGTACTGAGGGAGTGCCTTACCGTCGGATGGTCAATACTGAGGGAGTGCTGCACTGTCTTAGATTCAGTACTAAGTGAGTGCTGCACAGTCATAGAGTCAGTATTAAGGGAGCAACGCACTGTCAGTTGGTCAGTACTGAGGGAGTGTTTCACCATTGTAGTCTCAGGACTGAGGGAGTGCTGCACTGTCGGAGGTCAAAATTTAGGGAGTGCTGTACTGTCTGAGGGTCAGTACTGAGGGAGTGCTGCACTGCCAGAGGGTCAGTACTGAGGGATTGCTGCACTGTCAGAGGGTCAGTACTGTGTGACTGCTGTACTGTCAGAGGGTCATTACTGATGGTGTGCTACACTGTGAGGCTATTCATGCTGAGGGAGTGCTGCACTGTCTGAGATTCAGTACTGAGCGAGCGTTGCATTGTCAGAGGGTCAGTATTGACGTATCGCTGCACTATCGGAAGATCAGTACTGAAGGAGTATTGCACTGCCTGAGGGTGAATACGAATGGAATGCTGCCCGGTTGGATGGTCAGTACTGATGGAATGCTGCACTGTCAGAGTGTCAGTACTGCAGGAGTGCTGCACTCACGGAGGGGCAGTGCTGAGGCAGTGCTGCACTGTCGGAGGGTCAGTACTGAGGGAGTGCTGCACTGTCGGAGGGTCAGTACTGAGTGAGTGCTGTACTGTCAGAGGGTCAGTACTGAGGGTGTGCTGCACTGTCAGAGGGTCACTAATGTGGGAGTGCTGGACTGTCGGAGGGTCAGTACTGAGGGAGTGCTGCACTGTTGCAGGGTCAGTACTAACGTAGTGTCGCTGTGTGGGAGGGTTACTACTGAGGGAGTGGTGCACTGACAGAGATTGAGTGCTGATGGAGTGTTGCAGTGTCAGTGTGTCAGTATTGAGGGAGTGCTGCACTCTCAGATGCTCAGTACAGAGCGAGTGCTGCACTGTCAGAGGGTCAGTACTGAGGGAGTGCTGCACTGTGAGGATATTCATACTGAAGGGGTACTGCACTGCCTGAGGGTGAGTACGAACGGAATGCTGCCCTGTTGGATGGTGAGTACTGAGGGAGTGCTGCACTGTCAGAGGGTCAGTAATGAGGGAGTGCTGCACTGTCAGAGGGTCAGTACTGAGGGAATGTTTCACTGATGTAGTGTCAGGACTGAGGGAGTGCTAAACTGTCGGAGGTCAAAATTTAGGGAGTGCTGCAACCTCAGAGGGTCAGTACTGAGAGAGTACTGCACTGTCAGAGGGTCAGTAATGAGTGAGTGCTGTACTGTCAGAGGGTCAGTACTGAGGGAGTGCTGCACTATCAGAGGGTCAGTACTGAGGGAGTACTGCACTGTCAGAGGGTCAGTAATGAGTGAGTGCTGTACTGTCAGAGGGTCAGTACTGAGGGAGTGCTGTACTGTCAGAGGCTCAGTACTGTGGGAGTGCAGTACTGTCGGAGGGTCAGTACTGAGGGAGTGCTGCACTGTCAGTTGGTCAGTACTGAGGGAGTGCCACACAGTTGGATGGTCAGTCGTGAGGGAGTGTTTGATTGTTGTAGTGTCAGGACAGTGTGTACGCTGGACTGTCAGAGGTCAAAACTTCGGGAGTGCTGCAACGTCAAAGGATCAGTACTGTGAGAGTACTGCACTGTCAGAGGATCAGTACTGAGGGAGTGCTGCGCTGTCAGAGGATCAGTACTGAGGGAGTGCTGCACTATCAGAGGGTCAGTACTGAGGGAGTTGCTACACTCACGGAGGGGCAGTACTGAGGCAATGCTGCACTGTCGGAGGGTCAGTACTGAGGGAGTGCTGCACTGTCGGAGGGTCAATACTGAGTGAGTGCTGTACTGTCAGTTGGTCAGTATTGAGGGTGTGCTGCACTGTCAGAGGGTCATCACTGAGGGAATGCTGCACTGTCAGAGGGTCACTAATGTGGGAGTGCTGGACTGTCGGAGGGTCATCACTGAGGGAGTGCTGCACTGTTGCAGGGTCAGTACTAACGTAGTGTCGCTGTATGGGAGGGTTACTACTGAGGGAGTGGTGCACTGACAGAGATTGAGTGCTGAGGGAGTGTTGCAGTGTCAGAGTGTCAGTATTGAGGGAGTGCTGCACTCTCAGATGCTCAGTACAGAGCGAGTGCTGCACTGTCAGAGGGTCAGTACTGAGGGAGTGCTGCACTGTGAGGATATTCATACTGAAGGGGTACTGCACTGCCTGAGGGTGAGTACGAACGGAATGCTGCCCTGTTGGATGGTTAGTACTGATGGAATGCTGCACTGTCAGAGGGTCATTAATGAGGGAGTGCTGCACTGTCAGAGGGTCAGTACTGAGGGAATGTTTCACTGATGTACTGTCAGGACTGAGGGAGTGCTAGACTGTCGGAGGTCAAAATTTAGTGAGTGCTGTACTGTCTGAGGGTCAGTACTGAGGGAGTGCTGCACTGTCAGAAGGTCAGTACTGAGGGAGTGCTGCACTCACGGAGGGTCAGTACTGAGGGATTGCTGCACTGTCGCAAGTTCAGTACATAAGAACATAAGAACTAGGAGCAGGAGTAGGCAATTCAGCCCCTCGAGCCTGCCCCGCCATTCATTACAATCATGGCTGATCTCATTCCGGCCTCAACTCCAATTTCCCGCCCTGTCCCCATAACTGTTCTACGCATTACTAATTAAAAATCTCTCTATCCCCTCCTTAAGCGTCCCAGCATCCACTGCACTCTGAGGTAGTGAATTCCACAGATTCACGACCCTTTGAGAAAAGTAATTCCTCCTCATCTGTGATTTAAATCTACCACCCCTTAGCCTAAAACTATAGCCTCTCATTCTAGAATGTCTCAGAAGGGGAAACATCCGCTCCACGTCTATTTTGTCTATCCCCTTTATCATCTTATATACCTCAATTAGATCTCCTCTCATCCTTCTAAACTCCAGTGAGTATAGGCCTAAACTGCTCATAATCTCTCCTCATAAGACAAGCCCTGGATTGATTCTCTGGAATCAATCTAGTGAACCTCCTCTGAACCACCTCCAGTGCAATTACATCCTTCCTCAAGTAAGGGGACCAAAACTGTGCACAGTACTCCAGGTGCGCTCTCACCAATGCCTTGTACAGTTGCAACAACACTTCCTTATTTTTATACTCTATTCCTTTAGCAATAAATGCCAAAATTCCATTTTCCTTCCTTATTACCTGCTGTACCTACATACTAGCTTTCAGCGATTCATGCAAGAGGACACCCAGATCCCTCTGCACTGAAGCATTCTGAAGTTTCTCTCCATTTAAATAATAAGTCACCTTTTTATTCTTCCGACCAAAATGGATAACCTCACACTTATCCACGTTAAACTCCATCTGCCAAATTTTGGCCCATTCACCAAACCTGTCCATATCCATTTGTAAATTTCTTGTTTCTTCATTGCAACTTACTTTCCCACCCATTTTGGTGTCATCTGCAAATTTAGCTATCGTACCTTCTATCTCTGAATCCAAGTCATTAATATAAGTTGTAAATACTTGGGGCCCAAGGACCGAACCCGGTGGCACCCTACTGGTTACAGCTTGCCATTCAGAAAAAGACCCATTTATCCTGACTCTCTGCTTTCTGTTGGTTAGCCAATCCTTTATCCAAGCTAAAATATTACCCCTAACTCCGTGTGATCTTATCTTGTGTATTAATCTTTTGTGCGGCACCTTATCAAAGGCCTTCTGGAAGTCCAGATATGCTACATCTACAGGATCCACATTATCCACTTTGCTAGTCACATCTTCAAAGAACTCTAGCAAATTAGTCAAACACGATTTACTCTTCATAAAACCATGCTGGCTCTGATGGATTGCATTTTGACTCTCCAAATGCCCCATTATTACTTCCTTAATAATGGATTCCAACAATTTCCCAATGACAGACGTTAAACTAACTGGTCTATAGTTTCCTACTTTCTGCCTTCCCCCCTACCCTTTTTGAATAAGGGGGCTATATTAGCATTTTTCCAATCCACTGGAACCTTTCCAGAATCCAGGGAATTTTGGAATATTATAGCCAATGCATCCATTATTTCCGCTGTCACTTCCTTTAAGACCCTGGGATGTTGGCCATCAGGTCCTGGGGACTTGTCACCCTTTAATCCCAATAGTTTGCTCAGTACTTTTTCTCTAGTGATGGTGATTGTTCTAAGTTCCTCCTTCTCTATACTCTCTGCACTACCTGTTACTATTGGGGTGGTACTAGTGTCCTCCACCGTGAAAACTGAGGCAAAACATTGATTAAGCGTCTCTGCCATTTCTGCGTTCCCCACTATTAACTCCCCAGTCTCATCCTCCAAGAGACCAACATTCACTTCAGCTACTCTCTTTCCTTTAACATACTTGTAAAAGCTTTTGCTATCAATTTTTACATTTTGTGCTAGTTTTCTTTCATAATTTACCTTTGCTCTTTTTATTACTTTTTAGTAACCCTTTGTTGATCTTTAAAAGATTCCCAATCTTCCAGCCTGCCACTTGCAATTTGGTATGCCTTAGTTTTTGCCTTTATGTTATCTTTAACCCCCTTGCTTAGCCATGGATGCTTTTCCCCCCTCTTACCATCTTTCTTCCTCATTGGGATGTATTTTACTTGGGAGGAATTGAATATCTCCTTAAATATCTGCCACTGTTCATCAACTGTCCTATCTTGTAGTCTTCCTGCCCAGTCCACTAGGGCCAAATCTGCCGAGTCAGTGCTGCACTGTTTAATGTTGAGTGGTGTGAGATTGCCGCACTCTCTGTGGTTCAGTACTGAGGGAGTGCTGCACTGTCTCAGGGCCAGTACTGAGGGAGTGCTGCACTTCCACGGGGTCAGTACTGAGGGCATGCTGCACTGTCAGAGGGTCAGCACTGAGGGAGCGCTGCACTGTTGGAGGGTCAGTACTGAGAGAGTACTGCACTGTCAGAGGCTCAGTACCGAGGGAATGCTGCACTGTCAGAGGGTCAGTACTGAGGGAGTGCTGCACTGTCAGAGGGTCAGTACTGAGGGAGTGCTGCACTGTCGGAGGGCCAGTACTGACAGAGCGCTGCACTTTGGAGGGTCAGTATTGAGGGAGCGCTGCACTTTCAGAGGGTCAGTACTGAGGGAGTGCTGCACTGTCAGAGGTTAAACTAGAATGGCAGGTTTTGGGAACCTGAGCAGGGAGACAGAGGAGGGGGAAACAAGGATAGAAATGAAAGACAGAAAAGTAAGAAGCAAAAGTGGAAGGCAGATAAAAACAAGGGCAAAAAACAAATGGGATCATAATGTAAAATTTAGCTAAAATGACTAATAAGGTTTAAAAGACATTTGTATAGGCACTGGATCTTAACGCGTGCAACATTCGCAATAAGGTAGGTGAATTAACAGCACAAATAGGTATGAACAGTTTTGATATAGGGCTGGATTTTTCACACCTGCCCACTGCCGGGATCTTCCGGTCCCGCCACTAGTCATTGGACTTCTGGCTGGGGCATCACCTCACCCGAGACGGGTCCCGCCAGAGACAGGGCCGGAAAATCCCAGCCATAGATGCAATTATGGAGACATGGCTGCTGGGTGACCAAGGATGGGAACTGGACATCCAGGGGTATTCAGTATTTAGGAAGGATAGACAAATAAGGGAAGGAGGTGGGGTAGCACTGTTAGTAAAGGAGGAAATCAATGCAATAGTGAAGAAGGATATTGGCTCGGAAAATCATGATGTGGAATCTGTTTGGGTGGAGATAAGAAACACCAAGAAAACATTGGTGGGTGTTGTCTATAGGCCCCCAAACAGTAACGGAGATGTAAGGAAAAGCATTAAGCAGGAAATTAGAGATGCATGCAATAAGGGTACAATTGTAATCATGGGTGACTTTAATCTACATATGGATTACATAAACCAAATTAGCAATAATAAGGTGGAGGAGGATTTCCTGGAATGTGTACACAATTGCTTTTTAGACCAATACATTGAGGAACCAACTAGAAAGCAGGCTTTCCTAGACTGGGTATTGTGCAATGAGAAAGGATTAATTAACAATCTTGTTGTGCAGGGTCCCTTGGGGAAGAGCGATCATAAAATTATAGAATTGTTCATCAGGATGGAGGGTGAAGAAGTTGAATCCGAAACTAGTGTCCTACTAAAGGGAACTATGAGGGTATGAGGCGCAAGTTGGCAATGATGGACTGGGGAACCTTACTAAAAGAGTTGACAAGTGGATAGGCAATGGCTAATATTCAAGGAACAAGTGCATGAATTACAACAATTATTCATTCCTGTCTGGCATAAAAGTAAAACGGGAAAGGTGGCTCAACCATGGCTTAGAAAAGAAATTAGGGATAGAATTAGATCCAAAGAGGAGACATATGAAATTGCCAGAAAAAGAAGCAAGCCTGAGGATTGACAGCAGTTTAGAATTCAGTAAAGTGGACAAAAAGATTGATCCAGAAGGGGAAAAGGGAGTATGAGAGTAAACTTGCAAGGAACAAAAATGTGACTGTAAAAGCTTCTATAAATATGTGAATAGAAAAAGAAAGGTCTCTTACAGTCAGAAACAGGGAAGATTATAAAGAGGAACAAAGAAATGGCAGAAGAATTGAACACATATTTTGGTTCTGTCTTCACAAAAGAGAACATGAATCATATCCCAGAAATGTTAGGGAACCAAGGGTCTAGTGAGAGGGAGGAGTTGAAGAAAATCAGTATTAGTAAAAAAATGGTGCGAGAGAAATTAATGGGGTTAAAGGCTGAAAAATCCCCAGAGCCTGATAATCTACATCCCAGGGTACTAAAGGAAGTGGCCCTGGAAATATTAGCTGCATTGGTGTTTATCTTCCAAAATTCTATAGACTCTGGAGCAATTCCTACAGATTAGAGGGTGGCAAATGTAACCCCACTGTTTAAAAAAGGAGGGAGAGAAAAAACAGAGAATTACAGACCAGTCAGCCTAACATCAGTAGTGAGGAAAATGCTAGAGTCTATTATAAAAGACATTGGAAAGCCTTAAAGATATTAGACAAAGTCAGCATGAGTTTATGAAAGAGAAATCATGCTTAACTAATCCACTGGAGCGTTTTGAGGGTGTAACTAGTAGAATAGATAAGGGAGATGTGGATGTGGTGTATTTGGATTTCAAGAAAGCTTTTGATAAGGTCCCACATAAGAGGCTAGTGGGCAAAATTAAAGCAGATGGGATCACGGCTAATATACTGGCCTGGACTGAGAATTGATTGAAAGACCGAAAACTGAGAATGGGAATAAATGGGTCTTTTTCCGGGTGGCAGGTGGTGACTAGTGGTATACTGTAGGGATCAGTACTTGGGCCCAGCTTTTCACGATACATATAAATTACTTGGATGAGGGAGCCAAATGCAATATTTCCAAGTTTGCTGATGACACAAAACTGGGCGGGGTTGTGAGGAGGATACAAGGAGGCTTCAGGGCGATTTAGACAAGTTGTGTGTGGGGGCAAACACATGGCAGATGCAGTATAACGTGGATAAATGTGAAGTTATACATTTTGGTGTGAAAAACAGAAAGGCAAAGTATTATTTAAACGGTGATATATTGGGAAATGTGGATGATGTACAAAGGGACCTAGGTGTCCTTGTACACCAGTCAACGAAAGTAAACAGGCAGGTGCAGCAAGCAATTAGGAAAGCAAATGGTATGTTGGCCTTCATTGTAAGAGGATGAGTTCAGAAGTAGGCATGTCTTACTGCAGTTATACAGGGCCTTGGTGAGACCACACCTGGGATATTGTGTGCAGTTTTGGTCTCCCTACCTAAGAAAGGATATACTTGCCACAGAGGGAGTGCAGGGAAGGTTCACTGGGCTGATACCAGGGATGGCAGGACTGTCGTATGAGGAGAGATTGGTTCGACTGGGCCTGTAATCACTGGAGTTTAGAAGAATGAGAGGGGATCTGATTGAAACGTATAAAATTCTAACAGAGCTAGAGAGACTGGGTGCAGGGAGGATGTTTCCCCTGGTTGAGGAGTCTAGGACTAGGGGTCACAATCTCAGGATATGGGGTAGGGCATTTAGGACTGAGATGAGGACAACTTTCTTCACTCAGAGGGTGGTGAACCTGTGGAATTCTCTACCACAGAGGCTGTGGAGGACAAGTCACTAAGTATATTCAAGAAAGAAATTGATACATTTTTGGATATTAGGGGCATCAAGGGATATGGAGAGAAAGTGGGAATATGGCGTTGAGATAGAGAATCAGTGATGATCATAATGAATGGCGGAGCAGGTTCAAAGGGCCGAATGACCTATTCCTGCTCCTAGTTTCCATGTTTCTATAACAACAAAAACAGAAAATGCTGGAAAAACTCAGCAGGACTAGCAGCATCTGTGGAGAGGGAAACAGAGTTAACCTTTCGAGTCCGTATGACCCTATTTGTGTCAGCTCTGAAGAAGGATCATACAGATTTGAAACGTTAACTCTGTTTCCCTCTCCACAGATGCTGCTAGCCCTGCTGAGTTTTTCCAGCATTTTCTGTTTTTGTCCCAGGTTTCCAGCATCTGCAGTATTTTATTTTTATTCTATGTTTCTCTGGTCAGTAGAGAGCAAATGCTGCACTTTCAGAGAGTGAGTACTGATGGAGTGCTGTACTGTCAGAGGGTCAGTACTGAGGGAGTGCTGCAATGTTGGAAGTGCTGCACTGTCAGAGGGTTAGTACTGAGGGAGCGCTGCACTGTCAGAGGGTCAGTACTGGGGGAGCACTGAAGCGTCAGAGGGTCAGTCCTGACAGAGAGGTGTACTGTCAGAGGGTCAGTAGTGAGGGAGTGCTGCACTATCGAAGGATCAGTACTGAGGGAGTGCTGCACTGTCAGAGGGTCAATAATGAGCAAATGCTGCACATTTGGAGGTTGAGTACTGAGGGAGTGCTACACTGTCAGAGGGTCAGTACTAAGGGAGTGCTACACTGTTGGAACGTCAGTACTTTAGGAGCGTTGCAGTGTCAGAGGGTCAGTACTGACTGAATGTTCCACTGTTGGAGGGTCAGTGCTAACGGAGCCCTGAAGTGTCAGAGGGTCAGTACTGAGGGAGAGCTGCACTGTCACAAGATCAGTACTGAGGGAGTGCTGCACTGTTCGATTTTGAGTGGTGTGAGATGCTGCAATGTCAGTGCTTCAGTACTGAAGGAGTGCTGCACTTCACAGGGTCAGTACTGAGGAATGCTGCACTGTCAGAGGGTCAGTGCTGAACGAGTGCTGCACTGTCAGAGGGTCAGTACTGAGGGAGTGCTGCACTCTCGGGGAGTCAGAGCTGAGGGAACGGTCAGGACTGTCAGAGGGTCAGTAGTGAGCAAATGCTGCAGTTTCGAAGTGTAGGTACTGAGGGAGTCCTGTACTCTCAGAGGGTCAGTACTGAGGGAGTGCTATACTCTCATAGGGTCAGTACTGAGGGAGTCCTGTACTCTCAGAGGGTCAGTACTGAGGGAGTCCTGTACTCTCAGAGGGTCAGTACTGAGGGAGTGCTATACTCTCAGATGGTCAGTACTGAGGGAGTCCTATACTCTCAGAGGGTCAGTACTGAGGGAGTCCTGTACTCTCAGAGGGTCAGTACTGAGGGAGTGCTATACTCTCAGAGGGTCAGTACTGAGGGAGTGCTGCACTGTCAGAAGGTCAGTACTGAGGGAGTGCTGCACTGTCAGAGGGTCAGTACTGAGGTGGTGCTGCACTGTCAGAGGGTCGGTACTGATGGAGTGCTGCACTGTCGAAGGGGCAGTAGTGAGTGAGTGCTGCACTGTCAGAGGGTCAGTAGTGAGCAAATGCTGTTCTTTTGGAAGGTGAGTGCTGAGGGAGTGCTGTACTGTCAGAGAGCCAGTATTAAGGGAGTGCTGTATTATTGGATGGTCGGTACTGTGGGGCTGCTGCATTGTTCGAATGTCAGGACTGAGGGAGTGCTGCACTGTCTTAGGGTCAGATATGAGGGAGTGTTGCACTGTTGGAAGATCAGTAATGACGGAGTAGTGCACTGTCGGGGTGTCAGTACTGAGGGAGTGCTGCACTGTTAGGGGGCCAGTCCTTGGGGTGCACTGCACTGTTGGAGGGCCAGCGCTCAGGGAGTGTGTCATCATCAGAGGTGCCATCAACTAGATGAGATGTTAAAGCAAAGCTGTGTCTACCCTTTCAAATGGATAGAAATGATCACACTGCAATACATCCATTGTGTACAATGGCTGGGACATGCTGTTTGATATGATCTGCCAGTCTTTGAGGTGTACGGTCTGCGTACTCAGCATCACACTGGCACTGAAATTCATACACCACATTGCTCATTTGTTTGAGAGGCAGAACATCTTTTTGGCTTGACGGCAGCATCCTGTTAGTGACGAATACCACTCGTGTTGCCACTGCATTGTAACAACTTGAAACAGCTAGGTCACCTGTTGGTCATATTTTTGAGATACTTACCCTTCCAGGGTAATCTGAGGTAGACTGCGCACTTTTCAGGGCCGAAAGTGATGACCTTAGGGCCGTTCATGAGTTTGTGTGATATACAGTGTGAAATGATCTGATCAGGGTAGTCATTATCCGGTAGGATGCCTTTGATGTGCCTATTTCAGCATCAAGCTCGCATGGTGAGCAAGTGGCTCGGGCCTATTTACAAAGTTACCGATAAGACTAATCTTATAGTGCGTGGAACTGTAAGAACCCCAACGCGTTTATTGACCAGTGAAGGTCGGCTTGCGGTAGACGGTGGTGGAGAATCCCCTGGCAGATTTCTCAACTAGTACGTCAAGCCCATTTGACTGCTCCATTTCAAAGGTGAAATTGAGCGCAGGATGGTATTTGCCACTAACAGGGTACTGCTTTCAAGCCAAAAAGACTTTCTGCCCCTCACACAAATGAGTAATGTGGTGTATGAACCTCAGTGCCAGTGTGATCACGGACATGCAGACCATAACCTCAAAGACTGGTGGATCGTATCAAACAGCATGTCCCTTCCGCTGTTCGCAATGGGCAGGGTGCAGTCCATACCTAACCAGCATGTTTGCAAAACTCAAAACAGTGTTAAACATTAGATGTGATTCCGCAATTGGACAACATTCGCTAAGTAATCCTCAGTGTGTTGAGAATTACGTTAGATCCATAGAACCATAGAAAAGTTACAGTACAGAAGGAGGCCATTCGTCCCATCTTGTCCATCCCAGCCCGAGGACACCCAGGTGCCCTTTCTAATCCCACCTTCCTGCACCCGGCCCATAGCCCTGCAGCTTACAGCGCTTTAGGTGCAGATCCAGGTACTTTTTAAAAGAGTTTCTGCCTCTACCACCAACTTGGGCAGCGAATTCCAGACATCCACTACCCTCTGCGTAAAAAAGTTCTTCCTCATGTCCCCCCTACACCTTCTGTCACTTATCTTGAATCTATGTCCCCTGGTTCTAGAATTCTCCATCAAGGGAAACAATTTTATCCTGTCCACTCTATCTATTCCCCTCATAATTTTGTACACCTCAATCAAGTCATCTCTCAGCCTTCTTTGTTCTGAGGAAAATAACCCCAACCTATCCAATCTCTCCTCATAGCTACACTTTTCTAACCCTGCCAACATTCTTGTAAACCTCCTCTGCACTCTCTCCAGAGCTATTACATCCTTCCTGTAATGTGGTGACCAGAACTGCACACAATACTCCAGTTGTGGCCTCACCAGTGTTTTTACAAATCCAACATTATATCCTTACTTTTATATTCTATACCTCTGCCAATGAAGGAGAGCATTCCATATGTTTTCTTTACAACCTTGTCTACTTGAACTGCTGCTTTCAGGGACCTGTGTACTTGTACGCCAAGATCTTTCACTTCATCTACGTTGACAACCAATTTAAGATTGTCAGTCGTGCTGGCAATGTGGTCCATTTGCCTGTACTGGAAGCTACATATATTAATACACAGGGTCCTGTTCTTTGCAGACAGAAAGAACATATACATACACTGCGCCTGTTTCAGCTAAACAAAATAAGTGACAGCCATTCACTGACTCATTTCCCTGACCGACCAGAGTCAAGCTGCCTGGTTTAAATTTCAAACAATGCTTAGCACAGTTAACTGTCACCATCAGCTGGTGCATTCTCCATGGCATGCCATGACCAATCAGAGTCTAATGGTCAACCAATCAGCACTTTCTTCTCATACAGTGTAAATTAATTTTTTTCCCTTGCATTGTTTTCTTGCAAATTATCCTGCCGAGTGCACGATGAAAATCTTCGACAAAAAGTATCTTTTTTCAACAATTCTCTTTTATATACAGCAAAAAAACACAGTAGTCCTAGCACTGAGACTTGAGGAACACTACTGTCTATCGCCCTCCAGTTTGAAAAATAACCATTTACCACAACTCACTGTCTTCTGTACTTAAGACAATTTTTAACCAAGTTCACACTGACCCTCCTATTCCAAAAGCCTCAATGTTGTTAATCAGCCTTTTATGTGGTACTTTGTCAAACACTTTCTTAAAATCCATATAGACAACATCCACCACATTCCCTCCATGAACCTCCTCTGTTACTTCATTTAAAAATTCAATTCAATTAGTCAAACATAATCTGCCTTTTACAAATCTGTGCTGGCTCTCCTTAATTACCTCAAACCTCTCCAAGTGCTTGCTGATTTGTTTGCTGTTTATTGTTTCTAAAACCTTACTCAGCACTGATGTTAGACTAACTGGCCTGTAGTAGTTGGGACTGTCTTTACACCCCTCCTTGAGTAAGGACGTTACATTTGCCACTCTCCAACCCTCTGTGCCTCCCCTGTATTTTGGGAAGACTGGAAGATTATAACAAACCCTCCCACTATCTCCACTCCCACTTCCTTTAACAACCTGGGATGTAAACCATCTGGACCAGGTGACCTATCTGCTCTCAGCATATCCAGCCTTTCCAGTACACCCTGCCTCTCAATGATCACCCCATCCATTCCCTCTACCATCTCCACTTCTACTGATTCTATGTCAGATTCCTCTTCCTTAGTAAACACCAATACAAAGAACTCATTAATTATTCTAGCCTAGCCCTGCATCTCTTAGCATATCTCACCCTCTCTGTCCCTCATCAGACCCAGTCCACCTCCTACTACCCACTTACTATTTACACGCTGGTAGAAGATTTTTAGATTCCCTTTTATGTTGACTGCCATTCTATTCTCAAACTCTGTCTCTGCCAGGCTTATTTCCTCTTCATTTACC
Source organism: Cetorhinus maximus (assembly GCF_964194155.1). Lineage (NCBI taxonomy): Eukaryota > Metazoa > Chordata > Chondrichthyes > Lamniformes > Cetorhinidae > Cetorhinus > Cetorhinus maximus. The sequence goes on along the minus strand of NC_135895.1, from coordinate 71,884,902 downwards.
CCATCAACATAGGAACATGAGACTTAAGAGCAGGAGTAGGCCATTCAGCCTTTCTAGCCTACTCTGCTACTCAATAAGATAATGGCTGATCTGACTGCGGTCTCAACTTCACTTTCCTGTCTGTTCCCCACCCCCACCAACCCCATACCCTCGACTCCCTTGTCTATTAAACATCTGTCTAACTCGGCCTGGAATATATTCAATGACCCAGCCTCCACTGCTTTCTGGAGAAGAGAATTCCACAGACTAATGACCCTCATCTCCTTCTTAAAATGAAGACCTCTTATTCCTAAACTGTGCCCCTTAGTTCTAGTCACTCCCACAAGCAGAAACATCCCCCAGGTATCTACCCTATCAAGTCCCCTTAGGATCTTATAAGTTTCAATAGGGTCACCTCTCATTCTTCAAAACTCCAATGGATCAAGGGCCAACTTGTTCAACCTTTCCCGGTAAGATAACCCCTTCATCCCAGCAATCAGTCAAGTGAACCTTCTCTGAACTGCTTCTAAAGCAATTATATCTTTTTTTCAAATTGATCTGTACTAGAGGGCTGCTTTGGGCTGCATTAGAGTGCTAAAGTTGGAGTTTGGTGAGTGAGGGAGTCCATGAAGGGGGCAAGGAGGTGACCCTTTCATTTTCTACCTTTCCTCAGCCTCCAGTATCTGGCTTTTACTTTGCTACAGGGGAAGAAGCTGATTGGAGACCAGGAGTTGAAAAGCTGCAAGAGAGGAGTGAATTTTGAAAAACTCCAAGCATGGCATCACAGGGGAAACAAAAGTTCATCGAGCTGGACCAGGAGCCAGCGCAAGAGGACTGGTGGACTTGGTAAATAGGAACTGGTGAGTATTCCTACTGTCCAGTCGTTAAAGTAAAATTGGTCTTTAGTTTAGATTAAGTTGTGTATAAGTATAAGAAGTAAAGTAAGGTCACTGGCATATATTTAATATTCTTTAAGCTAGAGGAAGAAAAATAAAGGGAATGATTTAAGGGTAAGTCATGGCAGGGCAGCTCAGCCAAGTGGAATGCTCCTCCTGTGAGATGTTGGAAATCAGGGTCACTTCCAATGTCTAGTGTGACCACATGTGCAGGAAGTGTCTTGAGCTGCAGCTATCGAAATTCACGTTTCAGAGATGCAGCAGCAGCTGGAGTCACTATAGAGCATCCGCAAGGATGAAATCTTCATCGATAACACATACAGTGAGGTGGTCACACTGCAAGTAAAGGGTGCACAGGCAGAAAGGGAATGGGTGGTCACCAGACAGAGTAAAAGCACTAGGCAGGCAGTGCAGAAGTCCCTTGGGTCCATCTCCCTCGCTAACAGTTTTTCTGTTTTGGATACTGCTAAAAGAAATCGTTTCTGAGGGGAATGTAGCAAGAGCCAAGTCCGTGGCATCACGATTGGCTCAGACACAAGGGAGGGGGTTGTGGGGAGGAAAAAGAATGCGAGAGAAATGGTGATGGGGGATTCTATCATAAGGGGAACAGATAGACATTTCTGCAGCTGCAGAAGTAACACCGGTATGTTGCCTCCCTGGTGCCAAGGTCAAGAACGTCACTGAGTGACTGCAGGGCATTCTGAAGGAGGAGGGTGAACAGTCATAGGTCATGGTCCATATCGGTATGAACAACATAGGTAAAAAGTGGGATGAGTTCCTGAAAGCAGAATATAGGGAGCTAGGAAATAAATCAAAAAGCTGGACCTCCATGGCCGTGATCTCAGGATTACTCCCAGTGCCACTTGCTAGCGAGATCAGGAATAGGAGAATAGGCTGGAAGAATGAGTGGCTGGAGAGGTGGTGTAGGAGGGAGGGATTTAGATTCCTGAGACATTGAGACTGATTCTGGGGAAGATGGGACCTGTACAAGCTGGACAGGTTGCACCCCAGCAGGACCAGGACCAATACTCGCAGTGGTATTGTTTCCATTAGTTGGAGAGACTAGGACCCAAGGGCACAGCCTCAGAGTAAAGGGAAGACCTTTTAGAACAGAGATGAGGAGAAACTTCTTTATCCAGAGAGTGGTGAATCTATGGAATTCATTGCCACAGAAGGCTGTGGAGGCCAGGTTATTGAGTGTAATTAAGACCAAGATAGATAGGTTCTTGATTGGTAAAGGGATCAAAGGTTACGGGGAGAAGGCAGGAGAATGGGGTTGAGAAACTTATCAGCCATGATTGAATGGCGCAGCAGACTTGATGGGCTGAATGGCCTAATTTCTGCTCCTATGTCTTATGGTCTTCTGGGTATTCACTAGTACTGTGGGGAAGGGTTTAAACGAGATTGGCAGGAGGGTGGGAACCTGAGTGGGGAGACACAAGAAAGGGAAACAAAGATAGAAATGAAAGACAGAAAAGTAGAAAGCAGAAGTGAAAGGCAGAGGAAACAGGAGCTAGCAGCAACTAGGGCCATAGTAAAAGAAAATGTGTAAAAATGTTGAAAAGACAAGTCTAAAGGGACTGTATCTGAATGCATGGAGCATTTGCAATAAGGTAGACATATTAACAGTGTAAATAGATATAAACAGGTACGATATGATTGCGATTATTTAGACATGGCTGCAGGGTGACCAAGGCTGGGAACTGAATATCCAAGGGTACTCGACATTTAGGAAGGACAGGAAAAAAGGAAAAGGAGGTGGCGTGTCATTGTTAGTTCAGGATTAAATCAGTGTAATAGTGAGAGAGGATATTGGCTCAGAAAATCTGGATGTAGAATCAGTCTGGGTGGAGCTACGAAGCAACAAGGGGCAGAAAACATTAGTGGGAGTTGTCTATAGGCCTCTCAACATTAGTGGTAAGGTAGGGGACATCATTAAACAGGAAATTAAAGATAAATATAACAAGGGTGCTACAGTCATCATGGGTGACTTTAGTCTACATATAGACTGGGCAAACCAAATTAGCAATAATACTGTGGCAGATGAATTCCTGGAATGGGCACAAGATTATTTTTTTTTAGACCAGTTTATCGAGGAACCAACTAGGGAACAGGCTATCCTAGATTTGGTATTCTGCAATGAGAAAGAGTTCATTAATAATCTTGTTGTGTGGGGTCCTTTAGGGAACAGTGACCATAACGTGATAGAATTCTTCATTAGGATGGAAGGTGAAATTGTCCGACCAAAACTAGCATCCTAAATCTAAACAAAGGAAACTACGAAGGTGTGAGGCGTGAGTTGGCAAAGGTAGATTGGGGTACTTCATTAAAAGGCATGAAGGTGGATAGGCAATGGCTATTATTTAAGGAGCGAATACATGCATTGCATCACTTATACATTCCTTTCTGGTGCAAAAACACAACAGGTAAAGTGACCCATCCATGGCTGGGGGGTCTAGAGCAAGGGATCACAGTCTCAGGATATGGGGTATCAAGCGAAGTAACAGTCATCTTAGTAAGGTCAATCTCATCCGTATATAACTTGAAAAAAAATGCGAGTGCCATTTAGGACTGAGATAAGGAGAAACCTCTTCACTGAGGGTGGTGAATCTATGGAATTCTCTACCACAGAGGGCTGTGGAGGCCAAGCCACTGAATATATTTAAGAAGGAAATAGATCGATTTCTAGACACTAAAGTCGTCAAGGGGTATGGGAGAGAGTGGTAATACAGCCATTAAGATAGAGCCTTGATCATATTGAATGGTGGAGCAGGCTCAAAAGGCCTCTCCTGCTCCTATTTTCTATGTTTCTATTCAATCAAAAATGTACGCAATATTCCAGATGTGGTCTCACCAACAGCTGAAGCAAAACATCCCTACTTTTATATTCCATTCCCCTGTGATAAACATCAACATTCCATTTGCCTTCCTAATCACTTACTGTATCTGTACACTAACTTTTTTTTGATTCATGTACCAGGACACCCAGATCCCTCGGTACCATTGGATTTTGCAATCTCTCTCCATTTAAATAGTATCCTGCTTTTCTATTCTCTCTGCCAAAGTGGACAATTTCACATTTTCCCACATTATACTCCATCTGCCAATTCTTTGTACACTCACTTCACCTGTCTACATCCCTTTGCAGACTCTCAACCTCCTCTTGACAATATATAACCTACCTATCTTGGTGTCAGTGACAACTTAGCTACCATACATTGAGTCCCTTTATCGAAGTCATTGCTATAAATTGTAAGTAGTTGAGGCCCCAGCATTGACCCCTGTGGCACTCCACTAGCTAGAGCTTACCAACCTGAAAATGACCTATTTATCCCTACTCTCTATTTCCTGTAGCTAACCAATCCTCTACCCATGCTAATATGTTACTCCCTACACCATGTGCTCATATTTTGTGTAGTAACCTTTGATGTGACATCTTATCAAATATCTTTTTGAAAATTCAAGTACACCACATCAATACCCTTTATTCATGTTGCTGTTACTTCCCCAAATAACTCTAATGCATTATTTAAACATGACTTTCCTTTCACAAAACCATGTGGGCTCTGCCTAATTGTATTCTGATTTTCTCATTATCCTGCTATAGCCTCCTTAATAATGGATTCCAGCAATTTCCCAGTGACAGATGTTGGGCTAACTAGCCTGTAGTTTCCTGCTTTGTCTCCCTCCTTTCTTGAAGAAAAGGGTTACATTAGTTATTTCCCAAGCTGCTAGAATCCTTTCAGTATCTAAGGAATTTTGGAAGATCATGACCAATGCATCTACTATCTCTGCAACCATTTCTTTTAAGGCCATCTGCAGGCCATCATGTTCTGGGGACTTGTCAACCTTTAGCTTTCCCAGCAACTTTTCCCAGTGATGGTGACTGTTTCAAGTTCGTCCCTCCCTTTCACCCTTTGATTTTCAAGAATATTTTGGAAATTTTCTAAGTCTTCAACAGCGAAGACAGACACAAAATATCTGTTTAATGCCTCCGCCATTGCCTTGTTTTCCATTATTAATTTCCCAGACTCTCTCTTGAGAGAGCTAATACTAGCTTTAGTTACTCTTTTCATACTTAACTACTTGTAGAAGATCTTACTATTGTTTGTTTAATATTTCATGCTAGCTTTGTCTCATATTCTACTTTCTCCCTCTATTTATTTTTGAGTCATTCTTTACTACCTCTGTCCAATCTTCTGACCTATTACTAATCTTTGCAGATTTGTACAGTGTTCCTTTCAATATGATATTATCTGTAACTTCTTTATTCAGCCATGGATGATGCATCCTTCTCAAAGAGCCTTTCTTTCTCACTGGGATAAATCTTTGCTGAGAGTCATTAATTATCTCCTTAAAATTCTGGCACCACAACTCTACTGTCCTACCTATAACGTAGTTTCCCAGTTCGCATTAGATATTTCTCCATATCCTTCTAATTACCTTTATTTAGATTTAATACACTAGTCTTAGAACCATACTTCCCACCTTTGAACTGAACTTGAAATTGCTTCATGTTATGATCACTGTCACCTAGAGGCCACTTTACTATGAGGTTATTGATTCACCCTGTCTTATTACTCATTGCCAGATCTAGGATAGCCAGCTCCCTGGTTGCACTCAACATGTACTGCTCTGAAAAATTATCCAGAATAAACTCTAACAACTCATTTTCCAGGCTACCTTTGCCAACCTGATCTGCCCAATCTATGTGTGAATTAAAGTCACCAGTGATTACTTCAGTAACTTTCTTACTTGACTCTTGCTGTATACACTGTCCTACGATGTAACTACTGTTAGGGGGCCAAAAATCTATTCCTGCAAGTGACATCTTTCCTTTTCTATTTATCATCTCTACCCAAACTGATGTCTCATTTTGCTGTTTCAACTGTACTAATAAATTCCTTTATTAACAGAGCTACCCCACCACCTTTTCCCAGCATCCTGTCATTCTGAAACATCAAATATCCTTCAATAATCATGTCTCAGCCTTGGTCACCCTGCATCCATGTCTCTGTAATGGTTATCATGTCATACATTCCTATTTCTATCTATGCTAACAATTCATCCATTTTGTAGTGAATGATGCATGCATTCAGTGACAGCACCTCTAACTCTGTCTTCCTACTATTTTTGATAACCACACTCTAGTTACCATTACGTAATTTGCTACCCTGCTCTATTACCTTGCCATTTCCCTTTCATTTACCACATCTCTTACCTTATGATATAGTGATCACACTTATCCAAATGCTCCCCCACAGACCCTTGGTCCCTTGGCCCACCTCATTCCTAGCACCAGATCTAGCAATACCTCCTTTCTAGTTGGACTGAGAACATACTGATCAAGGAAGTTCTCTTGAACATATTTCAGAAATTCATCTCCCTCCTTACCCTTTAATTTCCCAAATATCGATTGGGATTTTGTTAGAGTAATGTCCCCAATATTACCACTCTATAGTTTTTGCCCACCTCTGTCATTTCCCTGAAGATTTGTTCCTCTATCTCTCTCTCACTAATTGGAGTCCGTAGAACGCCCCCCAGTCATGTAATCATCCCCCTTTTGCTTCTGAACGCTAACCAAATGGATTCTGTCTTTTCCTCCTCATGGACATCTCCTCTTCTGAACACTTTATATCCTTGAATATTAAGCACACAGTCCTCGCCATTTTCACCACATTTCCATTATTGGCACCACATCATATTCCCACACAGCTGTTTGTGTTTGTAGCTCAGTAACCTTATTCACCACACCGTGTGAATTGACATACATGCAGTTGAATCCTGTCTTTGTATTCCTCATAGTCCTTCTAAGTTCACTCCTATCTAAAATGGTACTACTTCCTTCTGTAGTGCTGTCCAACACCCTCACTCCTTACAGCACCTTATTCTTCTTCTATCTTCTATATGCTGGTGCCCATCCCCCTGCCAATTTAGTTTAAACCCTCCCACACCTCAAATGTCAACTTCTCTGCGAGGACATTGGTCCCTGTTGTTTTGAGGTGCAACCCATCCCTTTTAAATAGGTGCCTCCTGCCCCAGAACTGGTCCTCATGTCCTGAGAATCTGAAGCCCTCCCTCCTGCATTGTGCTTCAAGCCACACATTGATCCTCTCTATCGGTCTATTTTTAATCTCACTAGCGTGTGGCACTCAGAGTAATCCAGAGATTACTGCCGTTGAGGTTCTACCTTTTAACTTCCTCCCCAGCTCCTGAAAATCTGACCATATGACCTCAATATCTGGCCTCTCAGTGGCGTTGGTACCGATGTGCACCACACACTGCCTTCCCCCTGCAGAATGTTCTGCACCCTCTTCATGGTGTCTTTTAAAAGGAAAGCAACAAACCATGTGGAACCCACTGTGACAGTGACAGAAATGCTTATCTGTCCCGCTGATTACAGAATCTCCTATAATGACTGCATCTCTACTTGCCCATTAGTGCCATGGTCTGGACTGTGCTCCTTCAGGGTATTGTCACTGCCAGCGGTCTCCAATGCTGAGTACCTGTTTGAAATGGGCACATACCCTGAAGACTCCTGTACGACCCGCCTCTCTCTACCCTTCTGGATGGCCACCCACTATCCTAACCCCTCACTGCCTGTGGGGTGACCACCTCCTAGAGCGTATGATGCAGGAAACTCTCATCCTCCCTCAGCAGTGACTCCAGCTGCCCCTCAAACTGGGAAACCCTGAGCTCGAGCTGGAACTTCCTACACACGTCGTCACCCAAGATGCGTGAAGCGTCCTGAAATTCCCACATGGCACAGGAATTGCAAACAGGTCTCTGATACCCATCCATAATGTCAAACAAAACCTTTCAGTTTAGTACCTTGCTTGAAGTATGAATCTTAATGAATACCTTGAGACCTGCTCTGTATTATGAATTAATTTTCTGTTATATTAACACCAATTGAATATTGTTAATTTCCCAATTCCCATTTTGAACAAATACACTGGTTTGAGTTGATACACCTGTGAATATACCATAACCATATGAGGAAGCATTGGGACATTGAGCAAAAGCTTGGCAAAAGTGTTAAGTTTTAAGGATTGCCATAAAGGATAACATTGGTGGAATGAGGCAGAAAGATTTATGAAGGGAATTGCTGAGCTTTGGAACAAGGCAGTTGAAGACTTAGCCCAGAGTGATGGAGCATTTAAAGTTAGGGATGCTTAAGAAGCCAATTCTTGTAGTTTTAGGAATTCAAAGATTCTGAAGGGTTGTGGGCATGGAGATGATCACAGGGATAGGGAGGGGCAAGGTTATGCTGAGATTTTAAAACAAGGATGAGAATTTTAAAATCAAGATGCTGCTTAACCAGGAGCCAGCGTGAAATTTAGAAGCACAGTCTTTCAAACTCAGGCAGGCATGCAAACGTGCAATTGTGTGAGAGAGTGTAGATGTATAAATATGCAAACATCTGGGACATTGCAGTCATACAAGCATGCCAGAGTGTGTAGTGAAGTACGTATCAGATACTTACGAGTGGTGATCCGTGAGCTGATGGGCACACTCAGCTTGTTCTTTAGCAGGGCATAGACATGAATGTTGTATTCAATACCAGGTTCCAATCCTGTGATGCTAGCTGCAGTCCAGTTCCTTGGGACACGTAGCTCTGACTGTAACCCGTCTGGGATGTTTGGAGTGTAGGTGATGAGATACTCAGTGATTACCACAGGGCCCTCCCACTCCAGGGCAATGGTGTGATCAGTGACTCCAGTCACTCGGAGACTCTTAGGTGGAAACACTGAGAGAGACAAACATCAAGAGATTCAGCCAATGATTTCAATACCAACACATGGACATTTCTCTGTCATAACAACATAAGAATTAGGAACAGGAGTAGACCATTCAGCCCCTCGAGCCTTCTCCGCCATTCAATAAGATCATGGCTGTTCTGTTTGTGTTTCGATTTCCACATTCCCATCTAACCCTGATAACCTCTGATTCCCTTGCCTAACAAGAATCTATCTACCTCTGCTTTAAAAATATTCAATGACCCCACCTCCACCACCTTCTGAGGCAGAGAGTTCCAAAGTCACACAACCCTCAGAAAAAACTTCTCCTCATCTCTGTCCTAAAAGAGCCACCCCTAATTTTAAACCAGTGCCCCCTAGTTCTGGACTCACCCACAAGAGGAAACATCCTTTCCACGTCCACCTTGTCAAGGCCGTTCAGGGTCTTGTATACTTCAATCAAATCACCCCTCACTCTTCTAAACTCCAGTGGAAACAAGCCCAGTCTGTCCAACCTTTCCTCATAAGACAACCCGTTCATTCCAGGTATCAATCTAATAAACCCCCTCAAACTGCCTCCAATGCATTTATATCCTTCCATAAATGAGGAGACTAAAACTGCACATAGTATTCGAGGCGGGGTCATTGAATATTTTTAAGGCAGAGCTCAATTGATTCCTTTGCCTAACAAGGATCTAAGGTTATCAAGGATAGATGGGAATGTGGAATTTGAAATATAAACAGATCAGCAAGGATCATAATGAATGGCAAAGCAGGCTCAAGGGGCCGAATGGCCGATTTATGCTCCTCTTTCATATGCTCCTAATCAGGCAGTGGCGAGGCCAGCAGTGGGTCTTCCCCTAGAATAAAGACCCCCCGAGGCAGAAATCTCGCCTGAAGGCCGCCAGCTCTCGTGCTCAGCAGCATTGCTGGGGAGGCTGTGGCTGTGGCTGTGGCTGGAAGTACGGGCACCAGAGTCCCAGAATCACAGAGCGACCCGGGCCACAAGTAAGTAATGTGGGAGAGGAGCGGAGGGGGGTGGGGTGGGAGCAGGGACAGGGGTGGGGGTCATGGAGAGAGATGGGCAGGCAGCAAAGCAGGAAGGTGGCTTTCAGTGGCCCCTCGATCAGGCAGTGAGTGCCTTTGGTCAAGGGAATCCCCCTCGGATGCGGCGTGCAGACCGCACAGATTCACCGGCCCAGCAGCTGGGGATGAGGCCTTTAAGTGATCGTGAATTGGCCACTGGGAGGCCTGAATTGGCAATGGGGCAGGAAGGTCAACCATTGGCCTTCACGTCTAGAAATTAATTCTGGAGAAGGGGGATATTGGTACCCCACAATCCCAACAAATTAAATTCCCTTCCCACCTCCAAGCTCACCACCAGTGAGAGCATATCCATGTATTCCACCCACGTATCTCTGTTACAGGGTGATATCTACGTATTTTTTTAAGTTTTATCGGATGTGGGCATTTATTTCCTATCTCTAATTGCCCTTGAGAAGGTGGTGGTGAGCTGCCTTCTTGATCCGCTGCCGTCCATTTGGTGTAGGTACATCCACCATGGTTTTAGGGAGGGAGTTCCAGGATTTTGATCCAGCGCCAGTGAAGGAACGGCGATATATTTCCAAGTCAGGATGGTGAGTGACTTGGAGGGGAACTTCCAGGTGGTGGTGTTCCCATGTGTCTGCTGCCCTTGTCCTTCTTGATGTTAGTGGTCATGGGTTTGGAAGGTGCTGTCGAAGGAGCCTTGGTGAATTCCTGCAGTGCATCTGCTGCTGTTACTGTGTGTCGGTGGCGGAGAGAGTGAATGTTTGTGGATAGGGTGCCAGTCAAGCAGGCTGTTTTGTCCTGGATGGAGTCGAACTTCTTGAGTGTTGTTGGAGCTGCACTCATCCAGGCAAGTGGGGAGTATTCCATCACACTCCTGACTTGTGCCTTGTAGATGGTGGACAGGCTTTGGGGAGTCAGGAGGTGAGTTACTCATCACAAGACCTGCTCTTGTAGCCGTAGTATTTATATGGCTAGTCCAGTTCAGCTTCTGGTCAATGGTAACCCCCAGGATGTTGAAAGTGGGGGATTCAGTGATGGTAATGCCATTGAACATCAAGGGCCGATAATTGGATTCTGTCTTGTTGGAGATGGTCATTGCCTGGCACTTGTGTGGCTCAGAACGTACTTGCCACTTGTCAGGCCCAAGCCTGGATATTGTCCAGGTCTTGCTGCATTTGAACATGGACTGTTTCACTCTCTGAGGAGTCGCGAATGACGCTGAACATTGTGCAATCATCAGCGAGCACCCACTTCTGACCTCATGATGGAATGAAGGTCATTGATGAAGCAGCTGAAGATGGTTGGGCCAAGGACATTACCCTGAGGAACTCCTGCAGTGATGTCCTTGGAGCTGAGATGATTGACCTCCAACAACCATCTACCTTTGTGCTGGGTATAAATCCAACCAGCGGAGAATATTCCCCCGATTCCCCTTGACTCCAGTTTTGCTAGGGCTCCTTGAGCCACACTCGGTCAAATGCTGCCTTGATGTCAAGGGCAGTCACTCTCACCTCCCATCAGGAGGTGAGTTTCCTGGCAGAACCCAAACTGGGTGTCAGTAAGCAGGTTATTGCTAAGCAAGTTCCGCTTGATAGCACTGTTAATGGCCCCTTCCATTGCTTTACTGATGATCGAGAGTAGATTGATGGGGCGGTAATTGGCCAGGTATGTCCTGCTTTTTGTGTACAGGACATACCTGGGCAATTTTCATAGATGCCAATATTGTAGCTGTACAGGAGCAGCTTGGCTAGGGGTACAGCAAGTTCTGGAGCACAAGTCTTCAGTACTATTGCCGGAATATTGTCAGGGCCCATAGCCTTTGCAGTGCCCTGTGTCTTCAGCCCTTTCTAGTTATCACATGGAGTGAATCGAATTAGCTGAAAACTGGCATCTGTGATGCTGGGGACCTCCGGAGGAGGCCGAGATGGATCATCTATTCAGCACTTCTGGATGAAGATTATTGCAAATACTTCAGCCTTATCTTTTGCACTGCTGTACTGGGCTCCTCCATCAAGGATGGGGATATTTGTGGAGCCTCCTCATCCAGTGATTGTTTAATTGTTCACCACTATTCATGACTTGTTGTGGCAGGACTGCAGAGCTCAGATCTTAGCTCTGTCTATCACTTGTCGCTTATGCTGTTTGGCACGCATGTAGTCCTGTGTTATAGCTTCATCAGGTTGACAGCTCATTTTTAGGTATGCCTGGTGCTGCTCCTGGCATGCCCTCCTGCACTCTTCATTGAACCAGGGTTTATCCCCTGGCTTGATGGTAATGGTAGAGTTGGGAATATGCCTAGCAATGAGGTTACAGATTGTGTTCCAGTACAACTCTGCTGCTGCTGTTGATGGCCCACAGTGCCTCATGGATGCTCAGTTTTGAGTTGCTAGATCTGTTCAAAATCTATCCCATTTATCACTGTGGTAGTGCCACACAACACAATGTAGGATGTGAAGGGTGTCAATGTGAAGATAAGACTTTGTCTCCACAAGGCCTCTGCAGTGGTCACTCCTACCGAACTTGCCACGCCCCTAGCCAAGCTGTTCCAGTACGGCTACAACACTGGCATCTACCCAGCTATGTGGAATATTGCCCAGGTATGTCCTATCCACAAAAAGCAGGACAAATTCAACCCGGCTAATTACTGCCAAATCCTCTCCATCATCAGTAAATTGATTGAAGGGGTCATCAACAGTGCTATCAAGCAGTATTTACTTAGCAAGAACCTGCTCACTGACGCTCAGTTTGGGTTCCGCCAGAGCCACTCCGCTCCTGACCTCATTACAGCCTTGGTTCAAACATGGGCAAAAGAGCTGAATTCCCGAGGTGAGGTGATAGTGACTGCTCTTGACATCAAGGCAGCATTTGACCGACTGTGGCATCAAGGAGACCTAGCAATACTGGAGTCAATGGGAATCGGGGGAAAACTCTGGTTTGGGTCATACCTAGCACAAAGGAAGATGGCTGTGGTTGTTGGGAGTCAGTCATCTCAGTTCCAGGATATCACTGCAGGAGTTCCTCAGGGTAGTGCCCTCGGCCCAACCATCTTCAGCTGCTTCATCAATGACCTTCTTTCCATCATAAAGTCAGAAATGGAGATGTTTGCTGATGATTGCACAATGTTCAGCACCATTCGCGACTCCTCAGAGAGTGAAGCAGTCCATGTCCAAATGCAGCAAGACCTGGACAATATCCAGGCTTGGGCTGACAAGTGACAAGTAACATTCTCACCGCACAAGTGCCAGGCAATGACCATCTCCAACAAGAGAGAACCTAACCATCACCCCGTGACATTCAATGGCATTACCATCACTGAATCCCCCACTATTAACATCCTGGGGGGTTACCATTGAGTAGAAACAGAACTGGACTAGCCATATAAATACTGTGGCTACAAGAGCAGGTCAGAGGCTAGGAATCCTGCGGCGAGTAACTCACCTCCTGATTCCCCAAAGCCTGTCCACCATCTACAAGACACAAGTCAGGAGTGTGATGAAATACTCCCCACTTGCCTGGATGAGTGCAGCTCCCAAAACACTCAAGAAGCTCAACACCGTCCAGGACAAAGCAGCCCCCACTTGATTGGCACCACATCCACAAATAACCACTCCCTCCACCACCGACGCACAGTTGCAACAGTGTGTACCATCTACAAGATGCACTACAGGAACTCACCAAGGCTCATTTGACAGCACATTCCAAACCCACGACCACTACCAACGAAAAGGACAAGGGCAGCAGAGACATGGGAACACCACCACCTCGAAGTTCCCCTCCAAGTCACTCACCATCCTAATTGGAAATATATTACCATTCCTTCACTGTCGCTGGGTCAAAATCCTGGAACTCCCTCCCCAGCAGCACTGTGGGTGTACCTACACCACATGGACTGCAGCGGTTCAAGAAGGTAGCTCAGCACCACCTTCTCAAGGACAACTATGGATGGGTAATAAATGCAGGTTTAGCTAGTGACCCCCGCATCCCATGAATGAATTTATAAAAAAGTTGAAACCTCGAACAGGAGGCACTGGCTATAGCAAGTTCTCCATGGCAAATAGTGACTTTTCCAATCGATAGTTAATCAACTGCAGAGGAGCAAAGATCAGAGGCTCACAGTGCTTACCTTCCCCAAAATTCCCCAAAACCCTTACCCACACCCCAAAATCAACCCAAACCCCTCACCCACACCCCAAATCAACCCAAACCCCTCACCCACAAAACAAAACTCATCCACACCCCAAAACCCCCCCAAATACCTCACCCACACCCAAAACACCTCAAAACCCCTCAGCCACAGCCCAAAACACCCCAAAACCCCTCACCCATGCATGAAAACACCCCAAATCCCTCACCCACACCTCAAACCCCTCACCCACACCCCGAAACACCCCAAACCATAAAACCCCACAAACCCCTCACCCTAGGACATCCCAAAATCACTCACCCAAACCCAGAAGCACTCCAAACTCCTCACCCACTCCCTAAAACCCCCCAAACACCGAAACACCCCAAAACCCCTCACCCACACCCCAAAACACCTCACCCGCACCCCAAACACCCCAAACACCGAAACACCCCAAAACCCCTCACCCATACCCCAAAACCCCTCACCCACACCCCAAATGCCCCCAAACATGGAAACACCCCAAAACCCCTCACCCATACCCCAAAACCCCTCACCCACATGCCAAAACCACCCAAAACCTTTCACTCAAACCCCAAACTCCCTCAGAGCCCCTCACCCACACCCCAAAACCTCCCAAACCACTCACCCTGAAACACCCCAAAACCCCTCACCCATACCTCAAAACCCCTCACCCACATGCCAAACCCCCCCAAAACCTTTCACCTAAACCCCAAACTCCCTCAAAGCCCCTCACCCACACCCCAAAACCTCCCAAACCCCTCACCCCAAAACACCCAAAACCCCTCACCCATTCCCCAAAACCCCCCAAACCGCTCACCCCGAAACACCCCAAAACCCCTCATCCACACCCCAAAACCTCCCAAACCCCTCACGCCAAAACACCCCAAAGCCCCTCACCCACTCCCCAAAACCGCCCAAACCCCTCACCCACACGCTGATATACCCCAAAAACCTGAAACACCACAAAACTCCTCATCCACACCCCAAAACACCCCAAAAACCTGAAACACCCCAAACCCCTCACCCACATCCCAAAATCTCCCAAGACCCTCACCCACACCCCGAAACACCCCAAAACTGCTCGCCCACACCCCAAGGTCCCCCACCCACAAATCAAAACACCCCAAAACCCCTCACCCACACACCAAAATACCCCAAACCCCTCACCTACAGCCCAAAGCCCCCCCAAAGCTCTCACCCACAAATCAAAAAACCCAAAAATGCCTCACCCAAACACCAAGACGCCCCCAAACCACCCCCCCAAACCCCACATCCACACCCCAAAACCCCTCACCCACCCACAAACCGAGATGCCCCCAAACCCCTCACCAACACCCCAAAACCCCTCACCCACACACAGGAACACACCAAACCTTACATCCATACCCAAAACACCCAAAATGCCCAGATCCACACCATGAAACCTCCCCAAAACCCCTCACCCACACCCAAAACCACTCCAAAAACCTCACCCACACCCTGAAGTCCTCCCAAACGGCCCCCAAAACCCCTCACCCACACACCAAAACACCCAAAACCCCTCACCCACACCACAAAGCCCCTCACCCACACGCCAAAACACCCAAAGCTCCTCACCCACACCCCAAAATGCCCAAAGCCCCTCACCCACACCCCAAAATGCCCCAAAACCCCTCAGCCACAACCCAAGATCCCCCATACCCCTCAGCCACACCCCAAACACCCCAAAGCCCCTCACCCCAAAACCAACCAAACCCCTCACCCACACCCTGAAACGTCCCAAAGCCCCTCACCCACAGCCCAAAACATCCAAAAGCCCCTCACCCACACCACAAAGCCCCTCACCCACACGCCAAAACACCCAAAGCCCCTCATCCACACCCCAAAAACGCCCAAAGCCCCTCACCCACAGCCCCAAAACGCCCCAAAATCCCTCAGCCCACACCCAAGAATCCCCCATACCCCTCAGCCACACCCCAAAACACCCCAAAGCCCCTCACCCCAAAAATACTCCAAACCCCTCACCCACACCCTGAAACGTCCCAAAGCCCCTCACCCACAGCCCAAAACACCCAAAAGCCCCTCACCCACAACACAAAGCCCTTCACCAACACCCCAAAACCCCTCACCCACACCCCAAAGCCTCTCACCCACACCACAAAACCCCTCACCCACACCCCAAAGCCCCTCACTAACACTACCAAATCCCTCACCCACACCCCGAAACACCCCAACCCCCAAAACCCTTATATACCCCTGAAACTCCCCCAAACCCCTCATCCATAACCCGAAACACCCCCAAACTCCTCACGCACATCCAAAGCCTCCTCACCCACATACCAAAACACCCCAAAACCCCTCACCCACACCCTAAAACATCGTAAAAACCCTCATCCATTCTCCATACCTCCGCCAAACTACTCACCCACACCCCAAACCCCTCACCCACACCCCAAAATCTCCCAAACCCCTAACCTACCTTGAAAACCCCAAAAGCCCTCCCAAACCCCTCATCCACACCCAAACCCCCTCCCCCAAACCCTCATCTACAACCCAGACCCCCTCCCCCAAACCCCTCATCTACACCCTGAAGCCTCCACAAACCCCTCACCTATCACCAAAACCCCCCAAGCTCCTCATCTACCCCAAACCCCTCATCTACCCCCAAACCTCTCATCTACCCCCAAACCTCTCATCTACCCCCAAACCCCTCAGCTGCACACCAAAATCCCTCCAAACTCCTGACCCATCCCAAAGTCCCCTCCCTGAGCCCCTCACCTACCCCTGAAATGCCCTCAAACCTCTCACCCACACCCCAAAACTCCCAAACACCTCACCTATACCCAAAGGCACCCCAAACCACTCACCTGCCCACCAAAACCACGGAAGCCCCTCACCCACACCCCAAAACCACTCCAAACCCCTCAACTGCCCCCAGAACACTCACCCACCCACCAAAACCCTCACCAACTCCACAAAGCCCTCATCTGCACCCAATGCTCCCAAACCCCTCACCTACACCCCAAAACCACTCCAAAACCCTCAACTACTCCCGAAAACTCCTAACCCATACCCGAAAATCCCTCACCTCCCCCCCACAACTACCCAAGCCCCTCACCTATCCCGAAGTCACCCCAAACCACTCACCCACACCCCAAAACCCCAAAAAACAGCTCACCTGCCCCCCAAACCCTCCCAAACTTATCTCCTAACCCCCAAACCACCCCCCCAAACCCCACACCGGCCCCAAACCCCTCACCCGCACCCCCAAATCCTCCAAAACCCTCACCTACCTCCCCGAGACCCCAAATCACTCAACTACCCACAAAGCCCCCAAAACCCCTCACCCACACCCTGAAGCCCCCACAAACCCCTCAACTAATCCCCCAAACTCCTAACCCATTCCCCAAAACCCGTCATCTACCCCGCAAGCCCCTCACCTACCCCCCAAAACCCCTCACCTACCCCCCCAAAACCCCTCACCTGCCACAAAGCCACCAAAACCACTCATGCACACCCCAAACCCCCCCAAACAGCTCACCTATCCCCCATGGCCCTCCCGAACCTCCCACTTACCCCCCCAAAACAATCCCAAACTCCACACCCAGCCCTCAAAATGCCTCACCAACCCCCAAAACCCCCAAATCACTCACCTATCACCAAGCCCCTCACCCACACCCCAAAACTCACCCAAAAACCTCACACACCAACTGAAACTCCCCCAAAATTATCACCTACCCTTTGAAACACCCAAATCCTTCACCTACTCCCCAAAACCCCCCAAACCCCTCACCTACCCCCCAAAACTCCCCAAACACCTCACCTACCCACCACCCACTGTCACCTACCAACCCGAACCCTTTTCTTTCCAGGATGCCCAGGTGAATGTTCATGTTCCCCACCTTCCTGAGAATCCCCCCCATCCACATTGACCTCCCCAACCTCCTGCTCCCCACTCTCAGGGTCTCTGTCTGCCTCAAACTCCTCACCTACACCCCAAAGTCCCCCAAACATCACACCTACCACCAACCACCCCCCCAACCCTTCACCCACACCCTGAAACACCCCAAATCCCTCACTTAAGGCCCAAAACACGCCAGACCACTCGTCCACACCACGAAACCCTCCCCAAACCCCCAAACACCTGACTCCTCCCTCACCCCCTCCTAACCCCACCCTTTGCAGTCACCCCACACTGCCATCACAACACACTGGGCTGTCAATGTAAGGAGTCTTACCTTTGCCACAATCCTGCCCTGTGTAGCCATCCTGACAGGAGCAAACTCCATGGTTACACAGCCCCTTGTTGCTGCAATCATTCAAACACCTCAGCTGGTTACAGTCCTCTCCAGTGTAGGCCTCGTCACACAGGCAGCTATTGTTAACGCACTGCCCATGTCCTGAGCAATCTCTGGGACACTTCAGCTGCCCACAGTCCTCACCCTTGTAGGGTTCCTCACAGACACACACTGCATCCACACACAGGCCATGCCCACTGCAGTCCCTGGGGCATCTCAGCTCACTGCAGTCCTGTCCTGCATACCGTCGGTCACAGAGGCACTGCCCATCGACACACCTCCCATTCCCGCTGCAGTTGGATGGGCAGCATTGCACCATGCAGCCCTTGCCTGTCCAGCCAAGCTCACAGCTGCAGTCACATGTCTCCATGCTGAAGTTTCCATGGCCATTGCATATGGGGGCATAGTCAATACGACCTGGGGAGAGAGAGAGAGAGAGAGATACAGGAATTAGGAAGACTGAGTGCCCACGTCTCTGACTGAGAGTATTGACCTGGGGGTGATGGAGTGGGGGGAGGCTGTGAGGGGAGAGAAAGAAGGAAAGAAAGAGAGAGAGAGGGAGGGAGAGGGAGAGAGAGAGAGAGAGAGAGAGAGAGCTGGGAGAGAGAGAGAGAGGGGCAGGGAGGGGGCTGGGAGAGAGAAAGAAAAAAAGAGGGGGAGGGAGGGGGCTGGGAGAGAGAAGGAGAGAGCGTGCAAGAGGGAGGGAGGGAGAGAGAGAGGAGTGGGACTCTGACTTTCTGCACTCTGGCAATTACACAAACTGATCTCCATGTCTGTGGTACTTTCTCTTTTAAGTTATTCATAGCTGTAAAAACTCCTCTTTCCTATCTTCTTATTGGGTGCTTGTGTGTGTATGAATTTGTGACCATCCCCCAGGTTTGAATGTGTGAATAAACTAAACTCCTGATTTAACCCGAATGAGAGTTGGCTGCAAGTCACTTTAAAAACTGACCTCACAAACAAAGGGTTTGTGGAAACACGCCACAGTTTATTTCAAAAATTAAAACACCTCTGACAGTGAGAAAATAAAGGAGTTCAGTTTTGCCTCTCTCCCCTCCTCATAACATTATAGAGGGAGTTACAGCACTGATGGGACCTTATAGATAATACAGGGTACAGCTGGGCCCTTATGAAGTCTGTATGTAATTGATGGAGACCTTAGAAAAAGATATATATAGGGTACTGCTTGTGTCATCAGGTTTAGATTAGCAATGGAGAAGAGCAAGCAACAAACTAAAGTAAAAACAGAATTACCTGGAAAAACTCAGCAGGTCTGGCAGCATCAGGGGAGAAGAAAAGAGTTGACGTTTTGAGTCCTCATGACCCTTCAGCAGAACTGAGTAAAGTTAGGAGAGGGGTGAAATATAAGCTGGTTTAAGGTGGGGGGGAGGGGAGAGAAGTTGGGGCGTGCGGGTGGTTGTAGGGACAAGCAAGCAGTGATAGGAGCAGATAATCAAAAGATGTCACAGACAAAAGGAACAAAGAGGTGTTGAAGGTGGTGATATTATCTAAGAAAATGTGCTAATTAAGAATGGATGGCAGGACACTCAAGGTACAGCTCTAGTGGGGGTGGGGTGGAAAGACTGACAGGGTATTACAGTTATAGGTTTAAAAATAATGGAAATAGGTGGGAAAAGAAAAATCTATATAAATTATTGGAAAAAATAAAAGGAAGGGGGAAGAAACGAAAAAGGGGTGGGGATGGGGGAGGGAGTTTAAGATCTAAAGTTGTTGAATTCAATATTCAGCCCAAAAGGCTGTAAAGTGCCTAGTCGGAAGATGAGGTGCTGTTCCTCCAGTTTGCATTGGGCTTCACTGGAACAATGCAGCAAGCCAAGGACAGACATGTGGGCAAGAGAGCAGGGTGGAGTGTTAAAATGGCAAGCGACAGGGAGGTTTGGGTCTTTCTTGCGGACAGACCGCAGGTGTTCTGCAAAGCGGTCGCCCAGTTTGCGTTTGGTCTCTCCAATGTAGAGTAGACCACATTGGTAGCAATGAATGCAGTAGATTAAGTTAGGGGAAATGCAAATGAAATGCTGCTTCACTTGAAAGGAGTGTTTGGGCCCTTGGACGGTGAGGAGAGAGGAAGTGAAGGGGCAGGTGTTGCATCTTCTGCGTGGGCATGGGGAGGTGCCATAGGTGGGGGTTGAGGAGTAGGGGGTGATGGAGGAGTGGACCAGGGTGTCCCGGAGGGAACGATCCCTACGGAATGCCGTCGGGGGGGTGAAGGGAAGATGTGTTTGGTGGTGGCATCATAGAGAGAACATGATGAAACAAAAAAAGGAGTGTGTGATATACATGTCAGGGGAATTCTTCAAGTGAAGACCAGGTCAAATACAATAGGTAGACAGGGGAAGTGAAGAGGAAATAAGCCTGGAAAAGAGACAGAGTTTGAGAATAGAATGGCAGTCAACATAAAAGGGAATCCAAAAATCTTCTACCAGCATGTAAATAGTAAGTGGGTAGTAAGAGGTGGACTGGGTCTGATGAAGGACAGAGAAGGTGAGGTATGCTAAGAGGTGCAGGGCTAGGATAGAATAATTAATGAGTTCTTTGTATCGGTGTTTACTAAGGAAGAGGAATCTGACACAGAATCAGTAGAAGTGGAGATGGTAGAGGGAATGGATGGGGTGAACATTGAGGCAGGGTGTACTGGAAAGGCTGGATATGCTGAGGGCAGATAGGTCACCTGGTCCAGATGGTTTACATCCCAGGTTGTTAAAGGAAGTGGGAGTGGCGATAGTGGGAGGGTTTGTTATAATTTTCCAGTCTTCCCGAGATACAGGGGAGGCACAGAGGGTTGGAGAGTGGAATGTGACACCCTGATTTAAGAAAGGGTGTAAGGACAGTCCTAGCAACTACAGCCATCTGGTCTAACATCAGTGCTGGGAAAGTTTTAGAAACAATAATCAGGGGGAAAATATTTACTGCACTTGGAGAGGTTTGAGCTGATTAAGGAGAGTCAGGATGGATTCGTTAAAGGTTTGACTAATTCATTTTGATGAAGTAACAGAGAAGGTTGATGAAGGGAAATTTATTTTGTTCTTTCATGAGATGTGGGCATCGCTGACAAGGCCAGCATTTGTCATCCATCCCAAATTACCCTCAAATTGAATGGCTTGACCAGTAATTTCAGAAGGCAGTCAAGAGTCAACCACATTGCTATGGGTCTGGAGTCACATGTAGGCCAGACCAGGTAAGGACAGCAGATTTCCTTTCCTAAAGGACATTCATGAACCAGATGGGTTTTTAACAACAATCGATGGTAGTTTCATGGACAACATTACTGAGACAAGCTTTACATTAAGGAATTTATTAATTGAATTTAAATTCCACCAGCTGCCTTGGTGGGATTTGAACCCAAATCCCCAGAGAATTAGCCTGGGTCTCTGGATTACTAGCCCCGTGACATGACCACTAAACCACCATCTCCCCCATGATGTGGTGGATGTTGTTTATATGGACTTTAAGAAAGTGTTTGACAAAGTGCCACATGAAAAGCAGAATGGAGAGACAAGCGGCAGAAGGGATTTAATAGAGAGAAGAGTGAGGTAATGCCCTTTGGTAGAAGGGATAGGGAGAGGCAATAAAGAATAAATGGCACAATTGTAAAGAGTGTGTGGGACAGAGACACTTGGGCGTTCATGTACATCGATCTTTAAAGGTAACAGGACATATCGAGAGTGGGTTTAGTAAAGCAGATGGGATTGGGCTTCATAAACAGAGGTATTGGGTACCAAAGTAGGGGAGATATGCTGAACCTTTATAAAGCTCTGGTTAGGCCCCAACTAAAATATTTAGGAAGGATGTGAAGGTCCTTGAGAGGGTGCGGAGGAGATTTACTGGAATGGTTCCAGGGATGAGGGATTTTAATTACAAGGTTAGGTTGGAGAAGCTGGGATTGTTCTCTTTGGAGCAAAGGAGATTGAGAGGAGATTTGATAGAGGGGTACGAGATTAGGACAGGTTTAGATAAGGTAGACAAACAAAAGCTTTTCCCATTGGCTGATGGTACAAGGACTGGGGGACACAGATTTAAGGTTTTGAACAAGAGATACAGGGGGAATGTGAGGAAGAACTTGTTTACACAGCGAGTGGTGATGACCTAGAACTCGCTGCCCACGAGGGGGGTGGAAGCAGAGACGATGAATAATTTCAACAGGAAACTGGATGGGGACATGAGAGAAATAAACTTCCAGGGTACGGGGATAGAGTGAGGGGGATGGGACTGAGTGGATTGTTCTGCTCATGCTCTACCAGCATGGGCAAAATCAGCTCCATCTGTGTCCTAGTGGATGTATGACTCTATGATGGGATCTTAGCAAAGATTATATCACCTTGAAGGGGCCCTAATAAGAATAAAGCAGGAAGGTCCACCCAGCATCAACCTCGACACCAGAAATGCCATCGACAAACCGAGCCTGGTCGACCCTGCAAACTCCTCCTTACTGACATCTGGGGGCTTGTGCCAAATCTGGGACAGCTTTTTTTTATTCACTTAAGATATAATTGTAAGGGAAAAATGTTATCAACATCAACTAACAGATATATTAAAAGTCTAAAAGTACCACCGCACCTGCCTAAGAACAGTAAAAGGGACTTCTTAGTCCATGGGCATTCTAAAAGATTTTGTAGCACCATTAAGCTTTTGTGCCAACCACTAAACTTAACAGTTGACAGGACTGTAAAGCTCTAGGGGTAGGAATTCAATTTAGTGCAATACTTTATATATAGGCCAGCATTTGTTGCCCATCCATAATTCACAGAATCACAGTGCAGAAGAGGCCCTTCGGCCCATCGAGTCTGCTCCGACAAATGAGAAATACCTGACCTACCTACCTAATTCCATTTATCAGCACTTGGCCCATAGCCTTGAATGTTATGATGTGCTAAGTGCTCATCCAGGTACTTTTTAAAGGAAGTGAGGCAACCCGCCTCCACCCCCTCCCAAGCAGTGCATTCCAGACCATCACCACCCTCTGGGTAAAAAAGTTTTTCCTCACATCCCCCACTAAGCCTCCTGCCCCTCACCTGGAACTTATGTCCCCTCGTGACTGAGCCTTCAACTTAGGGGAACAGCTGCTCCCTATCCACCCTGTCCATGCCCCTCATAATCTTGTACACCTCGATCAGGTCACCCCTCAGTCTTCTCTGCTCCAACGAAAACAACCCAAGTCTATCTTCATAATTTAAATGTTTCATCCCAGGCAACATCCTGATGAATCTCCTCTACACCCCCTCCAGTGCAATCACATCCTTCCTATAATGTGGCGACCAGAACTGCACACAGTACTCCAGCTGTGGCCTCACCAAGGTTCTATACAACTCCAACATGACCCCCCTACTTTTGTAATCTATGCCTCGATTGATAAAGGCAAGTGTCCCATATGCCTTTTTCTCCACCCCATTAACATCCCCCTCCGCCTTCAGAGTTCTATGGACACACATACCAAGGTCCCTTTGTTCCTCAGAACATCCTAGTGCCATGCCATTCATTGAATACTTCCTTGTCAAATTACTCCTTCCAAAGTGTATCACCTCACACTTTTCAGGGTTAAATTCCATCTGCCACTTATCTGCCAATTTGACCATCCCGTCTATATCTTCCTGAAACCCAAGACACTCAACCTCACTGTTAACCACCTGGCCAATCTTTGTGTCATCCGCAAACGTACTAATCCTACCCCCCACATAGTCATCTATGTCGTTTATATAAATGACTAATAATAGAGGACCCAGCACAGATCCCTGTGGTACACCACTGGACACAGGCTTCCAGTCACTAAAGCATCCTTCTGTCAGCACCCTCTGCCTCCTACAACTAAGCCAATTTTGAATCCAGCTTATCAAATTACCCTGTATCCCATGTGCATTTGCCTTCTTTATAAGTTTCCCATGTGGGACCTTGTCAAAGGCTTTGCTGAAATCCATATAAACTACATCAACAGCACTGCCCTCATCTACACACCTGGTCACCACCTCAAAAAAATTCAATCAAATTTGTTAGGCATGACCTCCCTCTGACAAAGCCATGCTGACTATCCCTGATCAAACCTTGCCTCTCCAAGTGGAGATAGATACTCTCCTTCAGAAACTTCTCCAATAGTTTCCCTACCACTGACCTGAGATTCACTGGCCTGTAGTTCCCTGACTTATCCCTATAACCCTTCTTAAATAGCAGAACCACATTAGCTGTTCTCCAGTCCTCTGGCACCGCCCCCGTGGCCAGAGAGAAATTAAAAATTCGGGTCAGACCCCTGAGATCTCCTCCCTTGCCTCCCTCAGCAGTCTGGGACACAAATCATCCGGACCTGGAGATTTGTCCACTTTTAAGCCTGCCAACACCTCCAATACCTTGTCACTCCATATATCAATTTGCTTCAGAACCTCGCAGGCTCTCTCCCCGAGTTCGATTCCTTCATCTTCATTCTCTTGGATGAAGACGGACATGAAGTATTCATTCAACACTCTAGCGATGTCCTCTGGCTCCACTCATAGATTGCCCCCTTGGTCCTTTATGGGCCCTACTCTTTCCCTGGTTATCATCTTCCCATTGAGATACTTATAGAATATCTTGGGATTTTCCTGACTTTTACCAGCCAGAGTTTTCTCATATCCCCTCTTTGCTCTCCTAATTGCTTTCTTAAGCTCCACCCTGCACTTTCTGTGCTCCGCTAATGCCTCCGCTGATTTGCTTCCCTTGTACCTGCTAAAAGCCTCTCTTTTCCTTCTCATCGTAACCTAAATATCTCTGGCCATCCATGGTTACTCCTTCCTATCACCCTAGAGGGAACATGTTGAGCCTGTACCCTCCCCATTTCCTTTTTGAACGCCCCCCACTGCTCCTCTGTAGATTTCCCCACAAGTAACTGTTCACAGTCTACCTCGGCCAGATCCTGCCTTATTTTACTAAAGTCCACTCTCCCCCAATCCAAAACATTTTTTTGCAACTTGTCGATTTCTTTGTCCAGAACAAGCTTAAACTGTACCATGTTGTGGTCGCTATCACTAAAATGCTCCCCCACCACCACCACCTCAGCCACCTGTCCGGCTTCATTCCCCAGAATTAGGTCCAGCACTGAGCCATCCCTTGTTGGATCCTCTATATATTGACCTAAAAAGTTCTGTACACATTTCAAGAAATCCACTCCATCCAAGCCCTTAACACTATGTCTATCCCAATTAATGTTGGGAAAGTTGAAATCACCTAAAATAATTACCCTATTGTTTTTGTTTTTACACACCTCCACAAATTGTGCACATATTTGCTCCTCAATTTCCTGCTGACTATCTGGGGGTCTATAATAAATACCTAATAATGTGGTTGCCTCTTTTTTATTCCTAAGCTCTGACCACAAAGCTTCATTTAATGCCCCCTCCAAGATATCATCTCTCCTTACTGCAGTAACGGACTCCTTAACTAATAATGCAACACCCCCTCCTCTT
The DNA here is from genome assembly GCF_964194155.1 of Cetorhinus maximus. Classification (NCBI taxonomy): domain Eukaryota; kingdom Metazoa; phylum Chordata; class Chondrichthyes; order Lamniformes; family Cetorhinidae; genus Cetorhinus; species Cetorhinus maximus. The sequence continues at coordinate 71,859,369 of NC_135895.1, read as the reverse complement.
TTACCCCATCCTCTGTCTCGCCTGAAGATTCTATATCCCGGAATGTTGAGCTGCCAATCCTGCCCCTCCCTCAACCATATCTCAGTGATGACTACTATATCACAATTCCACATGTCAATCCTCACCCTTAACTCATCCGTTTTACCTGTAGTCCTCCTGGCATTAAAGTAGAGGCCATCCAGCCTTGCCTTACTCCCTTGAAGCTTATTGCAGCTGTACTCCCACTGACTTGATCGTTTTACTGTATTATGATGTGTCCCTATTCTGCTAACATTCTGTGTCCCCTCCCCCTGCCAAATTAGTTTAAACTCCTCCCAACAGCACTAGCAAACCCGCCCGCAAGGATGTTAGTCCCACTTTGGTTCAGATGTCGACCGTCCCACTTGTACAGGTCCCACCTTCCCCAGAAATGGTCCCAGTGATCCAGGAATCTAAAACCCTCCCTCCTGCACCAACGCTTAAGCCACGTATTCATCTGTACTATTCTCCTATTTCTGAGCTCACTAGCACGTGGCCCTGGGAGTAATCCAGAGATTACAACCCGAGAGGTCTTGCTTTTTAGTCTACTGCCTAATTCCCTGAATTCTTGATGCAAGACCTCATCTCTCTTTCTACCTATGTTATTGGTACCAACATGTACCATGACCTCTACAAAAACAAAAATACCTGGAAAAACTCAGCAGGTCTGGCAGCATCTGTGGAGAGGAATAAAGTTAACGTTTCAAGTCCACATGACTCTTCAACAGAACAGTTTTGTTGAAGAGTCATGCGGACTCGAAACGTTAACTGTGTTCCTCTCCACAGATGCTGCCAGACCTGCTGAGTTTTTCCAGGTATTTTTGTTTTTGTTTTGGATTTCCAGAATCCGCAGTTTTTTGCTTTTATCTTTATGTACCATGAACTCTGCCATATCACCCTCCCCCTTCAGGATGCCCTGCAGCCGTTCAGTGACATCCTGGACCCTGGCACCAGGGAGGCAACACACCATCCTGGATTCACATTGACGGCCACAGTAGCGCCTATCTGTTCCCCTGACTGTAGAATCCGCTATTACAATTGCTCTTCCTCCCCTCCTGTACAGACAGGCTGCTTGTGGTGCCAGAAGCTTGGCTCTCTCTGTACTCCCTGGAGGAACCAGCATCCTCATCAGCCTCCAGAATGGAGGTGGTGGTGAGCTACCTTCATGGACTGCAGTCCATGTGGTGTAGGTACACCCACAGTGCTGTTAGGGAGGGAGTTCCAGGATTTTAACCCAGCGACAGTGAAGGAACGGCGATATATTTCCAAGTCAGGATTGTGAGCGACTTGGAGGGGAACTTCCAGGTGGCGGTGTTCCCATCTATCTACTGCCCTTGACCTTCTGGATGGTAATGGCCGTGGGTTTGGAAAGTGCTGTCTAAGGAGCCTTTGAGTTCCTGCAGTGCATCTTGTAGATGGTGCACACTGCTCGGTGGTGGAGGGAGTGAATGTTTGTGGATGGGATGCCAATCAAGCGGACTGCTTTGTCCTGGATGGTGTCAAGCTTCTTGAGTGTTGTGGGAGCTGCAGTCATCCAAGCAAGTGGGGAGTATTCCATAATACTCCTGACTTGTGCCTTGTAGATGGTGGACAAGCTTTGTGGAGTCAGGAGATCACAGGATTCCTAGCCTCTGACCTGCTCTTGTAGCCACAGTATTTATATGGCTAGTCCAGTTCAGTTTCTGGTCAACGGTCACCCCCAGGATGTTGATAGTGGGGGATTCAGTGATGGTAATGCCATTGAACATCAAGGGGCGATGGTTAGATTATCTCTTGTTGGAGATGGTCATTGCCTGGCACTTGTGTGACGTGAATGTTACTTGTCAGCCCAAGCCTGGATATTGTATAGGTCTTGCTGCATTTGGGCATGGGCTGCTTCAGTATCTGAGGAGTCTTGAATGGTGCTGAACATTGTGCAATCATCAGCGAACATCCCCACTTCTGACCTTATGACCTTATGATGAAAGGAAGGCCATTGATGAAGCAGCTGAAGATGGTTGGGCTCAGGACACTAGACCAGTCAGGCAACAGCCTGACATTGTCATATTCACAGAATCACACCTTACGGATAATGTCCCAGACTCCACCATCACCATCCCTGGGTATGTCCTGTCCCACCGGCAGGACAGACCCAGAAGAGGTGGCAGCACAGTGGGATACAGTCGGGAGGGAGTTGCCCTGGGAGTCCTCAACATCAACTCCAGACCCCATGAAGTCTCATGGCATCAGGTCAAACATGGGCAAGGAAACCTCCTGCTGATTATCACGTACCATCCTCCCTCAGCTGATGAATCAGTGCTCCTCCATATTGAACACCACTTGGAGGAAGGTCTGAGGGTGACAAGAGCACAGAATGTACTCTGGGTGGGGGACTTCAATGTCTATCACCAAGAGTGGCTTGGTAGCACCACTACTGACCGAGCTGGCCGAGTCCTAAAGGACATAACTGCTAGACTGGGTCTGTGGCAGGTGGTGAGGGAACTAACAAAAGGGAAAAACCTACTTGACCTCATCCTCACCAACCTGCCTGCTGCAGATGCATCTGTCCATGACAGTATCAGTAGAAGTGACCACTGCACAGTCATTGTGGAGACAAAGTCCGGCCTTCACATTGAGGATACCCTCCATCATGTTGTGTGGCACAACCACCATGCTAAATGGGATAGATTTCGAACAGATCTAACAACCCAAGACTGAGCATCCATGAGGTGCTGTGGGCCATCAGCAGCAGCAGAATTGTACTCAAGCACAATCTATAACCTCATGGCCTGGCATATTCCCCCATAATGATAGATCATTACCACCAAGCCAGGGGATTAATCCTGGTTCATTTCACTCATTCATTCATCAAAGTTTTATTTGAGTCCAAGAAGTGGCCACTCTCGCTCCAGATTCACTGAAGATGATTCTTGGCAATATCAATCACTGGGACTTGGCTTTGAGGGACACTCTCTATAACTACACCAGGAGTGTTGACAAACAGTTGGAGAGAAGGCATTGGATCAATGTTTTTGCGCCTTTCCTGACTCTTACAAAGGATTGTAGATTTGAGCAGGGATTGGAGATTCAGATCACAATGTTATGCATCTCCTCCCAAAAGATTGACAAAAACCTAAAACAGGAAAACCCGGCAGCTTAAGTGTTAAAGGCTGGGATCATGTGGCCATTCAAGATCTGCAAATTTGTTTTGATAACACAAATTGGGATATTTTTTATGGTGGATGGAGTCATAAGGGCAAACATTTCATAAATAATTCTATCATCTTCTGTGAACAGCTTCAGATCCAAACTGAAGTGATTGAGACATATCCAATGGGAAATGTCATTACAAATGACATAAAGCAATAACAAAGGAAAGTCAAATTGCATTTAATGTGAGTTTTCAAGACAAACTTGAAAACTAAAAATCAAGATGGGAAAGGGAATTCAAATGAGAAAGATGCATAATTGTTTTGGGACTAATTTAGGATACATAAATGCCAGGCTTGACACTGAAAAGAGCGCTGACCCCCTATGATCCAACCTTGTTACAAATGAATTATAGAAACATAGAAACTAGGAGCAGGAGTAGGCCATTCAGCCCTTCGAGCCTGCTTCGCCATTCATTATGATCATGGCTGATCATCCAACTCAATAGCCTGCCCCCACTTTCTCCCCATATCATTTGATCCCTTTCACCCCAAGAGCTATATCTAACTCCTTCTTGAAAACATACAATGTTTTGGTCTCAACTACTCTCTGTGGTAAAGAATTCCACAGGCTCACCACTCTCTGGGTGAAGAAATTTCTCATAATCTCAGTCCTAAATGGTCCACCCCGTATCCTCAGACTGTGACCCCTGGTTCTGGACTCCCCCACCATCGGGAACATCCTTCTTGCATCTACCCTGTCTAGTCCTGTTTGAATTTTATGTGTTTCTATGAGATCTCCCCTCATTCTTCTGAACTCCAGTGAATATAATCCTAATCGACGCAATCTCTCCTCATATGTCAGTCCCGCCATCCCAGGAATCAGCCTGGTAAACCTTCGCTGCACTCCCTCTATAGCAAGTACATCCTTCCTCAGATAAGGAGACCAAAACTGCACACAATATTCCAGGTGTAGTCTCACCAAGGCCCTGTATAATTGTAGCAAGACATCCCTGTTCCTGTACTCGAATCCTCTGGCTATGAAGGCCAACATACCATTTGCCTCTTTACCACCTGCTGCACCTGCATGCTTATCTTCAGTGACTGGTGTACAAGGACACCCAGGTCTCGTTGCACATTCTCCTCTCTCAATTTATAGCCTTTCAATTATTGAACACATTTTTTAGCTTGTAATCAAATTATTGGCCCAAATCTTCCGATCAGGATTGGAAATCCTATTTCCGGCCCCGATCAAACAAAGACATCACTTGCTTTCCTTTCTCTGGATTTTCTGGATAATGTTCTACTGGAGAATCCTGCAAAACTCACTCAGTGCAGGAAACCCCAGAGGGGGCAGCGGAGAGAATCTGAGAAGAAGCCATGCTCCCTTTTTACAGGACCAGCTGCCATATTCTCTTGATAGATATACCTTGATAGGTAAGTGTGTAAGGGGGTAGAGTGAGGAGGGGGTAGAGTGGGTGAGGGAGTAGAGTGGGTGAGGGGGTAGAGTGGGTGAGGGGATAGAGTGGGTGAGGGGGTAGAGTGAGGAGGGGGTAGAGTGGGTGAGGGAGTAGAGTGGGTGAGGGGGTAGAGTGGGTGAGGGGATAGAGTGGGTGAGGGGGTAGAGTGGGTGAGGGGGTAGAGTGGGTTGGGGGTAGAGTGAGTGAGGGAAATGCGTAAAGGGGTCAGGTGGGTAAGCTAAGTGGGCAAGGGGGTAAGGTTGGGTGAGGTAGGTGGGTAAGGGTATAGGGTGGGTGAGGTAGGTGGGTAAGGGGTTAGAGAGCATAGGGGGGTAGAGTGGATGAGAGGTAGAGTGAGTGAGAAATGTGTAAAGGGGAGGGTGGGTGAGCTAAGTGGGTAAGAGGGTAGAGTGGGTGGGTAAGGGGGTAGAGTGGGTGAGGGGGTAGAGTGGGTGAGGGGGTAGAGTGAGTGAGGGAAATGCGTAAAGGAGTCGGTGGGTGAACTAAGTGGGTAAGGGTATAGGGCGGGTGAGGTAGGTGGGTAAGGGGTTAGAGAGCGTAGGGGGGTAGAGTGGATGAGAGGTAGAGTGAGTGAGACATGCGTTAAGGGGAGGGTGGATGAGCTAAGTGAGTAAGGGGGTAGAGTGGATAAGATTTTATGAAAGAGAGTGGAAGATCTGGGCTGATGAATTTCAGAACCATGTGATTCTGCAGCAAGCTTCACTTTGTGAACTCGAAGGGTCTTGTGTTATTCACAACAAATGAGAGGTAGAGAAGCAATTCAGGTGAGTAAATCCACAGAAACACACAGAATAGGTCAGATCAGTGAAAACTCCTTTAGGAGTGTACTCATCAGGTGGTAGTTGCATTGCTTCTGTTTTTCAGAAATGGTCTGATGTGTACATACATTCCTTGCTGCTGAGCTGAATGATCACTGACAAGCTAATCTGGCATCAATTGTCATGAAGTGTTTTGAGAAAATTGTGCCCAAGCATGTCGTGAAGCTATTAATGTTCATAATATTTAGGAAAATATTTTTCTTTTAAGATAGAGGTTTATCTGTGGGTGTGTGTTAATTGGATTAAAGACAGCTAGTCTGGGTGCTTTGATGTGTACTCGTTTTGATATGTAAGAGAGATAGCGTGCATTTTCATTTTTTGAATAGAGCTTTCAAGAAGCAGGGTGAAACCTGACACCTATCTAGCAGCTACCAAGCAATATGTTTTTATTACTAATAAAATTGGCACTAGGAAAGGGGTTTTATTGTTAGAGAAGTTTAGTTCAGATGTTGATACAATGAGAATTAACATTCAATAGCCAGTGGTGGGTATAACAAGGCAACAATATCAGGTGTGCAGAGCAGAGGCAATGTGAGATCAAAAGGCAGCTGTAAGCCTCCAACCAGCTCCACAGGAACCAAAGTGAAAAGAACCTCATTATGAATTCATAAGGTGAAAATGCTTTGCCTGGTGTCTGGTTAAGTCTATGGGTTGCTGTTGCCTAAATTAGTTTGGGAATTTGTTAAAAGTGATGATAGTAGTAATTTGTAGCCATGTGTATATATTTTTTAACCTGTATAAATTAATAAAATGGTTTCCTTTAGTTTAATGTAAAACGTTGAGAACTGGTGGTCTGATTCCTGAATTTAGAGTTGTATCTCAAAATTAACACAAAATTATAGGTTATGACAGTTGTTTAGAGTTTCCCTCTGGGAGTTTTACATAACTCAGCTTTACCAACTGCACCGGTCATAACAGAGCAACTTTTAGATTCTAATGTTCCACACATTGATCAGTTAGCCAATCAACCTCATAAATCAGTGGGCGATGCTCTTCTGACCTTTGTCCATTTGATCGAGCAGCATGCGGATAGGAGAGGAAACACTGCTTGCTCTAACACTGTGGATTTCTCCTCAGCTAACATACCATGCAATCATTCAAGCTATGAGAAATTGAAAAACCTTGATGCCAATCCAACTCTTCTAAATGGGATCAGTGACTCCTTCAGAACAGGAGACAGGAGTTTCTGGGACTTGCTCAGACGCCATGGTAATGACTACTGGGCTCATCAGGGCTGTGTACTGTCACCGGTACATCCTCAACATGGATGACTGTCAATCAGAGTACAATGACACAATGATCCTGAAGTATGCTGATAATGGAGTACGTGTACATCTCATCAGGAATAATGAAGGAAATCAGTGGAGAAGTTTATAAAATGGGGCAATAACTATTCTCTTAAAGTGAATTAAAACAATACAAAACAACTAGACCAAAGCCAGGAGGATAAAAGGGCACGAGAAGGACAGGGAGTGAGAGCAAAGCCATGAGGATAAAGAGCGCGAGAAAGAGTGAGAGTGACAGCGGAGTCAGGAGGATAAAAAAAGCGTGAGAAAGAACAAGCGGGAGAGTGGAGACAGGAGGATAAAGAGCGCGAGAAAGAGCGAGACAATGTGCGGAGCCGGGAGGATAAAATAACAGGAAAAAGCGCGGTGTGGAGCAAGGAGGATAAAAGTGTGAGAAAGAGTGAGAGTGAGAGCGGGGGCGGGACAATAAAACAGTGTGTGAAAGAGCGAGGGTGAGAGCAGAGCTGGGGGGGAGGATAACAGAGCAAGAGAAAGAGCGAGAGTGAGAGCGGAGGCTGCAGGATAAAAGAGCGCGAGAAAGAGTGAGATTGAGAGTGGAACTGGGATGAAAAAAGAGCGTGAGAAAGAGTGAGCGCGGAGTTGAAGGGTAAAAATCTACAAGAAAAAATGATAATGAGAGTTTAGCCAGGAGCATAAGAGAGTGAGAAAGAGTGAGAGTGAGGACGGAGCCAGGAGGATAAAACAGAGTGAGAAAGAGTGAGAGTGGGGCTGGGAGGGTAAAAGAGCGCGAGAAAGGGCGAGACATCACGCGGAGCCAGGGAGCTAAAAAAGCACAAGAAATAGCGAGGCTTCAGGCGGAGCCAAGGGCCTGAGTAAGAGTGAGATTGTGTGTGGAAATGGGTCTATAAAAAAGAGCGTGAGAAAAAGAGAGAGCGGCGCTGGGAGGGTAAAAATCTACCAGAAAAAAATAATAATGAGAGTTTAGCCAGAAGCATAAGAGAGCATGAGAATGAGTGAGGGTGAGGACGGAGCGAGGAGGATAAAGAGCGATAGTGAGGGCGGATCCAGGAGGATAAAAGAGTGAGAAAAAGAGTGAGAGAAAGAGTGGAGCTGGGAGGGTGAAAGTGTATGAGAAAGAGCAAGAGTGAGAGTGGAGCTGGGAGGATAAAAGAGTGAAGAAAGTGCAAGAGTGAGAGCAGAGCTGGGAAGATAAAAAAAACATGAGAAAGGACAAGAGTGGCAGAGGAGCCGAGAGGATAGAAGAGTGTGAAAAAGAGTGGAGTGGAACCATGAGGGTAAAAGTGTGTGAGAAAGGGCAAGATCGAGGGCGGAGGTGGGAGAATAAAGGAGCATGAGAAAGAGCGAGGGTGAGAGCAGAGCTGGGCAGATAAAGGAGAATGAGAATAACCGATAGTGAGTTTGGAGCCTGGAGTATAAAGAGTGAGAGAAAGAGCAATAGTGAGATCAGAGACTGGAGTATAAAAGAGTGAGAGAAAGAGCGAGAATGAGAGCAGAGCCAGGAGGAGCTGGAAGGATAAAAGAGCGCAAGAAAGAGCAAGAGCGAGTGTGGAGTGGGGGCAATAAAAGAGCATGAGGAAGAGCAAGAGTGAGAGCAGAGGCAGGAGGTTCAAAGAGTGAGAGAAAGAGTGAGAATAAGAGTGGAGCCGAGAGGATAAAAGAACATGAAAAAGAGTGAGAGTGAGAGCGGAGGTGGGAAAATAAAATAGTGTGCGAAAGAGTACAATTGAGAGTGGAGCTGGGAGGAGGATAGTCGGGCAAGAGAAAGAGCTAGGGAGAGCGAGGAGCCAGGAGGATAAAAGAGTGTGAGAAAGAACAAGAGTGACTGAGGAGTCAGGAGGATAGAAGAACGTGAAAAAGAGTGGAGCGGAACCGGGAGGGTAATAGTGTGTGAGAAAGAGCAAGCGGAGGCAATAGAATAAAAGGGCGTGAGAGTGAGAACAGAGCTGGGCAGATAAAGTAGCGTGAGAAAGAGCAATAGTGACATTGGACCTGGAGTATAAAAGAGCACGAGAAAGAGCAATAATGAGATCAGAGACTGGAGGATAAAAGAGCACAAGCAAGAGCAAGGGTGAGAGCAGAGCTGAGAGGATAAAATAGCATGGTAAAGAGTGGGAGTGAGTGTGGAAGAGGGAGAATAAAGAGTGCGAGAAATAGGGAGAGTGAGAGTGGAGCTGAGAGGACAAAAGAGTGTGAGAAAGAACGAGAGTGAGCAGAGCCAGGAGGATAAAAGAGCGCAAGAAAGACCGAGAGTGAGAGAGAAAATGGGAGGATAAAAGAGTGTAAGAAAGAACGAGAGTGACTGCAGAACTGGGAGGATAAAAGAGTGCAGGAAAGAGCAGAGCAGAGCTGTAATAATAGGGCATGACAAAGATTGAGAGTGAGGGGAGAGCTGGGAGGGTGAACAAGTGCGAGAAAAAGTGAGAGTGAGAGCGGAAGTGGGAGAATAAAGAGCACAATAAAATGTGGGACTGAGGTCTGAGCAGGAAGGATAAAGGGTGCGAGAAAGAACGAGAGTGACTGTGGAGTCGGGAGGATAAAGGACAGTGAAAAAGAACAAGAGTGAGTTCGGAAGCTGGAGGACAGAGAGAGTGTGAGAGCGGAGGCAGGAGGATAAAAGAAAGTGAGAAAGAGCAAGAGTGAGACCAGAGGCAGAAGAATAAAGGAGCGTGAGAAAGAGAGTGAGAGTGAGAGCAGAGCTGGGAGGATATAGAGCGCGAGAAAAAGAGTGAGAGTGAAAGCAAAGCTGGGAGGATATAGGAGTGCAAGAAAGAGTGAGAGTGGGTGCGGAGCCAAGAGCATGGAAGAGTGCAAGAGAGAGAGAGAGAGAACGGAGCCGGGTGAATAACAGAACATGTGAAAGAACGAGAGTGAGAATGGAGCTGGGATGGTAAAGGGCGCATGAATGTGAGAGCCTGAGAGCAGAGCTGGAATGATAAAGCAGCATGAGAAAGAGCAAGAATGAGATCGGAGCATGGAGGATAAAAGAGCATGAGAAAGAATAAGAGTGATTGCGGAGCTGAGAGCATATAAGAGCGTGAGAAAAAGCGAGAGGTCGGACAATAAAACAGTGTGTGAAAGCATGCGAGTAAGAGTGAGACCAGAGCCGAGAGAATAAAGCAAAGTCAGAAAGAATGACAGTGAGAGTGGATCCAGGAGGATAAAAGAGCAGAAGAAAGAGCAAGAGTGAGAACGGAGCTGGGAGGATAAAAGAGTGTGAGAAAGGGTGACAGTGAGAGCAGGGGCGGGACAATAAAACAGTGTGTGAAAGAGTGCTAGTGATAGCAGAGCTGGGAGGAGTATAATGTAGCAAGGGAAAGAGCGATGGTGAGAGCAGAACTGGGAGGATGAAAGAGCGAGAGAAAGAGCAAGTGTGAGCATGGAACCGGGAGAATAGAACCGGGCGTGAAAGCATGCAAGTAGGAGTGAGAGTGAGTGTGAAGCAGGGAGCATAAAAGAGCGCGAGAAAGAACGATAGTGAGATTGGAGGCTGGAGGATAAAAGAGCATGAGAAAGAGCAAGAGTGAGAGTGGAGCCGGGAGGATAAAAGACCATGAGAAAGAATGAGAGCGACTGTGGAGCTGGGAGGATAAAATAGCATAAAAAGGAGTGTAGCGGAGCTGGGTGGATATTAGGGCACGAGAAAGAGCGAGTGTGAGAGGAGACCCGGGAGGGTGAATGAGTGCGAGAAAGAGCGAGAATGAGAGCAGAGCCAGGAGGATAAAAGAGCACGAGAAAGGGCGAGAGTGACATGGGAGGTGGAACAATAAAACAGTGTGTGAAAGATTGCGAGTGACAGCGGAGCTGGGAGGATAACAGAGCAAGAGAAAGTGCAAGGGTGAGAGTGCAGCTCGGAGGACGATATAGTCCAAGAAAGAGCGAGAGTGAGTGCAGAGCTGAGAGGATAAAAGAGTGCAAGAGAGATCGAGAATGAGAGGAGAGCTGGGGGGAAGAAATAGCGCAAGAAGCAATAAGAGTGAGAGTGGAGACGGCAGAATAAAAGAAGGTGAGAAAGAACAAAGAACAAAGAAAAGTACAGCACAGGAACAGGCCCTTTGGCCCTCCAAGCCTCCGCCGATCATATTGCTCGTCAACGAAAGCATTTTGCACTTCCGGGGTCCGTATCCCTCTATTCCCATCCTATATGAGTATTTGTCAAGCAGCCGCTTAAACACCACTATCGTACGTGCTTCCACCACCTCCTCTGGCAGCGAATTCCAGACATTTACTACCCTCTGCATAAAAAAACTTGCCCCGCAAATCACCTTTATAGTTTTCTCCTCTCACCTTAAATCTATGTCCCCTAGTAATTGACTCTTCCACCCTGGGAAAAAGCTTCTGACTATCTACTCTGTCTGTGCCACTCATAATTTTGTAAACTTCTATCAAGTCGCCCCTCAATCTCCGTCGCTCTAGTGAGAACAATCCGAGTTTCTCCAACCTCTCCTCATAGTTAATAACCTCCAGACCAGGCAGCATCCTGGTAAACCTCCTCTGCACCCTCTCCAATGCCTCCATATCCTTCTGGTAATGTGGTGACCAGAATTGCACGCAATATTCCAAGTGTGGCCTAACCAAGGTTCTATACAGCTGCAGCATGACTTCCCAGCTTTTATACTCAATACCCCTGCCGATGAAGGCAAGCATGCCATATGTCTTCCTGACTACCTTATCCACCTGCGTTGCCACTTTCAGTGACCTGTGGACCTGTACACCCAGATCCCTCTGCCCGTCGATGCACTTAAGGGTTCTGCCATTTACTGTGTAATTCCTGCCTGTATTAGACCTTCCAAAATGCATTACCTCGCATTTGTCTGGATTAAACTCCATCTGCCATTTCTCCGCCCAAGTCTCCAACCGATCTATATCCCGTTGTATCCTTTGACAATCCTCTTCACTATCTGCAACTCCTCCAACCTTGGTGTCATCTGCAAACTTACTAATTAGCCCAGTTACATTTTCCTCCAAATCATTTATGTATACTACAAACAGCAAAGGTCCCAGCACTGATCCCTGCGGAACACCACTAGTCACAGCTCTCCATTCAGAAAAGCACCCTTCCACTGCTACCCTCTGTCTTCTATGACCAAGCCAATTCTGTATCCATCTTGCCAGCTCACCTCTGATCCTGTGCGACTTTACCTTCTGTACCAGTCTGCCATGAGGGACCTTGTCAAAGGCCTTACTGAAATCCATGTATATCACATCCACTGCCCTTCCATCGTCGATCATCTTTGTCACTTCCTCGAAAAACTTGATCAAGTTAGTGAGACACGACCTCCCCTTCACAAAACCATGCTGCCTCTCACTAATATGCCCATTTGCTTCCAAATGGTAGTAAATCCTGTCACGAAGAATCTTCTCCAATAATTTCCCTACCACTGACATAAGGATCACTGGCCTGTAATTTCCTGGATTATCCCTACTACCCTTCTTAAACAATGGAACAACATTGGCCATTCTCCAGTCCTCTGGGACCTCACCCGTAGCCAGTGAGGATACAAAGATTTCTGTCAAGGCCCCAGCAATCTCCTTCCTTGCCTCCCTCAGTACTCTGGGGTCGATCCCAGAGAAAGAGCAAGAAGGGGAGTGCAGCCAGGAGAATAAAACGGTGCGTGAAAGCGTGCAAGAGTGAGAGTGAAATGAGAGCGGAGCCGGGAAGATAAAGCAGAGTGAGGAAGAATGACACAGAATGGAACCAGGAGGATAAAAGAGTAAGAGAAAGAGGGAGAGTGAGAGCAGAGCTGGGAGGATAAAAGAGCGTAAGAAAGAGTGAGAGCGAGCGTGGAGCTGGGACAATAAAAGAGCGTGAGCAAGAGCGATAGTGAGAGCAGAGCTTGGAGGATAAAAGAGCGCAAGAAAGAACAAGGGTGAGAGCGGAGGCAGGAAGATAAAAGAGCAAACAAAGAGAGTGAGAGTGGAGGCAGGACAATAAAAGAGTGAAAGAGAGAGAGTGAGACCAGAGCTGGGAGGACACAAGAGCACGAGAAAGAGTGAGAACGGAGGTGGGAGCATAAAATAGCATGAGAAAGAACAATTGTGAGATCAGGGGCTGGAGGATAAAAGAGCATGAGAAACAGTGACAGTCAGAGCTGAGCAGCGAGGATAAAGGGCGTGAGAAAGAACAAGAGAGAGAGCTGAGGCTGCAGGATTAAAGAGCATGAGAGAGAGCGAGAGTGAGAGCAGAGGATGGAGGATAAAAGAGTGCATGAAAGAGCGAGAATTAGTGTGGAGCTGGGAGGATAAAAGAGCGCGAGAAAGAGTGAGAGTGGAGCTGGTAGAATAAAAGAGCGCGAGAAAGAGTGAGAGTGATGTGTAGCCGGGAGGATAAAATAGTGCAAGAAAGAGCAAGAGAGCAGAACTGGGGGAATAAAACGGTGCGTGAAAGCGTGAGAGTGACAGTGGAGCCGGGAGGATAAAAGGGCGTGAGAAAGAGCGACGAGGAGAGCAGAGCCGGGAAGGTAAAAGTGCACAAGAAATAGAGAGAGTCAAAGCTGAGCAGGGAGGCTAAAGGGCACGAGAGAGAGTGAGAGTGGAGCGGGGACAATAAAAGAGTGCGAGAAAGAACGGGGGTGACTGCGGAGCTGGGAGGATAAAAGGGCACGAGAAAGAGAGAGACGTCGCATGGAGCCGGGAGGATAAAAGCACAACAAGGAGCGGAGCAGAGCGGAGCTGGGTGGATAATAGGGCACGAGAAAGAGCGAGTGTGAGAGGAGAACTCGGAGGGTGAATGAGTGTGAGAAAGAGTGAGAATGAGAGCGGAGCCGGGAGGTTAAAAGAGCGTGAGAAAGTGCGAGAACGAGATTGGAACCGGGAGGGTGAAAGAGCGCAAGAAGAGTGAGAGCGGAGCTGGGAGAACAAAATGGTGCGTGAAAGATTGCGAGAAAGAGGGAGAGTGAGAGCAGAACTGGGAGAATAAAACAGAGTGAGAAAGAGTGACAGTGAGAGTGGATCCAGGAGGATGAAAGAGCAAGAGAAAGAGCCAGAAGGATAGTGGAGCTGGGAGGATAAAAGGACCCAAGAAGAGTGAGAGTGACAGCAGAGCCTGGAGGATAAAAGAGCGCGACAAGCATTGAGAGTGGAGCCGAGACAATAAACCAGTGTGTGAGTGAGTGCGAGTGACAGCGGAGCTGGGAGGAGGATAAAAGAGCAAGAGAAAGAGTGAGGGTGGGAGCAGAGCCTGGAGGATAAAAGAGCGCGAAAAGCAGTGAGAGTGGAGCCGAGACAATAAACCAGTGTGTGAGTGAGTGCGAGTGACAGCGGAGCTGGGAGGAGGATAAAAGAGCAAGAGAAAGAGTGAGGGTGGGAGCAGAGCCTGGAGGATAAAAGAGCGCGAAAAGCAGTGAGAGTGGAGCCGAGACAATAAACCAGTGTGTGAGTGAGTGCGAGTGACAGCAGAGCTGGCAGGAGGATAAAAGAGCAAGAGAAAGAGTGAGGGTGGGAGCAGAGCCTGGAGGATAAAAGGCCGCAAGAAAGAGGGAGAGAGAGAGCGGATCCGGGAGGATGAAAGAGTGTGAGAAAGAACGAGTGCGAGCGGAGCTGGGAGTATAAAAGAGCGTGAGAGAGTGAGTGACAGCAGAGGCAAGACAATAAAAGAATGAGTGAGAGTGAGAGCGGAGCCTAGAGAATAAAAGAGCACAAGAATGAATGAGAGTCAGAGTTGAGCAGGGAGGATAAAGGGCATGGGAAAGAGTGAGAGTGAGTGTGGAGCTGGGAGGATAAAAGTGCGTGAGAAAGAGTGATAGTGAGTGCCGAGGTGGGAGAATAAAAGAGTGGGAGAAATAATGAGAGTGAGAGTGGAGCCAGGAAGATAAAAGAGCGCGAGAAAGCGTGAGAATGAATATGGGAGCAGAACTGGGAGGATAAAAGAGCGTGAGAAAGAACAATAGTGAGATCAGAGGCTGGAGGATAAAAGAGTGCGAGAAAGAGCAGAGTGGAGCGGAGCTGGGAGGATAAAAGAGTGCGAAAAGGAGCGGAGCACAGCCGGGTGGATTATAGGATATGAGATAGAGTGAGAGTGAGAAGAGAGCTGGGAGGATGAATGAGTGTGAGAAAGTGTGAGAAGGAGTGCAGAGCCGGGAAGATAAAAGAGCATGAGAAAGATCGAGAAGTAGGGCGGAGCCGGGAGGATAAAAGAGCACAAGAAAGAGTGAGAGTGAGAGCTGAACAGGGAGGATAAATGGTGCGAGAAAGAGCGAGAGTAAGACCAGAGGCTGGAGGGTGAAGAGTGTGAGAAAGAGCGAGGGTGAGAGCAGAGTCAGGAGGATGAAAGTGCGCAAGAAATAGTGAGAGTGAGTGTGGAGCCAGGAGGACGAAAGAGCACAGGAAGGGACGAGAGTGACTGCAGAGCCAGGAGGATAAAAGAGTGCGAGAAAGAGAGAGAGTGAGAGCGGAGCCAGGAGGATAAAATAGCACAAAAAGAATCGGAGCGAAGCTGAGTAGATAATAGAGCACGAGAAAGAGCAAGTGTGAGAGGAGAACTGGGAGGATGAATGACTGCTAGAACAAGTGAGAATGAGAGCAGAACCCGGAGGATAAAAGAGTACGAGAAAGAACGAGAGTGAGATCGGACCTGGGAAGATAAAGGGGCGCAAGAAGGTGCGAGGAGAGCAGAGGGTGGAGGATGAAAGAGTGCCAGAAAGAGTGAGTGTAAGAGCGGAGGCAGGACAATAAAAGAGTGCGAGAAAGAGTGCAAGTGATAGCAGAGCTGGGAGGATAAAGGAGAGTGAGAAAGAGTGAGAGTGACAGTAAGAGCAGAGTCAGAAGTATAAAAAGGAGTGAGAAGGAACAAGGAGAGTGGAGTTGGGACGATGGAAGAGAGCGAGAAAGAGTGAGAGTGACAGTAAGAGCAGAGTCAGAAGTATAAAAAGGAGTGAGAAGGAACAAGAAGGAGAGTGGAGTTGGGACGATGGAAGAGAGCGAGAAAGAGTGAGAATGGAGCCAGGAGGATAAAAGAGGATGAGAGTGAGAGTGAGAGCAGAGCTGGGAGGATAAAACGATGTGTGAAAGCGTGCGAGTAAGAGTGAGTGAGAGTGAGAGCGGAACCAGGAGGATAATAGGGCGCGAGAAAGAGCAAGTGTGAGAGTGGAGCTGGGAGGGTAAAGGGCACGAGAAAGTGAGAGTCTGGGAGCAGAGCTGGAAGGATAAAAGAACGCAAGAAAGATCGAGGTTGAGATGGAGCTGGGAGGATAAAAGTGCATGAGGAAGAGTGAGATTGACAGTGGAACCTGGGCGTTAAACGAGGGCGTGAAAGAGAGCAAGTGGGAGCAGAGTCAGAAGGATAAAAAAGTGAGAGAAAGAGCGAGAGTGAGAGGAGAGCTGGGAGGATGAATGTCCGCGAGAAGTAACAAGAGTGAGAGCGGAGGTGGGAGAATAAAAGATGGTGAGAAAGAGCGAGAAATAGAATGCAGCCATGAGAATAAAAGGGCGCAAGAAAGAGCGAGAAGGGGAGTGGAGCCGGGAAGATAAAACGATGTGTGAAAGCATGTGAGTGAGAGCGAGAGCGAGAGCGGAGCCAGGAGGATAAAAAAGCACGAGATAGAGTGAGAATGGGAGCTGAGCTGGGAGGATAATAGAGCGAGAGGGAGAGAGGAGCTGGGAGGAGAAAAGAGCACGAGAAAGAGCGAGAGTGAGAGTGGAGCAGGGAGGATAAAGGGCACGATAAAGAGTGAGAGTGGAGCCGGAAGATAAAAAGACCGTGAGAAGAAGAGAGTGAGAGAGCAGAGGTGGGAGAATAAGAGAGGGCAAGAAAGAGCAAGAGTTAGAGTGGAGCCGGGCGGATCAAAGAACGTGAGAAAGAGTGAGAGTGAGAGCCAAGCAGGGAGGATAAAGGAGGGCGAGAAAGAGTGAGAGGGAGATAGGAGCTGGGAGGAGAAAGGGGGCGAGAAAGAGCGAGTCTGGGAGCAGGGCTGGAAGGACAAAAGAGCCCAAGATCGGAGCTGGGAGAATAAAATAGCATAAGAAAGAACGAGAGTGAGAGCGGAGCCAGGAGGATAAAAGAGCGTGAGAAAGAGTGAGAGCGGAGCCTGGGCAATAAAAATGTGAGAGAAAGAGCCAGAGTGAGAGCAGGGCCAGGAGGATAAAGAGCCAGAGTGAGAGCAGGGCCAGGAGGATAAAGAGCCAGAGTGAGAGCAGGGCCAGGAGGATAAAGAGCCAGAGTGAGAGCAGGGCCAGGAGGATAAAGAGCCAGAGTGAGAGCAGGGCCAGGAGGATAAAAGTGCGTGAGAAAGTGCGAGGAGGAGAGCAGAGCCGGGAGGATGAAAGAGTGCGATAAGGAGTGAGAGTGAGCGTGGAGCTGGAAGGATAAAAGGGCCCGAGAAGAGCGAGAATGAAAGCAGAGCCGGGAGGATAAAAGAGCGTGAGAAAGAGCAAAAGCGAGAGCAGAGGTTGGAGGATAAAGGAGCGTAAGAAAAAACGAGTTTGACTGTTGAGCCGGGAGGATAAAAGAGCGTGAGAAAGAGCGAAAGCGAGAGCGGAGCCGGGAGGATAAAGGAGCATGAGAAAGAACAAGAGCTATTGTGGAGCAAGGAGGATAAAAGACCATGAGAAAGAGGTAGAGTGAGTACGGAGCTGGGCGGATAAAAGAGCGTGAGGAAGAGTGAGAGCGGAGCCTGGGCAATAAAAATGTGAGAGAAAGAGCCAGAGTGAGAGCAGGGCCAGGAGGATAAAGAGCCAGAGTGAGAGCAGGGCCAGGAGAATAAAGAGCCAGAGTGAGAGCAGGGCCAGGAGGATAAAAGAGAGCGAGAAAGAGCGCGAGTGAGAGCGGATCCAGGCAGATAAAAGAGAGTGAGAAAGAGTGAGAGAGAGAGTGGATCCAGGAGGACAAAAGAGCGGGAGAACGAGCGAGAGTGAGCATGGAGCTGGGAGGATAAAAAAGGGTGAGAAAGAGCAAGAGTGAGAGCAGAGTCGGGAGGATAAAAGGGTGTGAGAAAGAGCGAGAGCAGATCTGGGAGGATAATAGGGTGTGAGAAAGAGCGAGAGTGAGCGCGGATCTGGGAGGATAAAAGAGCATGAGAAAGAGCGAGACTGAGAGTGGAGCCAGGAGATTAAACAATCACGTGAAATAGCGAGAGTGAGAGCAGAGCCCGGAGGATAATTGAGCGAGCTGCTGCTGCTGCTGCTCCTGATGTGAATCTCAGTGAACCGACCAGATTTAGAGAAAAACAATTATCATGTCAAAGATAACACAGGCAGAAAGAGTATGGGTGACTGCCAGACAGAGCATAAACTCCAGGCAGAGTAAAAGTCCATGGCACCACAAGTGGCTCAGATGCACAGCGGGTTAGGGGGAGGACAAAGAGTGGGAGAGCAATGGTGATAGGAGATTCTATCGTAAGCAGAACAGAAAGACATTTCTGTAGCCGCAGACATGACCCCAGGATGCTATGTTGCCTCCCTGGTCCCAGAGTCGAGGATGTCACTGAATGGCTGCAGGGCATTCTGAACGGGTTGTGGTTCATATTGGTACCAACGAGATAGGCAAAAAGAGGGATGAGGCCCTGAAAGCAAAATATAGGGAGCTAGGAAATAAATTAAAAAGCAGAACCTCAATGATAGTAATCTCAGGATTACTTGGAGTGGCAGGCGGTGACTAGTTGTAGGAATCAGTGCTTGGGCCCCAGCTCTTATCAGTCATTTGGATGAGGGAACCAAATGCAATATTTTCAAGTTGCTAATGACACAAAACTTGGTGGGAATGTGTGTGATGAGAAGGGTTCCAGTTTCAACAAGTTAAATGAGTGAGCAAATACATGGCAAATGCAGTGTAACATGGCTAAGTGTGATGTTATCCATTTTGGTAGGAGAAACAGAATGGCAAAGTACTATTTAAATGGTGATAGATTGGGAAATGTTGATGTACAAAGGGACCTGGGTGTCCTCGTACACCAATCACTGAAAGCAGGCATGTCAGTACAGCAAGCAGTTAAGGCGGCAAATGGTATGTTGGCCTTCATTGCGAGAGGACTTGAGTACAGGAGCAAGGATGTCTTACTGCAGCTGTACAGGGCCTTGGTGAGACCACACCTGGAGTATCGTGTGCAGTTTTGGCCGCCTCACCTAAGGAAGGATATAGTTGCCATAGAGGGAGTGAAGCGAAGGTTCACCAGACTGATTCCTGGGATGGCAGGACTGTCGTATGAGGAAAGATTGGGTCGACTCGGCCTGTATTCACTGGAGTTTAGAAGAATGAGAGGGAATCTCATTGAAACATATAAAATTCTGACGGGGATTGACAGACCGGATGCAGGGATGATGTTTCCTCTGGTTGGGGGGCTCTAGAACAAGGGGTCACAGGCTTAGGGTACAGGGTAGGGCATTTAGGACTGAAATGGGGAGAAACTTCTTCACTCAGAGGGTGATAAACTTGTGGAATTCTCTACCACAGGGGGCTATGGAGGCCGGGTCACTGAATATATTTCAGAAGGAAATAGATAGATTTCTAAACGCGTCAAGGGGTATGAGGAGAGTGCGGGGATATGGCATAGAGATAGAGATAGAGAATCAGCCATGATCATATTGAATGGCAGAACAGACTCAAAGGGCCAAATGACCTACCCCTGCTCCTATTTTCTATGTTTATAGACTTGGGTAAAAGCCAGTTAATGACATTGTTCCCATGAAGATTCATGATGTGGCTGTTGAAATAGTGACCTAAGTTCAAGTATCTAGGTATCAAAATAGATGATAAATTGGATTGGAGGGAACAGTGGTGTCCCAAAGGACACACATGATTATATTACCTCAGAAAATTAAAATCTCCTCCAGTAGATCTCACAATCATGAAACTCTTCTATACGGCTGCAGTTGAGAGCACTATCTTTGTTAGTTGTCTCGCCTGGTAGTGTTGTTCTTAGGAAAACTGGCTCTTTAAGGGTGCAGGGATATTGAACCGGATAGAGAGAATATTTGATGAGCAGATTTTTCTTGAAGTAGAATTTTGAAGAAAGGAAGACTGTCTTGTGGAATGAGAATCGTCCCCTGTCTCAGTATTACTGCTAGCTGTGTTCAGGGAAAAGGCTCCAATCCCTCGGATGTAGGACAAATCAGTTCCTGAGCCTGTTTGTGATCTTCCCTCTCAGGTCTTTTAACAGGATTTGATGCATGGATGAGGGTGTGTATTCACGGTGGGAATTGATTAGTTTAATACATTGGAATAGTCAGATCTCTGTGATAGGGTAATTATCTTTCTTTCCATTGTTATTATTCATTTATATTGAATTTTTGAATGAATGAGGAATGTACCCAAAATGAATTTCCATCGAGGCAATAAAGTGAAATTTTTAAAAAATCAACTTCTATCACAGCCAAGAGCTGAATGGAGATCAATTTTAAAATTCATCAGTTTTCCAAGAAAAAAACAAGCAATGATAGAAAGGGCAGAGTAATCGGTACATATTGGTCTCTTGGTTAGGTGTCCAATCAGAGTTCAAAGTTCCACATTCATTAGTGTCTATTCTGGTAATCCTGGAACTCTCTCCCTAACAGCACTGTGGGTGTACCTGCATCACATGGACTGCTGCGGTTCAAGAAGGCAGCTCACCACCGCTTTCTCAAGGGCAATTAGGGATGGGCTATAAATGCTGGCCTAGCCAGTGATGCCCACATTCCATGAATGAATAAAATAAAAAAATCATTGTGAGGATGAGAAATGGCATTTTACTATTCTTAAATTGTGTACTTTGATACCTTAACTCAGTTAGCTGTTCCGAGTTCTGGAGCTGGTAGCGGCTGTGAGATCTGTCTGCGGGTGGTAAGGAGTGAAGTTGGTTTTCAACAATGATCTCGCAAAACAAAGGCAGAGTTGATTATGTCTATTCTCGAGTATCTCCAGATCCCAACAGTATAAAAGGCATCTTAGTAATGATGGTAATTAGGGACAGGAATTAGGAGTGCAGGATGGCATGCCAGGAGCAGCACCAGACACATTTAAAAATGAGGTGCAATACTGGGGAAGCTACAACACAGGGCTACTTGCATGCCAAACATATCGCATGCAGAAGCAACAAGTGATAGACAGGAACAAAAACAAAAATTGCTGGAAAAACTCAGCAGGTCTGACAGCATCTGTGGAGAGGAAGACAGAGTTAATGTTTCAAGTCCGTATGACTCTTCATCAGAACTCATCAGAATCAGAAGTGATAGGGTTAAGTGATGCACAACCAATGGATCAGATCTAAGATCTGCAGTCCTGCCACATCCAGTCATGAATGGGTGTAGAAAATTAAACAACTCACTGGAGGAGGAGGCTCCACAAATAGCTCCATCCTCAATGATAGGGGACCCCAGAAGATCAGTGCAAAAGATAAGGCTGAAGCATTTGCAACAATCTTCAGCCATAAGTGCCGAGTAGATGGTCCATTTCAACCTCCTCTGGAAGTCCCCAGCACCACAGATGCCAGTATTCAGAAATTCGATTCACTCAAAGATATCAAGAAATGGCTGAAGGCACTGGATACTGCAAAGGCTATGGACCCTGACAATATTCCAGCAATAGTGCTGAAGACTTGTGCTCCAGAACTCGCCGCGCCCCAAGCTAAGCTGTTCCTGTACAGCTACAACACTGACACCTATCCAGCAATGTGGAAAATTGCCCAGGTATGTCCTGTACATAAAAAGCAGGACAAATCAAACCCAGCCAATTACCGCCCCATCAGTCTATTCTCCATCATCAGTAAAGTAATGGAAGGGGTCATCAACTGTGCTATCAAGCAGCACTTGCTTAGCAATAACCTGCTCACTGACGCCCAGTTTGAGTTCCGCCAGGGTCACTCAGCTCCTGACCTCATTACAGCCTTGGCTCAAACATGGACAAAAGAACTGAGCTCTCGAGATGAGGTGAGAGTGACTGCCCTTGACATCAAGGCAGCATTTGACCGAGTGTGGCATCAAGGAGACATAGCAAACTGGAGCCAATGGGAATCAGGTGGAAAATTCTCCACTGGTTGGAGTCATACCGAGCACAAAGGAAGATGGTTGTGTTTGTTGGACATCAGTCATCTCAGCCCCAGGACATCACTGCAGGAGTTCCTCAGGGTAGTGTCCTTGGCCCAACCATCTTCAGCTGCTTCATGAATGACCTCCGTTCCATCATAAGGTCAAAAGTGGGGATGTTCGCTGATAATTGCACAATGTTCAGAACCATTCAAGACTCCTCAGATACTGAAGCAGCCCATGCCCAAATGCAGCAAGACCTGGACAACATCCAAGCTTGGGCTGACAAATGGCAAGTAACATTACAAGTGCCAGGCAATGATCATCTCCAACAAGGGAAAATCCAGCCATTGCCCCTTGATGTTCAATGGCATTACTATCACTGAATCCCCCACTCTCAACATCCTGGGGGTTACCATTGACCAGAAACTGAACTGGACTGGTGATATAAATACTGTGCCTACAAGAGCAGGTCAGAGGCTAGGAAGAGTGAGATGAGTAACTCACCTCCTGGCTCCCCAAAGCCTGGCCACCATCTACAAGGCACAAGTCAGGAGTGTGATGGAATACTTCCCACTTGCCTGGATGAGTGCAGCTCCCACAACACTCAAGAAGCTTGACAACGTCCAGGACAAAGCAGCCCGCTTGATTGGCACCCCATCCACAAACATTCACTCCCTCCACCACCGATGCACAGTAGCAGCAGTGTGTACCTTCATAAATCAAAGTATTGAGTATAGGAGTTGGGATGTTATGGTGAGGTTGTATAAGACATTGGTGAGGCCAACTTTGGAGTATTGTGTGCAGTTCTGGTCGCCTAACTACAGGAAGGATATCAGTAAGATTGAAAGAGTGCAGAGAAGATTTACTAGGATGTTGCCAGGTCTTAAGGAGTTGATTTACAGAGAAAGATTAAACAGGTTAGGGCTTTATTCCTTGGAGCATAGAAGGATGAGGGGAGATTTGATAGAAGTTTACAAAGTTATGAGGGGTATAGACAGAGTAAATGTGAGTAGGCTCTTTCCATTTAGATTAGGAGAGATAAACATGAGAGGACATGGCTTTAGGGTGAAAGGGGAAAGGTTTAGGGGGAACATTAGGGGGAACTTCTTCACTCAGAGAGTGGTGAGAGTGTGGAACGAGCTGCCATCTGACGTGGTAAATGCGGGCTCACTCTTAAGTTTTAAGAATAAATTGGATAGATACATGGATGGGAGAGGTCTGGAGGGTTGTGGACTGGATGCAGGTCAATAGGATTAGTGGAATAATATTTCGGCACAGACTAGAAGGGCCGAACGGCCTGTTTTCTGTGCTGTAGTGTTCTATGGTTCTATGGTTATAAGATGCAGTGCAGGAAGTCACCAAGGCTCCTTAGGCAGCACCTTCCAAACCCATAACCACTACCATCTAGAAGGACAAGGGCAGCAGACACATGGGGCAGACAATAAATGCTGGCCTAGCCAGCGAAGTCCATATTCCATGAAGAAATAAAACATGTGAAGAGGCATTGATGGAGATATTGCAATGGGATTTTTGTTTGATTTGTTTGAGGAATGTGGGAATATAATACATGGTACAGATGAGAGCTTTATAGAGAAATTATACTACAGATTGGAATCTTATAGAGGAATCTACAGTACTGATGAGGACCTTATAGATCAGTGATATATGGTGATGATGGACATACCATACTGGAGATAATGTTCTATTGGGCTACACTGTAGTGATGGACAGCTTCTACTTGGATAAAAGATAAAGGAACGTGTAAGGGACAGACTAATTCTCAACATCCCACATTGTCAGCTCCTCTGTAATTTAAATAAGGCAGGGTCCAAGTGGGCCCTCATCTGTGTGCGTACTGCCGTGCTTATCCACTCTGTCCCCATTGCTCCTCTCTCCTGAATGATGATGCTCCCAGAATGCTGGCCGCACTCACTTCACTGTCTGTTTATCAGCCCAGCTGTGGAGACAATGGAGACAGGGACAGGGGCTAGAGTACATAACCTACGTCACCAAACACAGGGAGTCCTGGCTCTGGCTTGAAGACAATGGGCTGTATTGTGTTAAAATGCCAATGCTCACAGCGAGGATTTCACAGTCGATGCTCATGTGACAATTTCAAAACCCTCTCTCGAAACCTTCAGGCACAGCCAAGCAGCAAGGGAGACACCCTGGAGCTCTCCAATGCTCATCCCCGCCCACTCTCCATATCACTGATATCACCAATACACCAGCTCTCTGACAGCCCAACCTGCTCATAGGTTCCACCTATTCCCACAAGCACAGCACATAGGGAGAATCTGGAGATCGTACAGACTTGAAGGCTGTGTGAGTGTGGGCAGAAGCAGAAATAAAAAGGAGTAGAGATATTGAGTAGGACAAAAATACATCAAAAGGTGATGCGAAAAAGGTCGGAATCACTCAAAGTGATCAAGTCACCTGGTCCAGATGAGCTGCATCCTCAGTTGCTGAGGGAACTAGGTGGAGATAGCAGAAGCTTGCTCAAGCTCTCAACCCTTTTTGGGTCCAGGGTTGGTGTCAGAGGGGTATAGGATGCACATGTTGCATCCTAGTTTAAAAATAGAGAAGGGAATAAACTTGATAGTTTATCAGAGTCACTCAAACTAGACCTCATTTTCAAGGAGAAGCTTAATCCTTACTTGGAGAAGTATTGGGTTATTAAAGGAAAATTAGCAGGAATTGGTTAAAAATAAATTGTTCTTGACGAACCAGATTGAGTTGCCTGAAGTGAGAGGGGGTTGATGAATGTAGAGCACTTGAAAGAGAGATAGATTATAAAAAAGCATTTGATGATGAACTATATAGCAGATTAAAATAAGCACATGACATCAAAGGGACAATGCTAAACTGGGTCTGTAATTAGTTATGGGATCAGAGGTAAAAAGTAGTGATGAAGATTTGTTGTTCTGACTGGAGTATGATCTCCCAGGATCAGTATTAAGATCATTGCTTTTCTTAATCAGTAGAAATGACCTGGGCTCAGGTACAGAGAGTGTAATTTCCAAGTTTGCAGATGATATAAGCTTGGCAACTTTAGGAAATAGTGAACAGAATAGGAGCAGACTTCGAGAGGACAGGCAGACTGGTGAAATGTCAGACAGAATTCAATGTGGTTAACTGGAGTGATGCACTTTAAGAGGGCAGTATAATCAAAATGGATAAAGCAAAATACTGTGGATGCTGGAAATCAGAAATAAAAACAAAATGCTGGAAAAACTCAGCAGGTCATCCAACATATGTGGAGAGAGACAGAGTTAACATTTCAGGTCAATGACATTTCATCAGAACTGAAAGGTGTTACTTTGAGAAGGGTGAAAGTAACATTCGCGCCACACAAGTGCCAGGCAATGACCATCTCCAACAAGAGAGAATCTAACCATCGCCCTTGACATTCAATGGTATTACCATCACTGAATCCCCCACTATCAACATCCTGGGAGTTACCATTGACCAGAAACTGAACTGGACTAGCCATGGTCAGAGGCTAGGAATCCTGCATAGAGTAGCTCATCTCTTGACTCCCCAAAGCCTGTCTGCCATCTACAATGCACAAGTCAGGAGTGTGATGGAATACACCCCACTTGCCTGGGTGAGGGCAGCTCCCACAGCACTCAAGAAGTTTGACACCATCCAGGACAAAGCAGCCCACTTGATTGGCACCACATCCACAAACATTCACTCCCTGCACCACCGACACACAGTAGCAGCAGTGTGTACCATCTACAAGATGCACTGCAGGAATTCACCAAGGCCCCTTACACAGCACCTTCCAAACCCACGACTGCTACCATCTAGAAGGACAAGGGCAGCAGATACATGGGAACACCACCACTTGGAAGTTCCCCTCCAAGTCATTCACCATCCTGAATTGGAAATATATCGCCATTCCTTCACTGTCGCTGGGTCAAAATCCTGGAACTCCCTCTCTAACAGCACTGTGGGTGTACCTACACCACATGGACAGCAGCGATTCAAGAAGGCAGCTCAGCACCACCTTCTCAAGGGCAATTAGGGATGGGCAATAAATGCTCGCCTAGCCCACAGCCCATGAAAGCAATAATACATAGAGGGCCCTCAAAGTGCACATTTCCAAATTTTTGAAGATGGCAGGATAAATTGATAAAGTGGTAAAGAAAGGTTCTGGGGTACTTGGCTCTGTAAGTCAGGCATTGGTTACATAAACAAGGAAGGTTACAAATCACTGGTTAGGCCTCGACTGGAGTATTGGGCACATTTCAGGAAGGATGTCAAGGCCTGGGAACAAGGGTTCAGAGTAGGCTTTAGCAGGATGATAGAAGGGATGATGAAATTTAGCTGTGTGGAGAGTTTGCAGAAGCTGGGACTGTTCTCCTCAGAACAAAAGAGTTTAAGAGGAGACGTGATGGCTATTCAAAATGATGAGGTGCTTTATACAGCAAGCAGGGAGAAACTGTTTCTTCCAGCAATGGGTTTGTTAGCCATGCGCCAATTACTTTAAGTTCGTGACACAGGAATTACAGGGAGAAATTTCTTCAGACGGGGAGATGGAATGATCTGGAATGCACTACCTGAAAGGGTGGTGAAAACAGAGCCCACACCAACTTTCAAAAGCAATTGGGTGTGAAAAGGGCTAATTTTCAGGGTTAAAAAAGCTGGGGTGTGGGACTAAATTGAGCAGCTCTTTCAAAGCACAGCTACAATGGGCTGAATGTCCACCCATGCTTTAAGACTTTAGTCTGTATCTCATCCACTCACAGATACTCTAACCCCTGTTGCTCTCACTCACTCATCCCAGCTTGTAATCATTCCTGAGTATCTATTAAACTATTTATCAGTGTCCTGGCCAGAAGACAGGAAGGTAAATATATATCTATGTCAATCTGACTACTTTATAAAATTATTATTTTATTTTTAAAGTGTACAAAAGATTTCCCCTGACATGCCTGGCTAGCCATGACTTACGCCAGAGGAATTTCTAGCCTTCAGAAACCAGCATGGACCTTGTTACCTTTAAAGGGTAGCAATGCCCCCATGATTGCAGAAAATCAAATTTCAAAGAAATGCACTAACACCCTTTACATTTCTAATCCAGATATCCAGCCAACAGAGATGGTATGTCTGCAAGGACAAAAGGGGTCCTGGCTCCTTTATTAAACACCTCAAGATTCCAGACCTGGGAAAATACATATTTTTGTCCAACACCCAGCAGAAGAAGCAGGAGGTATGTTGCCTGACCTCACCCAAGCTGCTAGAACCTATAATATTGCTGTGTGGAACTGAACCCAGTCAGTCTACCATTTTGTCTTCTAACAGGTAGCAGCAGAAAGAGCTCTATCCAGGTGAAGTGCCTGGCCCTCATCTACACTGTGAACTACTGGAATATTGTATCTGTGCCTGCAAGACTGATTCATCTCTATGTGCTTTCTCCCAATGTGGAAGTCCTTATTTCTGGAAAGATGATCACCCTGCAACAGTTTCCGCCTGCTAACCTCTGATGGAATACACCATTGGATCTTTTGATTCTGGACTCACGTAAAACCATAACTCTTAATTTTATTGTGGTCTTTGTCCTGAACCCCTTTCTTTCCCTTATCCTTCTCTTATTGTAAGGTGCAGAGATTGCAAAATAAACCAAACCTCTTATTTTACCTTTTCTCCAGTTTGCTGGGGGGTTATTAATAGAGGGATTGGATAACTTCAAACTGAAGGGATAGAGAAACCATGCCATCACTTAGAAAGAGGGAAATCAGAAATCAAAATATCTTTCTGTTTATGGACGAGTAAGGAGAGGAGAAATCAGGGCTGTTTAAATTAATCCCCCTCCTGTCCGTAACAATCAGGTATAGCTCAGCAGTCTATCTCCATGTGAACGGGGAGGTGTCATTGGGGTAGGAGTCCTGAGGCTTTTGGGGATAGTGCTCCAGAGGCAGAGAGCCCAGGGGGAAGATGTCTACGGGGGAAGAGTCTCCTACCTGAGGCTGAGCTCTCTCCCAAGCAGCCGGTGGTGCACTGTTGTCTAAGGACAGAGACCTCTCTCTCAAGTACTTTGAGTCGGTTGATGACGTTCTCAAGCAGGGTGGTGTGTGGGCAGTCAGATGCCTGTTTCGCTATGTTGATGTTATGAGTGAAAGCTATCTGACTGTCCAGGTTTTGAGTTGGGTTCTCGTACTGTGGAGATTCAGTTTGTTCTGAGGAGCTCTCCATCCTCACCGAACACAAGGATTCCAGGGGCACATTGATGTTGTAGACATGGTTAAAGATGATAGGCTGCTGTTTGATTGGCACCGTGTGGTTAATATGGTGCCCCCTAGCCGAGGCCTCATCACGCTTCCGTCGGAGAGCACTGACCAGCAGCCGGCACTCGCCCGGGTCCAGGAGGATACTGAGGCAAACTGCCAGGACAGCAAGCAGCATCATCAGCATCTCACGTTACAGCTTCCTCAGGGAGAGGGTGTCCGAATCAAGGAGCTGCAAAAAAAAAAACACGCACAAGGATTTAAAAATTGAAGCCTGAATCCAATTTCCTGCTGAATTCTCAGTTCTAACCCTCTCTTGGCTGGCCTCCCACCTTCCATTCCCCACAAACTCTGCTCTCCCAATCCATACCAAGTCCCATTCACCATTGTGCTTGCAAACTATATCACTTCCAGTCTGACAGCACCTCAATTTTAAGCTTCTCATTCTTGTTTTCAATTCCCTCCATGGTCTCATCTCTCCCTATCTCTGTGATCTCCTCCAGCCCCACAGCCCTCCAAAATCTCTGCACTCCTCTCATTCTGGCCTCTTGAGAATCCCCAATATTAATCTCTCCAACATTGGGAGCCAGGCTTTCAGTTGCCCAGGCCCCAAGCTCGGGAATTCCCTCCCTAAACATCTTTGTCCCACAGCCTCTCTTTCCTCCTTTAAGGCACTCCTTAAAACCTACCTGTA
The DNA here is from genome assembly GCF_964194155.1 of Cetorhinus maximus. Taxonomy (NCBI): domain Eukaryota; kingdom Metazoa; phylum Chordata; class Chondrichthyes; order Lamniformes; family Cetorhinidae; genus Cetorhinus; species Cetorhinus maximus. The sequence continues at coordinate 71,830,798 of NC_135895.1, read as the reverse complement.
CGAACAATCTTTGGGTCACTCTTCCGAATATCTCCTTGAGGGGCACGGTGTCAAATTCTGTTTGATAATCACTCCTGTGCAATGCCTTGCGATGTCTACTCCATTTTAAAAATAGAAGTTCTTGTTATTGAATGGAGAGGAAGCTGAAGCTGAAGCGGAGAGTGAGAGAGTCTTGTCTCCTTTCTGAGATTGGAAGCAGCAGTGAGAGTTTATATCACAGTGTGATGTCACTGAAACAAACCATTCAGACAGTTGAAGTGAAGCTCAGTAAATCAGTAACTAACTTGTTAGCAATTTACTGAATGCAGCCCTTCTGATCTCAGATTCAAAGCATGATCACTTTTAGTCTAACTTGTAATTCGTCTGCTTCTTTGTTCCCTGTGCATTACACTTTTGGCACTACGATACGGAAGAGTTTACTTAAAATGTTTCAGGCAGTGTTGCCAGCCATTCCTGCAGCAAGAAGCAGTGACAGGATCACACATGTTCACAAAGCGCAGAGAGAGAGAGAGAGAGAGTATGAGCAGGATGTCAGCGGAGGTGTGTTGGATACAAACACTAGACTCAGGGGAAGAGGATTTGGATTCATGCCTGCTCCATCCTCCACAATCTGATCCCTGGCAACATTGAGCACAATAATACTATATTCACTTTGACACTTCTTTCAACTTGTTCCATCAGGGACCTGGCACTTAAATCACCAGCAGACCAGGCGAAAACTCCAACCTCACACTCACAGCTCACATCCGTGTCGGTGTCAGAGTCTGGATAAGTCCAGAGACTCAATCAAATTAGTGTCACTCAGATACTGACAACACACGCCCTGTTCTGCGGGGCACACCCCATGATAACAGCGAATTAACTAGAGCGAAATTGGTGTATTCATAAAAAAGCAGCTAGGCAATGGGGTTGTGTGTCAGCGCCTGTACAGAGAGAGTACAAAGCTGATATAAAAGATCAATTCACTTCTGCCTAATCCTGTACAAATTGTGTTTGTCTCAGTGGTAGCTCCTGTACAGATAGAGGATACAGCTGGTTTAACAGACCCATTAACTTCTCTCTAATACTGTTCAATCTGTGTGTGTCTCATTGTCAGATCCTGTACGATCTGTGTGTGTCTCAGTGTCAGCTCCTGTACGATCTGTGTGTGTCTCAGTGCCAGTTCCTGTATAATCTGTGTGTGTCTCAGTGTCAGCTCCTGTACGATCTGTGTGTGTCTCAGTGTCAGCTCCTGCACAATCTATGTGTGTCTCAGTGTCAGCTCCGGTATGATGTGTGTGTCGCAGTATCAGCTCCTGTATGATGTGTGTGTCTCAGTGTCAGCTCCTGTACGATCTGTGTGTGTCTCAGTGTCAGCTCCTGTACGATGTGTGTGTGTCTCAGTGTCAGCTCCTGTACGATGTGTGTGTGTCTCAGTGTTAGCTCCTGTATGATCTGTGTGTGTCTCAATGTCAGCTCCTGTACGATGTGTGTGTGTCTCAGTGTCAGCTACTAAACGTACAGAGTGCACAGCTGGTTAAACAGAACAATTCAGTTCTGTGTAATACTGAGCGGGCCAATGTGTGTCTCAGTGTCAGTTCCTGTACAGATAGTACACACAGCCGATTTAACAAAACAATTCATTGTGTCTAATACTGTCTGATCTGCCTGTGTCTCAGTATCAGCTCCTGTACGGCCTCCGTGTGCCTCAGGGTCAGCTCCTGTACGATCCGTGTCTCTCAGTTTCAGCTCCTGTATATATAGAGCACACAGCCAGTTTAACAGAAGAATTCGCTTCTATTGAACACTGTGCGAAATGTGTGTCTCTCAATGTCAGCCCTGGTATGATCTGTGTGTTTCTCAGTGTCAGCTACTGTACATATAGAGCACAGAGCGAGCTTAATAGAACAATTCACTTCTCTCTAATACTGAATGCGCCAGTGTGTGTCAGCACCTGTACAGGTAGTGTATACAGCCGATTTAACAAAAAAATACATTGTGTCTAATGGTGTACTGTGTGTGTCTCAGTGCCTGGTACTGTACGATGTGTGTGTGTATCTCAGTGTCAGCTGCTGTATGATGTGGGTGTCTCAGTGTCAGCTCCTGTGCGATCTGTGTGAGCCTCTCAGCGTGAGCTACTGTGCATTATATGTGTGTCACAGCATCAGCTACTGTATGATGTGTGTCTCTCAGTGTCAGCTCCTGTACGATCAATGTGTTTCTCAGTGTCAACTCCTGTATGGTATGTGTGTCTCAGTGTCAGCTACTGTATAACCTGTGTGTGTCTTAGTGTCAGCTCCTGTATGATCGGTTTGTGTTTCAGTGTCAGTTCCTGTACAATCTGTTTGTGTCTCAATGTCACCTCCTGGAGGATCTGTATTTGTCTCAGTGTCAGCTCCTGTATGATGTGTGTGTCTCAGTTTCAGCTCCTGTATGATCTGTGTGTGTCTCAGTCTCACTTCCTGGATGATGTGTGTGTCTCAGTGTCAGCTCCTGTAATACGTGTGTGTCTCAGTGTCAGCGGCTGTAAGTTTTGTGTCTATCTGTCAGCTCCTGTATGATGTGTGTGTCTCAGTGTCAGCTCCTGTAGGATATCTGTGTGTCTCAGTGTCAGCTCCTGTACGATATCTGTGTGTCTCAGTGTCAGCTCCTGTATGATCTGGGTGTCTTAGTGTCAGCTCCTGTACGGCGTGCGTGTCTCAGTGTCACCTGTTGTATGACGTGTGTGTCTCGGTGTCAGCTCCTGTGTGCTTTGTGTGTCTCAGTCTCAGCTCCTGTACGATCTGTGTGTGTCTCAGTGTCAGCTCCTCTACGATCTGTTTGTGTCTCAGTGTCAGCTCCTGTATGTTTTGTGTGTCTCAGTCTCAGCTCCTGTACGATCTGTGTGTGTCTCAGTTTCAGCTCCTGTATGATGTGTTTGTCTCAGTGTCAGCTCCTGTGAGATATCTGTGTGTCTCAGTGTCAGCTCCTGGTTGATGTGTGTGTCTGTGTCAGCTCCAGTATGCTCTCTGTGTGTGTCAGTGTCACTTCCTGTATGATCTATGTTTCTCAGTGTTAGTTCCTGTATGATGTGTGTATCTCAGTGTCACTTCCTGTATGATGTGTGTATCTCAGTGTCACTTCCTGTATGATGTGTGTGTCTCAGTGTCAGCTCCTGTATGTTTTGTGTGTCTCAGTCTCAGCTCCTGTACGATCTGTGTGTGTCTCAGTGTCAGCTCCTCTACGATATGTTTGTGTCTCAGTGTCAGCTCCTGTATGTTTTGTGTGTCACAGTCTCAGCTCCTGTATGATATGTGTGTCTCAGTGTCAGCTCCGGTATGTTTTGTGTGTCTCAGTCTCAGCTCCTGTATGATATGTGTGTCTCAGTGTCAGCTGCTCTATAACGTATGTGTCTCAGTTTCAACTCCTGTGCGACATGTGTGTCACTCAGTGTCAGCTCCTGTATGACGTGTGTGTCTCAGTGTCAGCTCCTGTACGATCTGTGTATGTCTCAGTGTCAGATCCTGTATGGCGTGCGTGTCTCAGTGTCACCTGTTGTATGACGTGTGTGTCTCGGTGTCAGCTCCTGTATGTTTTGTGTGTCTCAGTCTCAGCTCCTGTACGATCTGTTTGTGTCTCAGTGTCAGCACCTGTATGTTTTGTGTGTCTCAGTGTCAGCTCCTGCATGATGTGTGTGTCTCACTGTCAGCTCCAGAATGATCTGTGTGTGTCTCAATGTCACTTCCTGTATGATCTGTGTGTCTCAGTGTAAGCTCCTGTATGATATGTGTGTCTCAGTGTCAGCTCCTGTATGATGTGTGTGTCTCACTGTCAGCTCCTGTATGATGTGTGTGTCTCAGTGTCAGCTCCTGTATGATGTGTGTGTTTAAGTTTCAGCTCCTGCATGATGTGTGTGTGTCAATGTCAGTTCCAGAATGCTCTGTGTGTGTCTCAGTGTCACTTCCTGTATGATCTGTGTGTCTCAGTGTCAGCTCCCGTATGGCGTGCGTGTCTCAGTGTCACCTGTTGTATAACGTGTGTGTCTCGGTGTCAGCACCTGTATGTTTTGTGTGTCTCAGTCTCAGCTCCTGTACGATCTGTGTGTGTCTCAGTGTCAGCTCCTCTACGATCTGTTTATGTCTCAGTGTCAGTTCCTGTATGTTTTGTGAGTCTCAGTCTCAGCTCCTGTATGATATGTGTGTCTCAGTGTCAGCTCCTGTCTGTTTTGTGTGTCTCAGTCTCAGCTCCTGTATGATATGTGTGTCTCAGTGTCAGCTCCTGTATGGCGTGCGTGTCTCAGTGTCACCTGTTGTATGACGTGTGTGTCTCAGTGTCAGGTCCTGTACGATCTGTGTCTGTCTCAGTGTCAGCTCCTGTATGGCGTGCGTGTCTCAGTGTCACCTGTTGTATGACGTGTGTGTCTCGGTGTCAGCTCCTGTATGATTTGTGTGTCTCAGTCTGAGCTCCTGTACGATCTGTTTATGTCTCAGCGTCAGCTCCTGCATGATATGTGTGTCTCAGTGTCAGCTCCTGTATGATGTGTGTGTCTCAGTGTCAGCACCTGTATGATATGTGTGTCTCAGTGTCACTTCCTGTATGATGTGTGTGTCTCACTGTCATCTCCTGTATGATGTGTGTGTCTCAGTGTCAGCTCCTGTATGATGTGTGTGTCTCAGTGTCAGCTCCTGCATGATGTGTGTGTCTCAATGTCAGCGCCTGCATGATGTGTGTGTCTCAATGTCAGCTCCAGTATGCTCTGTGTGTGTCTCAGTGTCACTTCCTGTATGATCTGTGTGTCTCAGTGTCAGCTCCTGTATGATCTGTGTGTCTCAGTGTCAGCTCCTGTATGATGTGTGTGTCTCAGTGTCAGCTCCTGTATGATGTGTGTGTCTCAGTGTCAGCTCCTGTATGATGTGTGTGTCTCAGTGTCAGCTCCTGTATGATGTGTGTGTCTCAGTGTCAGCACCTGTATGATGTGTGTGTCTCAGTGTCAGCTCCTGTATGATGTGTGTGTCTCACTGTCAGCTCCTGTATGATGTGTGTGTCTCAGTGTCAGCTCCTGTATGATCTGTGTGTCTCAGTGTCAGCTCCTGTATGGTATGTGTGTCTCAGTGTCACTTCCTGTATGATGTGTGTGTCTCACTGTCAGCTCCTGTATGATGTGTGTGTCTCAGTGTCAGCTCCTGTATGTTTTGTGTGTCTCAGTTTCAGCTCCTGCATGATGTGTGTGTGTCAATGTCAGCTCCAGCATGCTCTGTGTGTGTCTCAGTGTCACTTCCTGTATGATCTGTGTGTCTCAGTGTCAGCTCCTGTATGTTTTGTGTGCCTCAGTCTCTGCTCTTGTACGATCTGTGTGTGTCTCAGTGTCAGCTCCTCTACGATCTGTTTGTGTCTCAGTGTCAGCTCCTGTATGTTTTGTGTGTCTCAGTCTCAGCTCCTGTATGATATGTGTGTCTCAGTGTCAGCTACTCTATGATCTGTTTGTGTCTCAGTGTCAGCTCCTGTATGTTTTGTGTGTCTTAGTCTCAGCTCCACTATGATATGTGTGTGTCTCAGTCTCAGCTCCTGTATGATATGTGTGTCTCAGTTTCAACTCCTGTACGACATGTGTGTCACTCAGTGTCAGCTCCTGTATGACGTGTGTGTCTCAGTGTCAGCTCCTGTACGACATGTGTGTCACTCAGTGTCAGCTCCTGTATTGCGTGCGTGTCTCAGTGTCACCTGGTGTATGACGTGTGTGTCTCGGTGTCAGCTCCTGTATGTTTTGTGTGTCTCAGTCTCAGCTGCTGTACGATCTGTTTGTGTCTCAGTGGCAGCTCCTGTATGTTTTGTGTGTCTCAGTCCCAGCTCCTGCATGATGTGTGTGTCTCAGTGTCAGCTCCAGTATGCTCTGTGTGTGTCTCAGTGTCACTTCCTGTATGAGATGTGTGTGTCTCAGTGTCAGCTCCTGTATGATGTGTGTGTCTCAGTGTCAGCACCTGTATGATATGTGTGTCTCAGTGTCACTTCCTGTATGATGTGTGTGTCTCACTGTCAGCTCCTGTATGATGTGTGTGTCTCAGTGTCAGCTCCTGTATGATATGTGTGTCTCAGTTTCAGCTCCTGCATGATGTGTGTGTGTCAATGTCAGTTCCAGCATGCTCTGTGTGTGTCTCAGTGTCACTTCCTGTATGATCTGTATGTCTCAGTGTCAGCTCCAGTATGTTTTGTGTGTCTCAGTCTCTGCTCTTATACGATCTGTGTGTGTCTCAGTGTCAGCTCCTCTACGATCTGATTGTGTCTCAGTGTCAGCTCCTGTATGTTTTGTGTGTCACAGTCTCAGCTCCTGTATGATATGTGTGTCTCAGTGTCAGCTACTCTACGATCTGTTTGTGTCTCACTGTCAGCTCCTGTATGATGTGTGTGTCTCAGTGTCAGCTCCTGTATGATATGTGTGTCTCAGTTTCAGCTCCTGCATGATGTGTGTGTGTCAATGTCAGTTCCAGCATGCTCTGTGTGTGTCTCAGTGTCAGCTCCTGTATGATGTGTGTGTCTCAGTGTCACTTCCTGTATGATGTGTGTGTCTCAGTGTCAGCTCCTGTATGATGTGTGTGTCTCAGTGTCAGCTCCTGTATGATGTGTGTGTCTCAGTGTCAGCTCCTGTATGATCTGTGTGTCTCAGTGTCAGCTCCTGTATGATATGTGTGTCTCAGTGTCACTTCCTGTATGATGTGTGTGTCTCACTGTCAGCTCCTGTATGATGTGTGTGTCTCAGTGTCAGCTCCTGTATGTTTTGTGTGTCTCAGTTTCAGCTCCTGCATGATGTGTGTGTGTCAATGTCAGCTCCAGAATGCTCTGTGTGTGTCTCAGTGTCACTTCCTGTATGATCTGTGTGTTTCAGTGTCAGCTCCTGTATGTTTTGTGTGCCTCAGTCTCTGCTCTTGAACGATCTGTGTGTGTCTCAGTGTCAGCTCCTCTACGATCTGTTTGTGTCTCAGTGTCAGCTCCTGTATGTTTTGTGTGTCTCAGTCTCAGCTCCTGTATGATATGTGTGTCTCAGTGTCAGCTACTCTATGATCTGTTTGTGTCTCACTGTCAGCTCCTGTATGTTTTGTGTGTCTCAGTCTCAGCTCCTGTATGATATGTGTGTCTCAGTTTCAACTCCTGTACGACATGTGCGTCACTCAGTGTCAGCTCCTGTATGACGTGTGTGTCTCAGTGTCAGCTCCTGTACGACATGTGTGTCACTCAGTGTCAGCTCCTGTATGGCGTGCTTGTCTCAGTGTCACCTGTTGTATGACGTGTGTGTCTCAGTGCCAGCTCCTGTATGTTTTGTGTGTCTCAGTCCCAGCTCCTGCATGATGTGTGTGTCTCAGTGTCAGCTCCAGTATGCTCTGTGTGTGTCTCAGTGTCACTTCCTGTATGAGATGTGTGTGCCTCAGTGTCAGCTCCTGTATGATGTGTGTGTCTCAGTGTCAGCACCTGTATGATATGTGTGTCTCAGTGTCACTTCCTGTATGATGTGTGTGTCTCACTGTCAGCTCCTGTATGATGTGTGTGTCTCAGTGTCAGCTCCTGTATGATATGTGTGTCTCAGTTTCAGCTCCTGCATGATGTGTGTGTGTCAATGTCAGTTCCAGCATGCTCTGTGTGTGTCTCAGTGTCACTTCCTTTATGATCTGTATGTCTCAGTGTCAGCTTCAGTATGTTTTGTGTGTCTCAGTCTCTGCTCTTGTACGATCTGTGTGCGTCTCAGTGTCAGCTCCTCTACGATCTGATTGTGTCTCAGTGTCAGCTCCTGTATGTTTTGTGTGTCACAGTCTCAGCTCCTGTATGATATGTGTGTCTCAGTGTCAGCTACTCTACGATCTGTTTGTGTCTCACTGTCAGCTCCTGTATGATGTGTGTGTCTCAGTGTCAGCTCCTGTATGATATGTGTATCTCAGTTTCAGCTCCTGCATGATGTGTGTGTGTCAATGTCAGTTCCAACATGCTCTGTGTGTGTCTCAGTGTCAGCTCCTGTATGATGTGTGTGTCTCAGTGTCAGCTCCTGTATGATGTGTGTGTCTCAGTGTCAGCACCTGTATGATGTGTGTGTCTCAGTGTCAGCTCCTGTATGATGTGTGTGTCTCACTGTCAGCTCCTGTATGATGTGTGTGTCTCAGTGTCAGCTCCTGTATGATCTGTGTGTCTCAGTGTCAGCTCCTGTATGATATGTGTGTCTCAGTGTCACTTCCTGAATGATGTGTGTGTCTCACTATCAGCTCCTGTATGATGTGTGTGTCTCAGTTTCAGCTCCTGTATGTTTTGTGTGTCTCAGTTTCAGCTCCTGCATGATGTGTGTGTGTCAATGTCAGTTCCAGCATGCTCTGTGTGTGTCTCAGTCTCACTTCCTGCATGATCTGTGTGTCTCAGTGTCAGCTCCTGTATGTTTTGTGTGCCTCAGTCTCTGCTTTTGTACGATCTGTGTGTGTCTCAGTGTCAGCACCTCTACGATCTGTTTGTGTCTCAGTGTCAGCTCCTGTATGTTTTGTGTGTCTCAGTCTCAGCTCCTGTATGATATGTGTGTCTCAGTGTCAGCTACTCTATGATCTGTTTGTGTCTCAGTGTCAGCTCCTGTATGTTTTGTGTGTCTTAGTCTCAGCTCCACTATGATATGTGTGTGTCTCAGTCTCAGCTCCTGTATGATATGTGTGTCTCAGTTTCAACTCCTGTACGACATGTGTGTCACTCAGTGTCAGCTCCTGTATGACGTGTGTGTCTCAGTGTCAGCTCCTGTACGACATGTGTGTCACTCAGTGTCAGCTCCTGTATTGCGTGCGTGTCTCAGTGTCACCTGGTGTATGACGTGTGTGTCTCGGTGTCAGCTCCTGTATGTTTTGTGTGTCTCAGTCTCAGCTGCTGTACGATCTGTTTGTGTCTCAGTGGCAGCTCCTGTATGTTTTGTGTGTCTCAGTCCCAGCTCCTGCATGATGTGTGTGTCTCAGTGTCAGCTCCAGTATGCTCTGTGTGTGTCTCAGTGTCACTTCCTGTATGAGATGTGTGTGTCTCAGTGTCAGCTCCTGTATGATGTGTGTGTCTCAGTGTCAGCACCTGTATGATATGTGTGTCTCAGTGTCACTTCCTGTATGATGTGTGTGTCTCACTGTCAGCTCCTGTATGATGTGTGTGTCTCAGTGTCAGCTCCTGTATGATATGTGTGTCTCAGTTTCAGCTCCTGCATGATGTGTGTGTGTCAATGTCAGTTCCAGCATGCTCTGTGTGTGTCTCAGTGTCACTTCCTGTATGATCTGAGTGTCTCAGTGTCAGCTCCAGTATGTTTTGTGTGTCTCAGTCTCTGCTCTTATACGATCTGTGTGTGTCTCAGTGTCAGCTCCTCTACGATCTGATTGTGTCTCAGTGTCAGCTCCTGTATGTTTTGTGTGTCACAGTCTCAGCTCCTGTATGATATGTGTATCTCAGTGTCAGCTACTCTACGATCTGTTTGTGTCTCAGTGTCAGCTCCTGTATGTTTTGTGTGTCTTAGTCTCAGCTCCTGTATGATATGTGTGTGTCTCAGTCTCAGCTCCTGTATGATATGAGTGTCTCAGTTTCAACTCCTGTACGACATGTGTGTCACTCAGTGTCAGCTCCTGTATGATGTGTGTGTCTCAGTGTCAGCTCCTGTATGACATGTGTGTCACTCAGTGTTAGCTCCTGTATGGCGTGCGTGTCTCAGTGTCACCTGTTGTATGAAGTGTGTGCCTCGGTGTCAGCTCCTGTATGTTTTGTGTGTCTCAGTCTCAGCTGCTGTACGATCTGTCTGTGTCTCAGTGTCAGCTCCTGTATGTTTTGTGTGTCTCAGTCCCAGCTCCTGCATGATGTGTGTGTCTCAGTGTCAGCTCCTGTATGTTTTGTTTGTCTCAGTCCCAGCTCCTGCATGATGTGTGTGTCTCAGTGTCAGCTCCTGTATCATATGTGTGTCTCAGTGTCAGCTCCTGTATGATATGTGTGTCTCAGTCCCAGCTCCTGCATGATGTGTGTGTCTCAGTGTCTGCTCCAATATGCTCTATGTGTGTCTCAGTGTCACTTCCTGTATGATCTGTGTCACTCAGTGTCAGCTCCTGTATGACGTGTGTGCCTCACTGTCAGCTCCAGTACGATCTGTGTCTGTCTCAGTGTCAGCTCCTGTACGATCTGTGTCTGTCTCAGTGTCAGCTCCTGTACGATCTGTGTCTGTCTCAGTGTCAGCTCCTGTACGATCTGTGTCTGTCTCAGTGTCAGCTCCTGTATGGCGTGCTTGTCTCAGTGTCACCTGTTGTATAACGTGTGTGTCTCGGTGTCAGCTCCTGTATGTTTTGTGTGTCTCAGTCTCAGCTCCTGTACGATCTGAGTGTGTCTCAGTGTCAGCTCCTCTACGATCTGTTTGTGTCTCGGTTTCAGCTGCTGTATGTTTTCTGTGTCTCAGTCTCAGCTCCTGTACGATCTGTTTGTGTCTCAGTGTCACTTCCTGTTTGATCTGTGTCACTCAGTGTCAGCTCCTGTATGACGTGTGTGTCTCACTGTCAGCTCCTGTACGATCTGTGTCTGTCTCAGTGTCAGCTCCTGTATGATCTGTGTCTGTCTCACTGTCAGCTCCTGTATGGCGTGCGTGTCTCAGTGTCACCTGTTGTATAACGTGTGTGTCTCAGTGTCAGCTCCTGTACGATCTGTGTCTGTCTCAGTGTCAGCTCCTGTATGATCTGTGTCTGTCTCAGTGTCAGCTCCTGTATGGCGTGCGTTTCTCAGTGTCACCTGTTGTATGACGTGTGTGTCTCGCTGTCAGCTCCTGTATGTTTTGTGTGTCTCAGTCTCAGCTCCTGTACGATCTGTTTATGTCTCAGTGTCAGCTCCTGCATGATGTGTGTGTCTCAATGTCAGCTCCAGTATGCTAAGTGTGTGTCTCAGTGTCACTTCCTGTATGATCTATGTGTCTCAGTGTCAGCTCCTGTATGATCTGTGTGTCTCAGTGTCAGCTCCTGTATGATGTGTGTGTCTCAGTGTCAGCACCTGTATGATGTGTGTGTCTCAGTGTCAGCTCCTGTATGATGTGTGTGTCTCAGTGTCAGCACCTTTATGATATGTGTGTCTCAGTGTCACTTCCTGTATGATGTGTGTGTCTCAGTGTCAGCTCCTCTACGATCTGTTTGTGTCTCAGTGTCAGCTCCTGTATGGCGTGCGTGTCTGTGTCACCTGTTGTATAACGTGTGTGTCTCGGTGCCAGCTCCTGTATGTTTTGTGTGTCTCAGTCTCAGCTCCTGTACGATCTGTGTGTGTCTCAGTGTCAGCTCCTCTAAGATCTGTTTGTGTCTCAGTGTCAGCTCCTGTATGTTTTGTGTGTCTCAGTCTCAGCTCCTGTATGATATGTGTGTCTCAGTCTCAGCTGCTCTATAACGTGTGTGTCTCAGTTTCAACTCCTGTACGATCTGTGTGTGTCTCAGTGTCAGCTCCTCTAAGATCTGTTTGTGTCTCAGTGTCAGCTCCTGTATGTTTTGTGTGTCTCAGTCTCAGCTCCTGTATGATATGTGTGTCTCAGTGTCAGCTGCTCTATAACGTGTGTGTCTCAGTTTCAACTCCTGTGCGACATGTGTGTCACTCAGTGTCAGCTCCTGTATGACGTGTGTGTCTCAGTGTCAGCTCCTGTACGATCTGTGTCTGTCTCAGTGTCTTCTCCTGTATGGCGTGCGTGTCTCAGTGTCACCTGTTGTATGACGTGTGTGTCTCGGTGTCAGCTCCTGTATGTTTTGTGTGTCTCCGTCCCAGCTCCTGCATGATGTGTGTGTCTCAGCGTCAGCTCCTGTATGATGTGTGTGTGTCTCAGTGTCACTTCCTGTATGATCTGTGTTTCTCAGTGTCAGCTCCTGTATGATATACGTGTCTCAGTGTCACTTCCTGTATGATATGTGTGTCTCAGTGTCAGCTCCTGTATGATCCGTGTGTCTCAGTGTCAGCTCCTGTATGATCCGTGTGTTTCAGTGTCAGCTCCTGTATGACCTGTGTGTGTCTCAGTGTCAGCTCCAGTATGCTCTATGTGTGTCTCAGTGTCAACTCCTGTACGATCTGTTTGTGTCTCAGTGTCAGCTCCTGTATGATGTGTGTGTCTCAGTGTCAGCTCCAGCATGCTCTGTGTGTGTCTCAGTGTCACTACCTGTATTATATGTGTGTCTCAGTCTCAGCTCCTGTATGTTTTGTGTGTCTCAGTCTCAGCTCTTGTACGATCTGTGTGTGTCTCAGTGTCAGCTCCTCTACGATCTGTTTGTGTCTCAGTGTCAGCTCCTGTATGTTTTGTGTGTCTCTGTCTCAGCTCCTGTATGATATGTGTGTCTCAGTGTCAACTGCTCTATAACGTATGTGTCTCAGTGTCACCTGTTGTATGACGTGTGTGTCTCGGTGTCAGCTCCTGTACGATCTGTGTCTGTCTCAGTGTCAGCTCCTGTATGGCGTGCGTGTCTCAGTGTCACCTGTTGTATGACGTGTGTGTCTCGGTGTCAGCTCCTGTATGTTTTGTGTGTCTCCGTCCCAGCTCCTGCATGATGTGTGTGTCTCAGTGTCAGCTCCTGTATGGCATGCGTGTCTCAGTGTCAGCTCCTGTATGTTTTGTGTGTCTCAGTCTCAGCTCTTGTACGATCTGTGTGTGTCTTAGTGTCAGCTCCTGTACGATCTTTGTCTGTCTCAGTGTCAGCTCCAGTATGGCGTGCTTGTCTCAGTGTCACCTGTTGTATGACGTGTGTGTCTCGGTGTCAGCTCCTGTATGTTTTCTGTGTCTCAGTCTCAGCTCCTGTACGATCTGAGTGTGTCTCAGTGTCAGCTCCTCTACGATCTGTTTGTGTCTCGGTGTCAGCTGCTGTATGTTTTGTGTGTCTCAGTCTCAGCTCCTGTACGATCTGTGTGTGTCTCAGTGTCAGCTCCTCTACGATCTGTTTGTGTCTCAGTGTCAGCTCCTGTATGATATGTGTGTCTCAGTGTCAGCTCCTGCATGATGTGTGTGTCTCAGTGTCAGCTCCTGTATGTTTTGTGTGTCTCAGTCCCAGCTCCTGCATGATGTGTATGTCTCAGTGTCAGCTCCAGTATGCTCTATGTGTGTCTCACTGTCTGCTCCTGTATGACGTGTGTGTCTCACTGTCAGCTCCTGTACGATCAGTGTCTGTCTCAGTGTTAGCTCCTGTACGATCTGTGTCTGTCTCATTGTCAGCTCCTGTATGGCGTGCTTGTCTCAGTGTCACCTGTTGTATGACGTGTGTGCCTCGGTTTCAGCTCCTGTATGTTTTGTGTGTCTCAGTCTCAGCTCCTGTAGGATCTGTTTATTTCTCAGTGTCAGCTCCTGCATGATGTGTATGTCTCGGTGTCAGCTCCAGTATGCTCTATGTGTGTCTCACTGTCTGCTCCTGTATGACGTGTGTGTCTCACTGTCAGCTCCTGTACGATCAGTGTCTGTCTCAGTGTCAGCTCCTGTACGATCTGTGTCACTCAGTGTCAGCTCCTGTATGGTGTGCGTGTCTCAGTGTCACCTGTTGTATGACGTGTGTGTCTTGGTGTCAGCTCCTGTATGTTTTGTGTGTCTCAGTCTCAGCTCCTGTACGATCTGTTTGTGTCTCAGTGTCAGCTCCTGTATGATGTGTGTGTGTCTCAGTGTCAGCTCCTGCATGATGTGTGTGTCTCAGTGTCAGCTCCTGCATGATATGTGTGTGTCTCAGTGTCACTTCCTGTATGATCTATGTCACTCAGTGTCAGCTCCTGTATGACGTGTGTGTCTCAGTGTCAGCCCCTGTACGATCTGTGTCTGTCTCAGTGTCAGCTCCTGTATGGCGTGTGTGTCTCAGTGTCACCTATTGTATGACGTGTGTGTCTCGGTGTCAGCTCCTGTATGACGTGTGTGTCTCAGTCTCAGCTCCTGTACGATCTGTTTATGTCTCAGTGTCAGCACCTGTATGTTTTGTGTGTCTCAGTGTCAGCTCCTGCATGATGTGTGTGTCTCAATGTCATCTCCAGTATGCTCTGTGTGTGTCTCAGTGTCACTTCCTGTATGATCTGTGTTTCTCAGTGTTAGCTCCTGTATGATATGTGTGTCTCAGTGTCAGCTCCTGTATGATCTGTGTGTCTCAGTGTCAGCTCCTGTATGGCGTGCATGTCTCAGTGTCACCTGTTGTATAACGTGTTTGTCTCGGTGTCAGCTCCTGTATGTTTTGTGTGTCTCAGTCTCAGCTCCTGTACGATCTGTTTGTGTCTCAGTGTCAGCTCCTCTATGATCTGCATCTCAGTGTCAGCTCCTGTATGTTTTGTGTGTCTCAGTGTCAGCTCCTGTACGATCTGTGTGTGTCTCAGTGTCAGCTCCTGTACGATCTGTGTGTGTCTCAGTGTCAGCTCCTCTACGATCTGTTTGCGTCTCAGTGTCAGCTCCCGTATGTTTTGTGTGTCTCAGTGTCACTTCCTGTATGATCGGTGTTTCTCAGTGTTAGCACCTGTATGTTTTGTGTGTCTCAATGTCAGCTCCTGTATGATGTGTGTGTCTCAGTGTCACTTCCTGCATGATCTGTGTGTCTCAGTGTCAGCTCCTGTATGGCGTGCGTGTCTCAGTGTCACCTGTTGTATAACGTGTGTGTCTCGGTGTCAGCTCCTGTATGTTTCGTGTGTCTCAGTGTCACTTCCTGCATGATCTGTGTGTCTCAGTGTTAGCTCCTGTATGATCTGTGTGTCTCAGTGTCAGCTCCTGTATGATGTGTGTGTCTCAGTGTCACTTCCTGTATGATATGTGTGTCTCAGTGTCAGCTCCTGTATGTTGTGTGTGTCTCACTGTCAGCTCCAGTATGCTCTGTGTGTCTCAGTGTCCCTTCCAGTATGATGTGTGTGTCTCAGTGTCAATTCCTATATGATCTGTGTGTCTCAGTGTCAGCTCCTGTATGGCGTGCGTGTCTCAGTGTCACCTGTTGTATGACGTGTGTGTCTCGGTGTCAGCTCCTGTATGTTTTGTGTGTCTCAGTCTCAGCTCCTCTACGATCCTTTTGTGTCTCAGTGACAGCTCCTGTATGATGTGTGTGTCTCAGTGTCAGCTCCTGTGCGATGTGTGTGTCTGTGTCAGCTCCTGCATGATATGTGTGTGTCTCAGTGTCACTTCCTGTATGATCTATGTCACTCAGTGTCAGCTCCTGTATGACGTGTGTGTCTCAGTGTCAGCCCCTGTACGATCTGTGTCTGTCTCAGTGTCAGCTCCTGTATGGCGTGTGTGTCTCAGTGTCACCTATTGTATGACGTGTGTGTCTCGGTGTCAGCTCCTGTATGACGTGTGTGTCTCAGTCTCAGCTCCTGTACGATCTGTTTATGTCTCAGTGTCAGCACCTGTATGTTTTGTGTGTCTCAGTGTCAGCTCCTGCATGATGTGTGTGTCTCAATGTCATCTCCAGTATGCTCTGTGTGTGTCTCAGTGTCACTTCCTGTATGATCTGTGTTTCTCAGTGTTAGCTCCTGTATGATATGTGTGTCTCAGTGTCAGCTCCTGTATGATCTGTGTGTCTCAGTGTCAGCTCCTGTATGGCGTGCATGTCTCAGTGTCACCTGTTGTATAACGTGTTTGTCTCGGTGTCAGCTCCTGTATGTTTTGTGTGTCTCAGTCTCAGCTCCTGTACGATCTGTTTGTGTCTCAGTGTCAGCTCCTCTATGATCTGCATCTCAGTGTCAGCTCCTGTATGTTTTGTGTGTCTCAGTGTCAGCTCCTGTACGATCTGTGTGTGTCTCAGTGTCAGCTCCTGTACGATCTGTGTGTGTCTCAGTGTCAGCTCCTCTACGATCTGTTTGCGTCTCAGTGTCAGCTCCCGTATGTTTTGTGTGTCTCAGTGTCACTTCCTGTATGATCGGTGTTTCTCAGTGTTAGCACCTGTATGTTTTGTGTGTCTCAATGTCAGCTCCTGTATGATGTGTGTGTCTCAGTGTCACTTCCTGCATGATCTGTGTGTCTCAGTGTCAGCTCCTGTATGGCGTGCGTGTCTCAGTGTCACCTGTTGTATAACGTGTGTGTCTCGGTGTCAGCTCCTGTATGTTTCGTGTGTCTCAGTGTCACTTCCTGCATGATCTGTGTGTCTCAGTGTTAGCTCCTGTATGATCTGTGTGTCTCAGTGTCAGCTCCTGTATGATGTGTGTGTCTCAGTGTCACTTCCTGTATGATATGTGTGTCTCAGTGTCAGCTCCTGTATGTTGTGTGTGTCTCACTGTCAGCTCCAGTATGCTCTGTGTGTCTCAGTGTCCCTTCCAGTATGATGTGTGTGTCTCAGTGTCAATTCCTATATGATCTGTGTGTCTCAGTGTCAGCTCCTGTATGGCGTGCGTGTCTCAGTGTCACCTGTTGTATGACGTGTGTGTCTCGGTGTCAGCTCCTGTATGTTTTGTGTGTCTCAGTCTCAGCTCCTCTACGATCCTTTTGTGTCTCAGTGACAGCTCCTGTATGATGTGTGTGTCTCAGTGTCAGCTCCTGTGCGATGTGTGTGTCTGTGTCAGCTCCGGTATGCTCTATGTGTGTCTCAGTGTCACTTCCTGTATGATCTATGTTTCTCAGTGTTCGCTCCTGTATGATGTGTGTATCTCAGTGTCAGCTCCTGCATGATGTGTGTGTCTGTGTCAGCTCCAGTATGCTCTGTGTGTGTCTCAGAGTCACTTCCCGTATGATCTGTGTTTCTCAGTGTTAGCTCCAGTATATGTGTGTCTCAGTGTCACCTGTTGTATAACGTGTGTGTCTCGGTGTCAGCTCCTGTACGATCTGTTTGTGACTCAGTGTCAGCTCCTGTATGTTTTGTGTGTCTCAGTCTCAGCTCCTGTACGATCTGTGTGTGTCTCAGTTTCAGCTCCTGTATGATCTGTGTGTGTCTCAGTGTCAGCTCCTGTACGATCTGTTTGTGTCTCAGTGTCAGCACCTGTATGTTTTGTGTGTCTCAGTGTCAGCTGCTGTACGATCTCTGTGTGTCTCAGTGTCATCTCCTGTATGTTTTGTGTGTCTCAGTCTCAGCTCCTGTATGATCTGTGTGTCTCTCAGTGTCATCTCCTGCATCATATGTGTGTCTCAGTACCAGCTCCTGTATGATGTGTGTGTCTCAGTGTCAGCTCCTGCATGATTTGTGTGTGTCTCAGTATCAGCTCCTGTATGGTCTGGGTGTCTCAGTTGCAGCTTCTAAAAATTTAGAGTGCAGAGCTGATTAAACAGAACAATTCAGTTCTGTGTAATACTGAGCAGGCCAGTGTGTTTCTCAGTGTCAGCCCCTGTATGATGTGTGTATCTCAGTTTTAACTCCTGTATGATGTGTGTGTCTCAGTACCAGCTCCTGTATCATCTATGTGTGTCTCAGTGTCAGCTCCTGTATGATCTGTGTGTGTCTCAGTGTCAGTTCCTCTATCATCTGTGTGTGTCTCAGTGTCAGCTCCTGTATGATCTGTCTGTGTCTCAGTGTCAGCTGCTGTATGTTTTGTGTCTGTCAGCTCCTTTATGATGTATTTTTCTCAGTGTCAGCTCCTGTATGATGTATTTGTCTCAGTGTCAGCTCCTGTATGATGTGTGTGTCTCAGTGTCAGATAATGTATGATCTTTGTGTGTCTCAGTGTCAGCTCCTGTATGATCTGTGCGTGTCTCAGTGTCAGATAATGTATGATCTGTGTGTGTCTCAGTATCAGATCATGTATGATCTCTGTGTGTGCCTCAGTGTCAGCTGCTGTATGTTTTGTGTCTATCTGTCAGCTCCTGTATGATCTGTGTGTGTCGCTGAGTCATCTCCTGCATCATGTGTGGGTCTCAGTGTCAGCCCCTGTACGGTGTGTGTGTGTCGCAGTATCAGCTCCTGGACAATCTGTGTGTATCGCTGAGTCATCTCCTGCATCATGTGTGGGTCTCAGTGTCAGCTCGTGTATGATGTGTGTGTCTCAGTGTCAGCTCCTGTATGATGTGTGTGTCTCAGTGTTGGCTCCTGTACGATCTGTGTGTGTCAGTGTCAGCTCCTGTGCGGTCCGTGTGTGTCGCTAAGTCATCTCCTGCATCATGTGTGTGCCTCAGTCTCAGCTCCTGCATGATGTGTGTGTCACAGTGTCAGCTGCTGTATGATGTGTATGTCTCAGTGGCAGCTCATGTTCGATCTATCTGTGTCTCAGTATTAGCTACTGTATGACGTGTGTGCCTCAGCGTCAGCTCCTGTATGATGTGTGTGTCTCTGTGTCATCTCCTGTGTGACATGTGTGTCTCAGTGTCATCTTCTGTATGGTGGGTGTGACACAGTGTCATCTCCTGTACGATCTGTATGTGTCTCAGTGTCAGCTCCTGTATGATGTGTGTGTCTCAGTGTCAGCTCCTGTATGATCTGTGTGTGTCTCAGTCTCAGCTCCTGTATGATGTGTGTCTCAGTGTCAGCTCCTGTACGAACTATCCATGTCTCAGTATCAGCTCCTGCATGACGTGTGTGCCTCAGAGTTGTCTCCTGTACGGTCTGTGTGTGCCTCAGTGTCAGCTCCTGTACGATCTGTGTGTGCCTCAGTCTCAGCTCCTGCATGATGTGTGTGTCACAGTGTCAGCTGCTGTATGATGTGTATGTCTCAGTGGCAGCTCATGTTCGATCTATCTGTGTCTCAGTATTAGCTACTGTATGACGTGTGTGCCTCAGCGTCAGCTCCTGTATGATGTGTGTGTCTCTGTGTCATCTCCTGTGTGACATGTGTGTCTCAGTGTCATCTTCTGTATGGTGGGTGTGACACAGTGTCATCTCCTGTACGATCTGTATGTGTCTCAGTGTCAGCTCCTGTATGATGTGTGTGTCTCAGTGTCAGCTCCTGAATGATCTGTGTGTGTCTCAGTCTCAGCTCCTGTATGATGTGTGTCTCAGTGTCAGCTCCTGTACGAACTATCCATGTCTCAGTATCAGCTCCTGCATGACGTGTGTGCCTCAGAGTTGTCTCCTGTACGGTCTGTGTGTGCCTCAGTGTCAGCTCCTGTACGATCTGTGTGTGTCTCAGTCTCAGCTCCTGGACAGATGGAGGATGCAGCCGGTTTAACAGAACAATTCACTTCTCTCTAATACTGTACGATCTGTGTGTGTGTCTCAGTGTCAGCTCCTGTACATATAGAGAACACAGCCGGTTTAACAGAACAATTCGGTTGCATTGAATACTGTACGATCTTTTTGAAGAATATTAAGGTGGATAAGTCCCCAGGGCCAGATGGGATCTACCCCAGAGTACTGAGGGAGTCAAGGGAGGAGATTGCTGGGTCCTTGACAGAAATCTTTGTATCCTCACTGGCTACGGGTGAGGTCCCAGAGGACTGGAGAATGGCCAATGTTGTTCCATTGTTTAAAAAGGGTAGCAGGGATAATCCAGGAAATTACAGGCCAGTGAGTCTTATGTCAGTGGTAGGGAAATTATTGGAGAAGATTCTTCGTGACAGGATTTACTACCATTTGGAAGCAAATGGGCATATTAGTGAGAGGCAGCATGGTTTTGTGAAGGGGAGGTCATGTCTCACTAACTTGATCGAGTTTTTTGAGGAAATGACAAAGATGATCGACGATGGAAGGGCAGTGGATATTATTTACATGGATTTTAGTAAGGCCTTTGACAAGGTCCCTCATGGCAGACTGGTACAGAAGGTAAAGTCGCACGGGATCAGAGGTGAGCTGGCAAGATGGATACAGAATTGGCTTGGTCATAGAAGACAGAGGGTAGCAGTGGAAGTGTGCTTTTCTGAATGGAGAGCTGTGACTAGTGGAGTTCCGCAGGGATCAGTGCTGGGACCTTTGTTGTTTGTAGTATACATAAATGATGTGGAGGAAAATGTAACTGGGCTAATTAGTAAATTTGCAGACGACACAAAGGTTGGAGGAGTTGCAGATAGTGAAGAGGATTGTCAAAGGATACAACAGGATATAGATCAGTTGGAGACTTGGGCGGAGAAATGGCAGATGGAGTTTAATCCGGACAAATGCGAGGTAATGCATTTTGGAAGGTCTTATACAGGTAAGAATTATGCAGTAAATGGCAGAACCCTTAAGTGTGTCGACAGACAGAGGGATCTGGGTGTACAGCTCCACAGGTCACTGAAAGTGGCAACGCAGGTGGATAAGGTAGTCAGGAAGGCATATGGCATGCTTGCCTTCATCGGCAGGGGTATTGAGTATAAAAGCTGGGAAGTCATGCTGCAGCTGTATAGAACCTTGGTTAGGCCACACTTGGAATATTGCATGCAATTCTGGTCGCCACATTACCAGAAGGATATGGAGACATTGGAAAGGGTGCAGAGGAGGTTTACCAGGATGCTGCGAGGTCTGGGTGTTATTAGCTATGAGGAGAGGTTGGAGAAACTCGGATTGTTCTCACTAGAGATTGAGGGGCGACTTGATAGAAGTTTACAAAATTATGAGTGGCATGGACAGAGTAGATAGTCAGAAGCTTTTTCCCAGGGTAGAAGAGTCAATTACTAGGGGACATAAATTTAAGGTGAGAGGAGAAAACTATAAAGGAGATGTGCGGGGCAAGTTTTTTATGCAGAGGGTAGTGAGTGTCTGGAATTCGCTGCTAGAGGAGGTGGTGGAAGCAGGTACGATAGTGGTGTTTAAGAGGCAGCTTGACAAATACATGAATAGGATGGGAAGGGAGGGAAAGGGACCCCTGAAGTGCAAAATGTTTTAGTTTGACAGGCAATATGATCAGCGCAGGCTTGGAGGGATGAAGGGCCTGTTCCTGTGCTGTACTTTTCTTTGTTCTATGGGCCTCTCAGTGTCAGCTACTGAAAAGATAGAGGATGCAGCCTGTTTAACAGAACAATTCACTTCTCTCTAATACTTTATGATCTGTGTGTGTCACAGTGTCAGCTCCTGTACGATCTGTATGTTTCTCAGTGTCAGTTCCTGTACATTTAGACTACACAGCTGGTTAAACAGAACAACTCACTTCTGTTCAATCCTGTATGATATGTGTGTGTCTCAGTGTCAGCTCATTTACAGATACAGGATATAGCCAGTTTAACAGAACAATTCACATCTATCTGATACTGTTCGATCTGTGTGTGTCTCAGTGTCAGCTTCTGTCCATGCAGAGTACACATCTGATTTAACAGAATCAATAACTTTTGTTTAATATTGTATGGCGTATGTGTCTCAGTGACAGCTCCTGTACGATCTCTGTGTTGCTCATTGTCAGCTCCTGTACATGTAGAGAACACAGCCGGATTAACAGGAAAATTCACTTCAGTTGAATACTGGACGATCTGTGTCTCACACTGTCAGCTCCTGTACAGATAGAGGATGCAGCCGGTTCAACAGAAACATTCACTTCTGTCTAATACTGTACGATCAGTGTGTATATGACTATGTCAGCTCCTGTACATATAGAGAACACAGCCAATTTAACAGAAACATTCACTTCTGTCTAATACTGTACGATCTGTGTGTGTATGACTATGTCAGCTCCTGTACATATAGAGAACACAGCCAGTTTAACAGAAACATTCACTTCTGTCTAATAATGTACGATCTGTGTGTGTCTGACTATGTCAGCTCCTGTACATATAGAGAACACAGCCAGTTTAACAGAAACATTAACTTCTGTCCAATACTGTACGATCTGTGTGTGTATAACTATGCCAGCTCCTGTACATATAGAGAATAAGCGAGTTTAACAGAAACATTCACTTCTCTTCTAATACTGTACGATCTGTGTGTGTATGACTATGTCAGCTACTGTACATATAGAGAGCACAGCCGCTTTAACAGAACCATTTACTTCTGTCTAATACTGTACGATCTGTGTTTGTACGACTATGTCAGCTCCTGTACATATAGAGAAGACAGACAGTTTAACAGAAACATTTACTTCTGTCTAATACGGTAAGATCTGTGTGTGTATAACTATGTCAGCTCCTGTACATATAGAGAATACAGCCAGTTTAACAGAAACATTCACTTCTGTCTAATACTGTACGATCTGTGTGTGTATGACTATGTCAGCTCCTGTACATATAGAGAACATAGCCAGTTTAACAGAAACATTCACTTCTCTTCTAATATTGTACGATCTGTGTGTGTATGACTATGTCAGCTCCTCTACATATAGAGAACAAAGCCAGTTTAACAGGACAATTCACTTCTGTGTAATAATGTACGATCGGTGTGTGTATGACTATGTCAGCACCTGTACAGATAGAGGATGCAGCAAGTTTAACAAAAACATTCACTTCTGTCTAATACTGTACGATCTGTGTGTGTATGACTATGTCAGCTCCTTACATATAGAGAACACAGCCAGTTTAACAGGACAATTCACTTCTGTTGAATACTGTACAATCTGATTCTCACACGGTTAGCTACTGTACATATTGAGGATGCAGCCGGTTCAACAGAAACATTGACTTCTGTCTAATACTGTACGATCTGTGTGTGTATGACTGTCAGCTTCTGTACATATGGAGAATACAGCCAGTTTAACAGAACCATTCACTGCTGTCTAATACTGTACGATCTGTGTGTGTATGACTATGTCAGCTCCTATGCATATAGATAACACAGCCAGTTTAACAGAACCATTCACTTCTGTCTAATACTGTACGATCTGTGTGTGTATGATTATGTCAGTTCCAGTAAATATGGAGAACACAGTCAGTTTAACAGAACAATTCACTTCTGTCTAATACTGTACGATCTGTGTGTGTATGACTATGTCAGCTCCTGTACATATAGAGAACACAGCCAATTTAACAGAAACATTCACTTCTGTCTAATAATGTACGATCTATGCGTGTATGACTATGTTAGCTCCTGTACATATAGAGAACACAGCCAATTTAACAAAAACATTAATTTCTGTCTAATACTGTAGGATCTGTGTGTGTATGACTATGTCAGCTCCTGTAAATATAGAGAACAAAGCCAAATTAACAGAAACATTCACTTATGACTAATACTGTACGATCTGTGTATATATAACTATGTCAGCTCCTGTACATATAGTGAATACAGCCAGTTTAACAGAAACATTCACATCTCTTCTAATACTGTACAATCTGTGTGTGTATGACTATGTCAGCTCCTGTACATATAGAGAATACAGCCAGTTTAACAGAAACATTCACATCTCTTCTAATACTGTACAATCTGTGTGTGTATGACTATGTCAGCTCCTGTACATATAGAGAACACAGCCAGTTTAACAGAAACATTCACATCTCTTCTGATACTGTACAATCTATGTGTGTATGACTATGTCAGCTCCTGTACATGTAGAGAACACAGCCAGTTTAACAGGACAATTCACTTCTGTTGAATACTGTACAATCTGTGTCCACACTGTCACCTCCTGTACAGATAGAGGATACAGCTGGTTCAAAAGAAACATTCACTGCTGTCTAATACTGTACGATCTGTGTGTGTATGACGATGTTAGCACCTGTACATATAGAGAACACAGACAGTTTAACAGAAACATTCACTTCTGTCTAATACTGTACGATCTGTGTGTGTATGACTATGTCAGCTACTGTACATATAGAGAACACAGCCGGTTTAACAGAACCATTCACTTCTGTCTAATACTGTACGATCTGTGTGTGTATCACTATGTCAGCTCCTGTACATATAGAGAACACAGCCAGTCAAACAGAAACATTCACTTCTGTCTAATTCTGTACGATCTGTGTATATATAACTATGTCAGCTCCTGTACATATAGAGAATACAGCCAGTTTAACAGAAATATTCACATCTCATCTAATACTGTACAATCTGTGTGTGTATGACTATGCCAGCTAGTGTACGTCTAGAGAGCACAGCCGGTTTTACAGAACCATTCACTTCTGTCTAATACTGTACGATCTGTGTGTGTATGACTATGTCAGCTCCTGTTCATGTTGAGAAAACAGCCAGTTTAACAGGACAATTCACTTCTTTTGAATACTGTACGATCTGATTCTCACACTGTCAGCTCCTGTACAGATAGAGGATGTAGCCGGTTTAACAGAAACATTCACTTCTGTCTAATAATGTATGATCTGTGTGTGTATGACTATGTCAGCTCCTGTACATATAGAGAGGACAGCCAGTTTAACAGAACCATTCACGTCTGTCTAATACTGTACAATCGGTGGGTGTATGATGATGTTAGCTCCTGTACATATAGAGAACACAGCCAGTTTAACAGAAACATACACTTCTGTCTAATACTGTACGATCTGTGTGTGTATGACGATGTTAGCACCTGTACATATAAAGAACACAGCAAGTTTAACAGAAACATTCACTTCTGTCTAATAATGTACGATCTGTGTGTGTATGACTATGTCAGCTCCTGTACATATAGTGAACACAGCCGGTATAACAGATCCATTTACTTCTGTCTAATACTGTACGATCTGTGTGTATATGACTATGTCAGCTCCTGTACATATAGAGAAAACTGCCAGTTTAACCGAAACATTCACTTCTGTCTAATATTGTACGATCTGTGTGTGCATGATGATGTTAGCTCCTGTACATATAGAGAACGTAGCCAGTTTAACAGAACCATTCACTTCTGTCTAATATTGTACGATCTGTGTGTGTCTGACTATGTCAGCTCCTGTACATATAGAGAACACAGCAAATTTAACAGGAACATTCACTTCTGTCTAATAATGTTGGATCTGTGTGTGTCTGACTATGACAGCTCCTGCACATATAGAGAACACAGCCAGTATAACTGAACCATTCACTTCTGTCTAATACTGTATGATCTCTGTGTGTATGACTATGTCAGCTCCTGTACATACAGAGAAAACAGCCCGTTTAAGAGAGATATTCACTTCTCTCCTAATGCTGTACGATGTCTGTGTGCCTCAGCGTCAGTTTTTTTTACGATGTGTGTGTGTCAGTGCCAGCTCCTGTACAGATAGTATCAACAGCCAGTTTAACAGATCAATTCACTTCTGTTAACCACTGTACGATGTGCGTGTCTCAGTGTCAGCTCCTGTACAGATAGAGGATACAGCCGGTTTAACAGAGCAATTCAATTCTGTCTAACAGTGTGCATCTCAGAGTCAGCTCCTGTACAATGTGTGTGTGGCCCAGTGTCAGCTCCTGTGCAGATAGAGGATGCAGCCAATTTAACAGAGCAATTCGCTTCTGTTAAATGCTGTACTATATGTGTGTGTCTCAGTGTCAACTCCTGTACAATTAGAGATCACAGCCGGTTTAACAGAAACATTCACTTCTGTCTAATACTGTACGATCTGTGTGTGTATGACTATGTCAGCTCCTGTACATATAGAGAACACAGACAGTTTAACAGAAACATTCACTTCAGTCTAATACTGTAAGATCTGTGTGTGCATAATTCTGTCAGCTCCTATACATATAGAGAACACAGCAAGTTTAACAGAAACATTCACTTTTGTTTAATACTGTAAGATCTGTGTGTGTATAATTATGTCAGCTCCTGTACATATAGAGAATACAGCCAATTTAACAGAACCATTCACATCTGTCTAATACTGTAAGATCTGTGTATGTATGACTATGTCAGCTCCTGTACATATAGAGAGTACAGTCAATTTAACAGAACCATTCACTTCTGTCTAATACTGTACGATCTGTGCGTGTATGACTATGTCAGCTCCTGTACATATAGAGAAGACAGCCAGTTTAACAGAAACATTCACTTCTCTTCTAATACTGTACGATCTGAGTGTGTATGACTATGTCAGCTCCTCTTCATATAGAGAACACAGCCAGTTTAACAGGACAATTCACTTCTGTGTAATAATGTACGATCGGTGTGTGTATGACTATGTCAGCTCCTGAACATATAGAGAAGACAGCCAGTTTAACAGAAACATTCACTTCTCTGCTAATACTGTACGATCTGTGTGTGTATGACTATGTCAGCTCCTGTACATATAGAGAACACAGCCAGTTTAACAGAAACATTAACTTCTGTCTATTGCTGTAAGATCTGTGTGTGTATAACTATGTCAGCTCTTGTACATATAGAGAATACAGCCAGTTTAACAGAAACATTCACTTCTCTTCTAATACTGTACGATCTGAGTGTGTATGACTATGTCAGCTCCTCTGCATATAGAGAACACAGCCAGTTTAACAGGACAATTCACTTCTGTGTAATAATGTACGATCGGTGTGTGTATGACTATGTCAGCACCTGTACAGATAGAGGATGCAGCCAGTTTAACATAAACATTCACTTCTGTCTAATACTGTACGATCTGTGTGTGTATGACTATGTCAGCTCGTGTACATATAGAGAACACAGCCTGTTTAACAGAAACATTTACTTCTGTCTAATACTGTACGATCTATGCGTGTATGACTATGTCAGCACCTGTACAGATAGAGGATGCAGCCAGTTTAACAAAAACATTCATTTCTGTCTAATACTGTAGGATCTGTGTGTGTATGACTATGTCAGCTCCTGTACATATAGAGAATACAGCCAGTTTAACAGAAACATTCACATCTCTTCTAATACTGTACAATCTGTGTGTGTATGACTATGTCAGCTCCTGTACATATAGAGAACACAGCCAGTTTAACAGAAACATTCACATCTCTTCTAATACTGTACAATCTGTGTGTGCATGACTATCTCAGCTCCTGTACATATAGTGGACACAGCCGGTTTGATAGAACATTCACTTCTGTCTAATACTGTACGATCTGTGTGTGTATGACTATGTCAGCTCCTGTACATATTGAGAACACAGCCAGTTTAACAGGACAATTCACTTCTGTTGAATACTGTACAATCTGTGTCTCCCACTGTCAGCTCCTGTATAGATAGAGGATGCAGCCGGTTCAACAGAAACATTCACTTCTGACTAATAGTGTACAATCTGTATGTGTATGACTATGTTAGCTCTTGTACATATAGACAACACACCCAGTTTAACAGAACCATTCACTTCTGTCTAATATTGTACGATCTGTGTGAGTCTGACTATGTCAGCTCCTGTACATATAGAGAACACAGCCAGTTTAACAGGAACATTCACTTCTGTCTAATAATGATTGATCTGTGTGTGTCTGACTATGACAGCTGCTGTACATATAGAGAACACAGCCAGTTTAACTGAACCATTCACTTCTGTCTAATACTGTATGATCTCTGTGTGTATGACTATGTCAGCTCCTGTACATAAGGAGAAAACAGCCCGTTTAAGAGAGATATTCACTTCTCTTCTAATGCTGTACGATGTCTGTATACCTCAGCGTCAGATTTTTTTACGATGTGTGTGTTTCAGTGCCAGCTCCTGTACAGATAGTATCAACAGCCAGTTTAACAGATCAATTCACTTCAGTTAACCATTGTACGATGTGCGTGTCTCAGTGTCAGCTCCTGTACAGATAGAGGATACAGCCGGTTTAACAGAGCAATTCAATTCTGTCTAACAGTGTGCATCTCAGAGTCAGCTCCTGTACAATGTGTGTGTGGCCCAGTGTCAGCTCCTGTGCAGATAGAGGATGCAGCCAATTTAACAGAGCAATTCGCTTCTGTTCAATGCTCTACTATATGTGTGTGTCTCAGTGTCAACTCCTGCACAATTAGAGATCACAGCCGGTTTAACAGAAACATTCACTTCTGTCTCATACTGTACGATCTGTGTGTGTATGACTATGTCAGATCCTGTACATATAGAGAACACAGCCAGTTTAACGGAAACATTCACTTCTGTCTAATACTGTAAGATCTGTGTGTGTATAATTATGTCAGCTCCTATACATATAGAGAACACAGCAAGTTTAACAGAAACATTCACTTCAGTCTAATACTGTAACATCTGTGTATGTATGACTATGTCAGCTCTTGTACATATAGAGAACACAGCCAATTTAACACAACCATTCACTTCTGTCTAATACTGTAAGATCTGTGTGTGTATAATTATGTCAGCTCCTATACATATAGAGAACACAGCAAGTTTAACAGAAACATTCACTTCTGTCTAATACTGTAACATCTGTGTATGTATGACTATGTCAGCTCCTGTACATATAGAGAAGACAGCCAATTTAACAGAACCATTCACTTCTGTCTAATACTGTACGATCTGTGCGTGTATGACTATGTCAGCTCCTGTACATTTAGAGAAGACAGCCAGTTTAACTGGAACATTTACTTCTGTCTAATACTGTAAGATCTGTGTGTGTATAACTATGTCAGCTCCTGTACATATAGAGAACACAGCCAGTTTAACGGAAACATTCACTTCTGTCTAATACTGTACGATCTGTGTGTGTATGACTATGTCAGCTCCTGTACATATAGAGAACACAGCCAGTTTAACAGGACAATTCACTTCTGTTGAATACTGTAGAATCTGATTCTCACACTGTCAGCTCCTGTACAGATAGAGGATGCAGCTGGTTCAACAGAAACATTCACTTCTGTCTAATACTGTACGATCTGTGTGTCTATGACTATGTCAGCTCCTGAACATATAGAGAACACATCCAGTTTAACGGAAACATTCACTTCTGTCTAATACTGTACGATCTGTGTGTGTATGACTATGTCAGCTCCTGCACATACAGAGAAAACAGCCCGTTTAACAGAGACATTCACTTCTCTTCTAATGCTGTACGATGTCTGTGTACCTCAGCGTCAGTTTTTTTTACGATGTGTGTGTGTCAGTGCCAGCTCCTGTACAGATAGTATCAACAGCCAGTTTAACAGATCAATTCACTTTTGTTAACCACTGTACGATGTGCGTGTCTCAGTGTCAGCTCCTGTACAGATAGAGGATACAGCCGGTTTAACAGAGCAATTCAATTCTGTCTAACAGTGTGCATCTCAGAGTCAGCTCCTGTACAATGTGTGTGTGGCCCAGTGTCAGCTCCTGTGCAGATAGAGGATGCAGCCAATTTAACAGAGCAATTCGCTTCTGTTAAATGCTGTACTATATGTGTGTGTCTCAGTGTCAACTCCTGTACAATTAGAGATCACAGCCGGTTTAACAGAAACATTCACTTCTGTCTAATACTGTACGATCTGTGTGTGTATGACTATGTCAGCTCCTGTACATATAGAGAACACAGACAGTTTAACAGAAACATTCACTTTTTTCTAATACTGTACGATCTGTGTGTGTATGACTATGTAAGCTCCTGTACATATAGAGAACACAGCCAGTTTAACAGGACAATTCACTTCTGTTGAATACTGTACAATCTGATTCTCACTCTGTCAGCTCTTGTACAGATAGAGGATGCAGCCGGTTCAACAGAAACATTGACTTCTGTCTAATACTGTACGATCTGTGTGTGTATGACTATGTCAGCTCCTGAACATATAGAGAACACATCCAGTTTAACGGAAACATTCACTTCTGTCTAATACTGTACAATCTGTGTGTGTATGACTATGTCAGCTCCTGTACATATAGAGAACACATCCAGTTTAACAGAAACATTCACTTCTGTCTAATACTGTACGATCTGTGTGTGTATTACTATGTCAGCTCCTGTACATATAAAGAACACTGCCAGTTTAACAGAAACATTCACTTCTTTCTAATACTGTACGATCTGTGTATGTATAACTATGTCAGCTCCTGTCCATATAGAGAACACAGCCAGTTTAACAGGACAATTCACTTCTGTGTAATAATGTACGATCGGTGTGTGTATGACTATGTCAGCTCCTGAACATATAGAGAAGACAGCCAGTTTAACAGAAACATTCACTTCTCTTCTAATACTGTACGATCTGTGTGTGTATGACTATATCAGCTCCTGTACATATAGAGAGTACAGTCAATTTAACAGAACCATTCACTTCTGTCTAATACTGTACGATCTGTGCGTGTATGACTATGTCAGCTCCTGTACATAAAGAGAAGACAGCCAGTTTAACAGAAACATTCACTTCTCTTCTAATACTGTACGATCTGAGTGTGTATGACTATGTCAGCTCCCCTTCATATAGAGAAAACAGCCAGTTTAACAGGACAATTCACTTCTGTGTAATAATGTACGATCGGTGTGTGTATGACTATGTCAGCTCCTGAACATATAGAGAAGACAGCCAGTTTAACAGAAACATTCACTTCTCTGCTAATACTGTAGGATCTGTGTGTGTATGACTATGTCAGCTCCTGTACATATAGAGAATACAGCCAGTTTAACAGAAACATTCACATCTCTTCTAATACTGTACAATCTGTGTGTGTATGACTATGTCAGCTCCTGTACATATAGAGAACACAGCCAGTTTAACAGAAACATTCACATCTCTTCTAATACTGTACAATCTGTGTGTGCATGACTATCTCAGCTCCTGTACATATAGTGGACACAGCCGGTTTGATAGAACATTCACTTCTGTCTAATACTGTACGATCTGTGTGTGTATGACTATGTCAGCTCCTGTACATATTGAGAACACAGCCAGTTTAACAGGACAATTCACTTCTGTTGAATACTGTACAATCTGTGTCTCCCACTGTCAGCTCCTGTATAGATAGAGGATGCAGCCGGTTCAACAGAAACATTCACTTCTGACTAATAGTGTACAATCTGTATGTGTATGACTATGTTAGCTCTTGTACATATAGACAACACACCCAGTTTAACAGAACCATTCACTTCTGTCTAATATTGTACGATCTGTGTGAGTCTGACTATGTCAGCTCCTGTACATATAGAGAACACAGCCAGTTTAACAGGAACATTCACTTCTGTCTAATAATGATTGATCTGTGTGTGTCTGACTATGACAGCTGCTGTACATATAGAGAACACAGCCAGTTTAACTGAACCATTCACTTCTGTCTAATACTGTATGATCTCTGTGTGTATGACTATGTCAGCTCCTGTACATAAGGAGAAAACAGCCCGTTTAAGAGAGATATTCACTTCTCTTCTAATGCTGTACGATGTCTGTATACCTCAGCGTCAGATTTTTTTACGATGTGTGTGTTTCAGTGCCAGCTCCTGTACAGATAGTATCAACAGCCAGTTTAACAGATCAATTCACTTCAGTTAACCATTGTACGATGTGCGTGTCTCAGTGTCAGCTCCTGTACAGATAGAGGATACAGCCGGTTTAACAGAGCAATTCAATTCTGTCTAACAGTGTGCATCTCAGAGTCAGCTCCTGTACAATGTGTGTGTGGCCCAGTGTCAGCTCCTGTGCAGATAGAGGATGCAGCCAATTTAACAGAGCAATTCGCTTCTGTTCAATGCTCTACTATATGTGTGTGTCTCAGTGTCAACTCCTGCACAATTAGAGATCACAGCCGGTTTAACAGAAACATTCACTTCTGTCTCATACTGTACGATCTGTGTGTGTATGACTATGTCAGATCCTGTACATATAGAGAACACAGCCAGTTTAACGGAAACATTCACTTCTGTCTAATACTGTAAGATCTGTGTGTGTATAATTATGTCAGCTCCTATACATATAGAGAACACAGCAAGTTTAACAGAAACATTCACTTCAGTCTAATACTGTAACATCTGTGTATGTATGACTATGTCAGCTCTTGTACATATAGAGAACACAGCCAATTTAACACAACCATTCACTTCTGTCTAATACTGTAAGATCTGTGTGTGTATAATTATGTCAGCTCCTATACATATAGAGAACACAGCAAGTTTAACAGAAACATTCACTTCTGTCTAATACTGTAACATCTGTGTATGTATGACTATGTCAGCTCCTGTACATATAGAGAACACAGCCAATTTAACAGAACCATTCACTTCTGTCTAATACTGTACGATCTGTGCGTGTATGACTATGTCAGCTCCTGTACATTTAGAGAAGACAGCCAGTTTAACAGGAACATTTACTTCTGTCTAATACTGTAAGATCTGTGTGTGTATAACTATGTCAGCTCCTGTACATATAGAGAACACAGCCAGTTTAACAGGACAATTCACTTCTGTTGAATACTGTAGAATCTGATTCTCACACTGTCAGCTCCTGTACAGATAGAGGATGCAGCTGGTTCAACAGAAACATTCACTTCTGTCTAATACTGTACGATCTGTGTGTGTATGACTATGTCAGCTCCTGAACATATAGAGAACACAGACAGTTTAACAGAAACATTCACTTTTTTCTAATACTGTACGATCTGTGTGTCTATGACTATGTCAGCTCCTGTACATATAAAGAACACTGCCAGTTTAACAGAAACATTCACTTCTTTCTAATACTGTACGATCTGTGTGTGTATGACTATGTCAGCTCCTGTACATATAGAGAACACAGCCAGTTTAACAGGACAATTCACTTCTGTTGAATACTGTACAATCTGATTCTCACTCTGTCAGCTCTTGTACAGATAGAGGATGCAGCCGGTTCAACAGAAACATTGACTTCTGTCTAATACTGTACGATCTGTGTGTGTATGACTATGTCAGCTCCTGTACATATAGAGAACACATCCAGTTTAACGGAAACATTCACTTCTGTCTAATACTGTACGATCTGTGAGTGTATGACTATGTCAGCTCCTGTACATATAGAGAACACATCCAGTTTAACGGAAACATTCACTTCTGTCTAATACTGTACGATCTGTGTGTGTATGACTATGTCAGCTCCTGCACATACAGAGAAAACAGCCCGTTTAACAGAGACATTCACTTCTCTTCTAATGCTGTACGATGTCTGTGTACCTCAGCGTCATTTTTTTTTACGATGTGTGTGTCTCAGTGCCAGATCCTGTAAAGAGAGTATCAACAGCCAGTTTAACAGATCAATTCACTTCTGTTAACCACTGTACGATTTGCGTGTCTCAGTGTCAGCTCCTGTACAGATAGAGGATAGAGCCGGTTTAACAGAGCAATTCAATTCTGTCTAACAGTGTGCATCTCAGAGTCAGCGCCTGTACATTGTGTCTGTGTCCCAGTGTCAGCTCCTGTGCAGATAGAGGATGCAGCCAATTTAACAGAGCAATTCACTCCTGTTGAATGCTGTACTATATGTGTGTGTGTCAGTGTCACCTCCTGTACATATAGAGAACACAGCCAGTTTAACAGACCCTTTCACTTCTGTATAATACTGTACGATCTGTGTGTGTATCACTATGTCAGCTCCTGTACATATAGAGAACACAGCCAGTTAAACAGAAACATTCACTTCTTTCTAATACTGTACGATCTGTGTGTGTATGACTATGTCAGCTCCTGTACATATAAAGAACACTGCCAGTTTAACAGAAACATTCACTTCTTTCTAATACAGTACGATCTGTGTATGTATAACTATGTCAGCTCCTGTCCATATAGAGAACACAGCCAATTTAACAGACCCATTCACTTCTGCCTAATACTGTACGATCTGTGTGTGTATGACTATGTCACCTCCTGTACATATAGAGAATACAGCCAGTTTAACAGAAACATTCATTTCTCTTCTAATACTGTACGATCGGTGTGTGTATGACTATGTCAGCTACTGTACATATGGAGAACACAGCCAGTTTAACAGAACCATTCACTTCTGTCTAATACTGTACGATCTGTGTGTGTATGACTATGTCAGCTCCTGTGCATATAGAGAACACAGCCAGTTTAACAGAACCATTCACTTCTGTCTAATATTGTACGATCTGTGTGTGTATGATTATGTCAGCTCCTGTACATATGGAGAACACAGCCAGTTTAACAGAACTATTCACCTCTGTCAAATACTTTACGACCTGTGTGTGTATGACTATGTCAGATCCTGTGCATATAGATAACACAGCCATTTTAACAGAAACATTCACTTCTGTCTAATACTGTACAATCTGTATGTGTATGACTATGTTAGCTCCTGTACATATAGAGAACACAGCCAGTTTAACGGAAACATTCACTTCTGTCTAATAATGTACGATCTGTGTGGGCATGACTATGTCAGATCCAGTACATATAGAGAACACAGCCAGTTTAACAGAACAATTCACTTCTGTCTAATACTGTAGGACTTGTGTGTGTTTGACTATGTCAGCTCCTGTACATATAGAGAACACAGCCAGATCAACAGAAACATTCACGTCTGACTCATACTATACGATCTGTGTGTGTATGATGATGTCAGCTCCTGTACATATGGAGAACACAGCCGGTTTAATAGACCATTCACTTCTGTCTAATACTGTACGATCTGAGTGTGTATGACTATGTCAGCTCCGGTACATATAGAGAACCCAACCAGTTTAGCAGAAACATTCACTTCTGTTGAATAGTGTACCATCTGTGTGTGTATGACTATGTCAGCTCCTGTACATATAGAGAACACAGCCTGTTTAATAGGGCTATTCACTTCTGTCTAATACTGTACGATCTCTGTGTGTATGACTATGTCAGCTCCTGTACATATAGAGAATACAGCCAGTTTAACAGAAACATTCACTTCTGTCTACTACTGTACGATCTGAGTGTGTACGACTATGTGAGCTCCTGTACATATAGAGAACACAGCCAGTTCAACAGAACCATTCAGTTCTGTCTAAACTATACGATCTTTGTGTATATGACTATGTCAGCTCCTGTACATATAGAGAATACAGCAAGTTTAACAGAAACATTCACTTCTCTTCTAATACTGTACGATTTGTGTGTGTATGACTATATAATCTACTGTACATATAGAGAACAAAGTAAGTTTAAGAGAACAATTCACTTCGGTCTAATACTGTACGATATGTGTGTGTATAACTTTGTCAGCTCCTGTACATATAGAGAACACAGACAGTTTAACAGAAACATTCACTTCTCTTCTAATACTGAACGATCTGTGTGAGTATGAGTATTTCAGCACCATTACATTTCGAGAAGACAGCCAGTTTAATACGACAATTCACTTCTGTCTAATAATGCACGATCTGCGTG
The DNA here is from genome assembly GCF_964194155.1 of Cetorhinus maximus. Classification (NCBI taxonomy): domain Eukaryota; kingdom Metazoa; phylum Chordata; class Chondrichthyes; order Lamniformes; family Cetorhinidae; genus Cetorhinus; species Cetorhinus maximus. The sequence continues at coordinate 71,796,008 of NC_135895.1, read as the reverse complement.
TGTATGACTATGTCAGCTCTTGTACAGATAGAGGATGCAGCCGGTTTAACATAACCATTCACTTCTGTCTAATACTGTATGATCTGTGTGTGTATGGCTATCTCAGCTCCTGTACATATAGAGAACACAGCCGGTTTGATAGACCATTCACTTCTGTCTAATACTGTACGATCTGTGTGTGTATGACTATGTCAGCTCCCGTACATATAGAGAACACAGCCAGTTTAACAGGACAATTCACTTCTGTTGAATACTGTACAATCTGATTCTCACACGGTTAGCTTCTGTACATATAGAGGATGCAGCCGGTTCAACAGAAATATTGACTTCTGTCTAATAATGTACGATCTGTGTGTGTATGACTAGGTCAGCTTCTGTACATATGGAGAACGCAGCCAGTTTAACAGAACCATTCACTTCTGTCTAATACTGTACGATCTGTGTGTGTATGACTATGTCAGCTCCTATACATATAGAGAACACAGCCTGTTTAATAGGGCTATTCACTTCTGTCTAATACTGTACGATCTCTGTGTGTATGACTATGTCAGCTCCTGTACATATAGAGAACACAGCTGGATTAACAGAACCATTCACTTCTGTCTAATACTGTACGATCTGATTGTGTACGACTATGTGAGCTCCTGAACATATAGAGAACACAGCCAGTTCAACAGAACCATTCAGTTCTGTCTAAACTATACGATCTTTGTGTATATGACTATGTCAGCTCCTGTACATATAGAGAATACAGCCAGTTTAACAGAAACATTCACTTCTCTTCTAATACTGGACGATTTGTGTGTGTATGACTATATAATCTACTGTACATATAGAGAACAAAGCAAGTTTAAGAGGACAATTCACTTCTGTCTAATACTGTACGATATGTGTGTGTATAACCTTGTCAGCTCGTGTACATATAGAGAACACAGACAGTTTAACAGAAACATTCACTTCTCTTCTAATACTGAACGATCTGTGTGAGTATGACTATTTCAGCACCATTACATATAGAGAAGACAACCAGTTTAATGCGACAATTCACTTCTGTCTAATAATGCACGATCTGCGTGTGTATGACTATGTCAGCTCTTGTACAGATAGAGGATGCAGCCGGTTTAACATAACCATTCACTTCTGTCTAATACTGTATGATCTGTGTGTGTATGACTATCTCAGCTCCTGTACATATAGAGAACACAGCCGGTTTGATAGACCATTCACTTCTGTCTAATACTGTACGATCTGTGTGTGTATGACTATGTCAGCTCCCGTACATATAGAGAACACAGCCAGTTTAACAGGACAATTCATTTCTGTTGAATACTGTACAATCTGATTCTCACACGGTTAGCTTCTGTACATATAGAGGATGCAGCCGGTTCAACAGAAATATTGACTTCTGTCTAATACTGTACGATCTGTGTGTGTATGACTATGTCAGCTTCTGTACATATGGAGAACACAGCCAGTTTAACAGAACCATTCACTTCTGTCTAATACTGTACGATCTGTGTGTGTATGACTATGTCAGCTCCTGTGCATATAGATAACATAGCCAGTTTAACAGAACCATTCACTTCTGTCTAATACTGTACGATCTGTGTGTGTATGATTATGTCAGCTCCTGTACATATGGAGAACACAGCCAGTTTAACAGAACAATTCACTTCTGTCTAATACTGTACGATCTGTGTGTGTATGACTATGTCAGCTCTTGTACATATAGAGAACACAGCTGGTTTAACAGAACCATTGACATCTGTCTAATACTGTACGATCTGAGTTTGTATGAATATGTCAGCTCCTGTACATATAGAGAACACATCCAGATCAACAGAACCATTCACTTCTGTCTAATACTATACGATCTGTGTGTGTATTACTTTGTCAGCTCCTGTACATATAGAGAAAACAGCCCGTTTAACAGAGACATTCACTTCTCTTCTAATGCTGTACGATGTCTGTGTGCCTCAGCGTCAGTTTTTTTTACGATGTGTGTGTGTCAGTGCCAGCTCCTGTACAGATAGCATAAACAGCCAGTTTAACAGATCAATTCACTTCTGTTAACCACTGTACGATGTGCATGTCTCAGTGTCAGCTCCTGTACAGATAGAGGATACAGCTGGTTTAACGGAGCAGTTCAATTCTGTCTAACAGTGTGCATCTCAGAGTCAGCTCCTGTACAATGTGTGTGTGTCCCAGTGTCAGCTCCTGTGCAGATAGAGAATGCAGCCAATTTAACAGAGCAATTCGCTTCTGTTAAATGCTGTACTATATGTGTGTGTCTCAGTGTCAACTCCTGTACAATTAGAGATCACAGCCGGTTTAACAGAAACATTCACTTCTGTCTAATACTGTACGATCTGTGTGTTTATGACTATGTCAGCTCATGTAGATATAGAGAACACAGCCAGTTTAACAGAAACATTCACTTCTGTCTAATACTGTAAGATCTGTGTGTGTATAATTATGTCAGCTCCAATACATATAGAGAACACAGCAAGTTTAACAGAAACATTCACTTTTGTTTAATACTGTAAGATCTGTGTGTGTATAATTATGTCAGCTCCTGTACATATAGAGAATACAGCCAGTTTAACAGAAACATTCACATCTGTCTAATACTGTAAGATCTGTGTATGTATGACTATGTCAGCTCCTGTACATATAGAGAACACAGTCAATTTAAATGAACCATTCACTTCTGTCTAATGCTGTACGATCTGTGTGTGTATGACTATGTCAGCTCCTGTACATGTAGAGAAGGCAGCCAGTTTAACAGAAAAATTTACTTCTGTCTAATACTATAAGATCTGTGTGTGTATAACTATGTCAGCTCTTGAACATATAGAGAATACAGCCAGTTTAACAGAAACATTCACATCTCTTCTAATACTGTACGATCTGAGTGTGTATGACTATGTCAGCTCCTCTGCATATAGAGAACACAGCCAGTTTAACAGGACAATTCACTTCTGTGTAATAATGTACGATCGGTGTGTGTATGACTATGTCAGCACCTGTGCAGATAGAGGATGCAGCCCGTTTAACATAAACATTCACTTCTGTCTAATACTGTACGATCTGTGTGTGTATGACTATGTCAGCTCGTGTACATGTAGAGAACACAGCCCGTTTAACAGAAACATTTACTTCTGTCTAATACTGTACGATCTATGCGTGTATGACGATGTCAGCACCTGTACAGATAGAGGATGCAGCCAGTTTAACAAAAACATTCATTTCTGTCTAATACTGTACGATCTGTGTGTGTATGACTATGTCAGCTCCTGTACATATAGAGAACACAGCCAGATCAACAGAAACATTCACGTCTGTCTAATACTATACGATCTGTGTGTGTATGATGATGTCAGCTCCTCTCAATGGAGAAAACACAGCCGGTTTAATAGACCATTCACTCCTGTCTAAAACTGTACGATCTGTGTGTGTATGACAATGTCAGCTCCTGTACATATAGAGAACCCAGCCAGTTTAGCAGAAACATTCACTTCTGTTGAATAGTGTACCATCTGTGTGTGTATGACTATGTCAGCTCCTGTACATATAGAGAACACAGCCTGTTTAATAGGGCTATTCACTTCTGTCTAATACTGTACGATCTCTGTGTGTATGACTATGTCAGCTCCTGTACATATAGAAAACACAGCTGGATTAACAGAACCATTCACTTCTGTCTAATACTGTACGATCTGAGTGTGTATGACAATGTGAGCTCCTGTACATATAGAGAACACAGCCAGTTCAACAGAACCATTCAGTTCTGTCTAAACTATACGATTTTTGTGTATATGACTATGTCAGCTCCTGTACATATAGAGAATACAGCCAGTTTAACAGAAACATTCACTTCTCTTCTAATACTGTACGATTTGTGTGTGTATGACTATATAATCTACTGTACATATAGAGAACAAAGCAACTTTAAGAGGACAATTCACTTCTGTCTAATACTGTACGATATGTGTGTGTATAACCTTGTCAGCTCCTGTACATATAGAAAACAAAGACAGTTTAACAGAAACATTCACTTCTCTTCTAATACTGAACGATCTGTGTGAGTATGACTATTTCAGCACCATTACATATAGAGAAGACAACCAGTTTAATACGACAATTCACTTCTGTCTAATAATACACGATCTGCGTGTGTATGACTATGTCAGCTCTTGTACAGATAGAGGATGCAGCCGGTTTAACATAACCATTCACTTCTGTCTAATACTGTATGATCTGTGTGTGTATGACTATCTCAGCTCCTGTACATATAGAGAACACAGCCGGTTTGATAGACCATTCACTTCTGTCTAATACTGTACGATCTGTGTGTGTATGACTATGTCAGCTCCCGTACATATAGAGAACACAGCCAGTTTAACAGGACAATTCATTTCTGTTGAATACTGTACAATCTGATTCTCACACGGTTAGCTTCTGTACATATAGAGGATGCAGCAGGTTCAACAGAAGTATTGACTTCTGTCTAATACTGTACGATCCGTGTGTGTATGATTATGTCAGCTCCTGTACATATGGAGAACACAGCCAGTTTAACAGAACAATTCACTTCTGTCTAATACTGTACGATCTGTGTGTGTATGACTATGTCAGCTCTTGTACATATAGAGAACACAGCTGGTTTAACAGAACCATTGACATCTGTCTAATACTGTACGATCAGTGTGTGTATTACTATGTCAGCTCCTGTACATATAGAGAACACAGCCCGTTTAACAGAGACATTCACTTCTCTTCTAATGCTGTACGATGTCTGTGTGCCTCAGCGTCAGTTTTTTATACGATGTGTGTGCCTCAGTGCCAGCTCCTGTACAGATAGTATCAACAGCCAGTTTAACAGATCAATTCACTTCTGTTAACCACTGTACGATGTGCATGTCTCAGTGTTAGCTCCTGTACAGATAGAGGATAGTGCCAGTTTTACAGTGCAATTCAACTCTAACAGTGTTCATCTCAGAGTCAGCTCCTGTACAATGTGTGTGTGTCCCAGTGTCAGCTCCTGTGCAGGTAGAGGATGCATCCAATTTAACAGAGCAATTCGCTTCTGTTGAATGCTGTACTATATGTGTGTGTCTCAGTGTCAACTCCTATACATTTAGAGTTCACAGCCGGTTTAACAGAAACATTCACTTCTGTCTGATACTGTACGATCTGTGTGTGTATGACTATGTCAGCTCCTGTACACATAAAGAACACAGCCAGTTTAACAGGACAATTCACGTCTGTCTAATAATGAACATTCTGTGTCTCACAGTGTCAGGTCGTGTACAGATAGAGGATGCAGCCGGTTTAACAGAAACATTCACTTCTGTCTAATACTGTACGATCTGTGTGTGTCTGACTATGTCAGCTCCTGTACATATAGAGATCACAGCCAGTTTAACAGAAACATTCACTTCTGTCCAATACTGTACGATCTGTGTGTGTATGACTATGTCAGCTACTGTACATATAGAGAGCACAGCCGCTTTAACAGAACCATTTATTTCTGTCTAATGCTGTACAATCTGTGTTTGTACGACTATGTCAGCTCCTGTACATATAGAGAAGACAGACAGTTTAACAGAAACATTTACTTCTGTCTAATACTGTAAGATATGTGTGTGTATGACTGTGTCAGCTCCTGTACATATAGAGAACACAGCCAGTTTAACAGAAACATTCACTTCTCTGCTAATACTGTACGATCTGAGTGTGTATGACTATGTCAGCTCCTCTACATATAGAGAAGAAAGCCAGTTTAACAGGACAATTCACTTCTGTGTAATAATGTACAATCGGTGTGTGTATGACTATGTCAGCACCTGTACAGATAGAGGATGCAGCCAGTTTAACAAAAACATTCACTTGTCTAATACTATACGATCTGTGTGTGTATGACTATGTCAGGTCCTGTACATATAGAGAACACGGCCAATTTAACAGAAACATTCACTTCTGTTTAATACTGTACGATCTATGCGTGTATGACTATGTTAGCTCCTGTACATATAGAGAACACAGCCAATTTAACAAAAACAGTAATTTCTGTCTAATACTGTAGGATCTGTGTGTGTATGACTTTGTCAGCTCCAGTAAATATAGAGAACACAGCCAATTTAACAGAAACATTCACTTCTGTCTAATACTGTACGATCTGTGTATATATAACTATGTCAGGTCCTGTACATATAGAGAATACAGCCAGTTTAACAGAAACACTCACATCTCTTCTAATACTGTACAATCTGTGTGTGTATGACTATGTCAGCTCCTGTATATGTTGAGAACACAGCCAGTTTAACAGGACAATTCACTTCTGTTGAATACTGTACGATCTGTGTGTGTATGACGATGTTAGCACCTGTACATATAGAGCACACAGCCAGTTTAACAGAAACATTCACTTCTGTCTAATAATGTACGATCTGTGTGTGTATGACTATGTCAGCTCCTGTACAGATAGAGGATACAGCTGGTTCAACAGAAACATTCACTGCTGTCTAATACTGTATGATCTGTGTGTGTATGACGTTGTTTGCACCTGTGCATATAGAGAACACAGCCAGTCAAACAGAACCATTCACTTCTGTCTAAATCTGTACGATCTGTGTATATATAACTATGTCAGATCCTGTACATATAGAGAATACAGCCAGTTTAACAGACACATTCACATCTCTTCTAATACTGTACAATCTGTGTGTGTATGACTTTGCCAGCTAGTGTAGATATAGAGAGCACAGCCGGTTTTACAGAACCATTCACTTCTGTCTAATACTGTACGATCTGTGTGTGTATGACTATGTCAGCTCCTGTTTATTTTGAGAACACAGCCGATTTAACAGGACAATTCACTTCTTTTGAATACTGTACAATCTGATTCTCACACTGTGAGCTCCTGAACAGATAGAGGATGTAGACGGTTTAACAGAAACATTCACTTCTGTCTAATACTGTACGATCTGTGTGTGTATGACTATGTCAGCTCCTGTACATATAGAGAGGACAGCCAGTTTAACAGAACCATTCACTTCTGTCTAATACTGTACGATCTGTGTGTGCATGACGATGTTAGCACCTGTACATATAGAGAACACAGCCAGTTTAACAGAAGCATTCGCTTCTGTCTAATAATGTACGATCTGTGTGTGTATGACTATGTCAGCTCCTGTACATATAGTGAACACAACAGGTATAACAGAACCATTTACTTCTGTCTAATATTGTACGATCTGTGTGTATATGACTATGTCAGCTCCTGTACATATAGAGAAAACTGCCAGTTTAACAGAAACATTCACTTCTGTCTAATATTGTACGATCTGTGTGTGCATGATGATGTTAGCTCCTGTACATATAGAGAACATAGCCAGTTTAACAGAACCATTCACTTCTGTCTAATACTGTACGATCTGTGTGTGTATGACTATGTCAGCTCCAGTACATTTAGAGAACACAGCCAGTTTAACAGAACCATTCACTTCTGTCTAATACTGTACGATCTGTGTGTGTCTGACTATGTCAGCTCCTGTACATATAGAAACACAGCCAGTTTAACAGGAACATTCACTTCTGTCTAATAATGTTTGATCTGTGTGTGTCTACTATGACAGCTCCTGTACATATAGAGAAAACAGCAAGTTTAACTGACCCATTCACTTCTGTCTAATACTGTATGATCTCTGTGTGTATGACTATGTCAGCTCCTGTACATACGGAGAAAAGAGCCCGTTTAAGAGAGACATTCACTTCTCTTCTAATGCTGTACGATGTCTGTGTACCTCAGCGTCAGTTTTTTTTACGATGTGTGTGTGTCAGTGCCAGCTCCTGTACAGATAGTATCAACAGCCAGTTTAACAGATCAATTCACTTCTGTTAACCACTGTACGATGTGCATGTCTCAGTGTCAGCTCCTGTACAGATAGAGGATACAGCCGATTTAACGGAGCAATTCAATTCTCTCTAACAGTGTGCATCTCAGAGTCAGCTCCTGTACATTGTGTGTGTGGCCCAGTGTCTGCTCCTGTGCAGATAGAGGATGCAGCCAATTTAACAGAGCAATTCGCTTCTGTTAAATGCTGTACTATATGTGTGTGTCTCAGTGTCAACTCCTGTACAATTAGAGATCACAGCCGGTTTAACAGAAACATTCACTTCTGTCTAATACTGTACGATCTGTGTGTGTATGACTATGTCAGCTCATGTAGATATAGAGAACACAGCCAGTTTAACAGAAACATTCACTTCTGTCTAATACTGTAAGATCTGTGTGTGTATAATTATGTCAGCTCCGAAACATATAGAGAACACAGCAAGTTTAACAGAAACATTCACTTTTGTTTAACACTGTAAGATCTGTGTGTGTATAATTATGTCAGCTCGTGTACATATAGAGAATACAGCCAGTTTAACAGAACCATTCACATCTGTCTAATACTGTAAGATCTGTGTATGTATGACTATGTCAGCTCCTGTACATATAGAGAACACAGTCAATTTAAATGAACCATTCACTTCTGTCTAATGCTGTACGATCTGTGCGTGTATGACTATGTCAGCTCCTGTACATATAGAGAAGGCAGCCAGTTTAACAGAAAAATTTACTTCTGTCTAATACTGTAAGATCTGTGTGTGTATAACTATGTCAGCTCTTGTACATATAGAGAATGCAGCCAGTTTAACAGAAACATTCACATCTCTTCATATACTGTACGATCTGAGTGTGTATGACTATGTCAGTTCCTCTGCATATAGAGAACACAGCCAGTTTAACAGGACAATTCACTTCTGTGTAATAATGTACGATCGGTGTGTGCATGACTATGTCAGCACCTGTACAGATAGAGGATGCAGCCCGTTTAACATAAACATTCACTTCTGTCTAATACTGTACGATCTGTGTGTGTATGACTATGTCAGCTCGTGTACATGTAGAGAACAAAGCCCGTTTAACGGAAACATTTACTTCTGTCTAATACTGTACGATCTATGCGTGTATGACTATGTCAGCACCTGTACAGATAGAGGATGCAGCCAGTTTAACAAAAACATTCATTTCTGTCTTATACTGTAGGATCTGTGTGTGTATGACTATGTCAGCTCCTGTAAATATAGAGAACACAGCCAATTTAACAGAAACATTCACTTCTGTCTAATACTGTGCGATCTGTGTATACATAACTATGTCAGCTCCTGTACATATAGAGAATACAGCCAGTTTAACAGAAACATTCACATCTCTTCTTATACTGTACAATCTGTGTGTGTATGACTATGTCAGCTCCTGTACATATAGAGAACACAGCCAGTTTAACAGAAACATTCACATCTCTTCTAATATTGAACAATCTGTGTGTGCATGACTATCTCAGCTCCTGTACATATAGTGAACACTGCCGGTTTGATAGAACATTCACTTCTGTCTAATACTGTACGATCTGTGTGTGTATGACTATGTCAGCTCCTGTACATATAGAGAACACAGCCAGTTTAACAGGACAATTCACTTCTGCTGAATACTGTCCAATCTGTGTCTCCCACTGTCAGCTCCTGTATAGATAGAGGATGCAGCCGGTTCAACTGAAACATTCACTTCTGACTAATAGTGTACAATCTGTATGTGTATGACTATGTTAGCTCTTGTACATATAGACAACACAACCAGTTTAACAGAACCATTCACTTCTGTCTAATACTGTACGATCTGTGTGAGTCTGACTATGTCAGCTCCTGTACATATAGAGAACACAGCCAGTTTAACAGGAACATTCACTTCTGTCTAATAATGATTGATCTGTGTGTGTCTGACTATGACAGCTGCTGTACATATAGAGAACACAGCCAGTTTAACTGAACCATTCACTTCTGTCTAATACTGTATGATCTCTGTGTGTATGACTATGTCAGCTCCTGTACATAAGGAGAAAACAGCCCGTTTAAGAGAGATATTCACTTCTCTTCTAATGCTGTACGATGTCTGTGTACCCCAGCGTCAGTTTTTTTTACGATGTATGTGTTTCAGTGCCAGCTCCTGTACAGATAGTATCAACAGCCAGTTTAACAGATCAATTCACTTCAGTTAACCATTGTACGATGTGCGTGTCTCAGTGTCAGCTCCTGTACAGATAGAGGATACAGCCGGTTTAACAGAGCAATTCAATTCTGTCTAACAGTGTGCATCTTTGAGTCAGCTCCTGTACAATGTGTGTGTGTCCCAGTGTCAGCTCTTGTGCAGATAGAGGATGCAGCCAATTTAACAGAGCAATTCGCTTCTGTTCAATGCTCTACTATATGTGTGTGTCTCAGTGTCAACTCCTGCACAATTAGAGATCACAGCCGGTTTAACAGAACCATTCACTTCTGTCTGATACTGTACGATCTGTGTGTGTATGACTATGTCAGATCCTGTACATATAGAGAAAACAGCCAGTTTAACAGAAACATTCACTTCTGTCCAGTACTGTAATATCTGTGTGTGTATAATTATGTCAGCTCCTATACATATAGAGAACACAGCAAGTTTAACAGAAACATTCACTTCTGTCTAATACTGTAACATCTGTGTATGTATGACTATGTCAGCTCCTGTACATATAGAGAACACAGCCAATTTAACAGAACCATTCACTTCTGTCTAATACTGTACGATCTGTGCGTGTATGACTATGTGAGCTCCTGTACATTTAGAGAAGGCAGCCAGTTTAACAGAATCATTTACTTCTTTCTAATACTGTAAGATCTGTGTGTGTATAACTATGTCAGCTCCTATACATATAGAGAATACAGCCAGTTTAACAGAAACATTCACTTCTGTCTAATACTGTACGATCTGTGTGTGTATGACTATGTCAGCTCCTGTACAGATAGAGAACACAGCCAGTTTAACAGGACAATTCACTTCTGTTGAATACTGTACAATCTGATTCTCACACTGTCAGCTCCTGTACAGATAGAGGATGCAGCCGGTTCAACAGAAACATTCACTTCTGTCTAATACTGTACGATTTGTGTGTGTATGACTATGTCAGCTCCTGTACATATAGAGAACACATCCAATTTAACGGAAACATTCACTTCTGTCTAATACTGTACGATCTGTGTATGTATGACTATGTCAGCTCCTTAACATATAGAGAACACATCCAGTTTAACGGAAACATTCACTTCTGTCTAATACTGTACGATCTGTGTGTGTATGACTATGTCAGCTCCTGCACATACAGAGAAAACAGCCCGTTTAACAGAGACATTCAGTTCTCTTCTAATGCTGTACGATGTCTGTGTACCTCAGCGTCATTTTTTTTTACGATGTGTGTGTCTCAGTGGCAGATCCTGTACAGATAGTATCAACAGCCAGTTTAATAGATCAATTCACTTCTGTTAACCACAGTACGATGTGCGTGTCTCAGTGCCAGCAACTGTACAGATAGAGGATAGAGCCGGTTTAACAGAGCAATTCAATTCTGTCTAACAGTGTGCATCTTTGAGTCAACTCCTGTACAATGTGTGTGTGTCCCAGTGTCAGCTCCTGTGCAGATAGAGGATGCAGCCAATTTAACAGAGCAATTCACTCCTGTTGGATGCTGTACTATATGTGTGCGTGTCAGTGTCACCTCCTGTACATATAGAGAACACAGCCAGTTTAACAGACCCTTTCACTTCTGTCTAATACTGTACGATCTGTGTATGTATAACTATATCAGCTCCTGTCCATATAGAGAACACAGCCAGTTTTACAGACCCATTCACTTCTGTCTAATACTGTACGATCTTTGTGTGTATGACTATGTCAGCTCCTGTACATATAGATAATACAGCCAGTTTAACAGAAACATTCACTTCTCTTCTAATATTGTACGATCAGTGTGTGTATGACTATGTCAGCTACTGTACATATGGAGAACACAGGCAGTTTAACAGAACTATTCACTTCTGTCTAATACTGTACGATCTGTGTGTGTCTGACTATGTCAGCTCCTGTGCATATAGATAACACAGCCAGTTTAACAGAACCATTCACTTCTGTCTAATATTGTACGATCTGTGTGTGTATGATTATGTCAGCTCCTGTACTTATGGAGAACACAGCCAGTAGAACAGAACCACACAGTTCTGTCTAATACTTTACGATCTGTGTGTGTATGACTATGTCAGATCCTGTGCATATAGATAACACAGCCATTTTAACAGAAACATTCACTTCTGTCTAATACTGTACAATCTGTATGTGTATGACTATGTTAGCTCCTGTTCATATAGAGAATACAGCCAGTTTAACAGAACAATTCACTTCTGTCTAATACTGTACGATCTGTGTGTATATGATGATTCAGCTCCTGTACATATAGAGAACACAGCCGGTTTAATAGACCATTTACTTCTGTCTAATACTGTTCGATCTGAGTGTGTATGACTATCTCTGCTCCTGTACATATAGAGAACCCAGCCAGTTTAGCAGAAACATTCACTTCTGTTGAATAGTGTACCATCTGTGTGTGTATGACTATGTCAACTCCTGTACATATAGAGAACACAGCCTGTTTAAAAGGGCTATTCACTTCTGTCAAATACTGTACGATCTCTGTGTGTATGACTATGTCAGCTCCTGTATATATAGAGAACACAGCTGGATTAACAGAACCATTCACTTCTGTCTAATACTGTACGATCTGTGTGTGTATGACTATGTCAGCTCCTGTACATATAGAGAATACAGCCAGTTTAACAGAAACATTCATTTCTCTTCTAATACTGTACGATTTGTGTGTGTATGACTATGTCACCTACTGTACATATGGAGAACACAGCCAGTTTAACAGAACCATTCACTTCTGTCTAATACTGTACGATCTGTGTGTGTATGACTATGTCAGCTCCTGTACATATAGAGAACACAGCCTGTTTAACAGGGCTATTCACTTCTGTCTAATACAGTACGATCTGTGTGTGTATGACAATGTCAGCTCTTGTACATATAGAGAACACAGCTGGATTAACAGAACCATTCACTTCTGTCTAATACTGTACGATCTGTTTGTGTATGATTATGTCAGCTCCTGTACATATGGAGAACACAGCCAGTTTAACAGAACCATTCACTTCTGTCTAATACTTTACGATCAGTGTGTGTATGACTATGTCAGATCCTGTGCATATAGATAACACAGCCATTTTAGCAGAAACATTCACTTCTGTCTAATACTGCACAATCTGTATGTGTATGACTATGTTAGCTCCTGTACATATAGAAAACACAGCCAGTTTAACTGAAACATTCACTTCTGTCTAATACTGTACGATCTGTGTGTGCATGACTATGTCAGCTCCAGTACATATAGAGAACACAGCCAGTTTAACAGAACAATTCACTTCTGTCTAATACTGTAAGATCTGTGTGTGTTTGACTATGTCAGCTCTTGTACATATAGACAACACAGCTAGTTTAACAGAACCATTGACTTCGGTCTAATACTGTACGATCTGAGTGTGTATGACTATGTGAGCTCCTGTACATATAGAGAACAGAGCCAGATCAACATAACCATTCACTTCTGTCTAATACTATACGATCTCTGTGTGTATGATGATGTCAGCTCCTGTACATAGAGAGAACACAGCCGGTTTAATAGACCATTCACTTCCGTCTAATACTGTACGATCTGAGTGTGTATGACTGTGTCAGCTCCTGTACATATAGAGAACCCAGCCAGTTTTGCAGAAACATTCACATCTGTTGAATAGTGTACCATCTGCGTGTGTATGACTATGTCAGCCTCTGTACATATAGAGAACACAGCCTGTTTAACAGGGCTATTCACTTCTGTCTAATACTATACGATCTTTGTGTGTATGACTATGTCAGCTCCTGTACATATAGAGAATACAGCCAGTTTAACAGAAACATTCACTTCTCTTCTAATACTGTACGATTTGTGTGTGTATGACTATATCAGCTACAGTACATATAGAGAACAAAGCCACTTTAAGAGGACAATTCACTTCTGTCTAATACTTTACGATATGTGTGTGTATAACTTTGTCAGCTCCTGTACATATAGAGAACACAGACAGTTTAACAGAAACATTCACTTCTGTCTAATACTGTATGATCTGTGTGTGTATAACTATGTCAGCTCCTGTGCATATAGAGAACACAGACAGTTTAACAGAAACTTTCACTTCTCTTCTAATACTGAACGATCTGTGTGAGTATGACTATTTCAGCACCATTACATATAGAGAAGACAGCCAGTTTAATACGACAATTCACTTCTGTCTAATAATGCACGATCTGTGTGTGTATGACTATGTCAGCTCTTGTACAGATAGAGGATGCAGCAGGTTTAACATAACCATTCACTTATGTCTAATACTGTATAATCTGTGTGTGTATGACTATCTCAGCTCCTGTAGATCTCGAGAACACAGCCAGTTTGATAGACCATTCACTTCTGTCTAATACTGTACGATCTGTGTGTGTATGACTATGTCAGCTCCTGTACATATAGAGAACACAGCCAGTTTAACAGGACAATTCACTTCTGTTGAATACTGTACAATCTGATTCTCACACGGTCAGCTTCTGTACATATAGAGGATGCAGCTGGTTCAACAGAAACATTGACTTCTGTCTAATACTGTACGATCTGTGTGTGTATGACTATGTCACCTTCTGTACATATGGAGAACACAGCCAGTTTAACAGAACCATTCACTGCTGTCTAATACTGTACGATCTGTGTGTGTATGACTATGTCAGGTCCTGTGCATATAGATAACACAGCCAGTTTAACAGAACCATTCACTTCTGTCTAATACTGTACGATCTGTGCGTGTATGATTATGTCAGTTCCTGTACATATGGAGAACACAGCCAGTTTAACAGAACAATTCACTTCTGTCTAATACTGTACGATCTTTGTGTGTATGACTATGTCAGCTCCTGTACATATAGAGAACACAGCTAGTTTAACAGAACAATTCAGTTCTGTCTAATACTGTACGATCTGTGTGTGTATGACTATGTCAGCTCCTGTACATATAGAGAACACAGCTAGTTTAACAGAACCATTGACTTCTGTCTAACACTGTACGATCTGAGTGTGTATGACTATGTGAGCTCCTGTACATCTCGAGAACACAGCCAGATCAACAGAACCTTTCACTTCACTCTAATACTATACGATCTTTGTGTGTATGATGATGTCAGCTCCTGTACATAGAGAGAACACAGCCGGTTTAATAGACCATTCACTTCTGTCTAATACTGTACGATCTGTGTGTGTATGACTATGTCAGCTCCTGTACATATAGAGAACACAGCCAGTTTAACAGAACCATTCACTTCTGTCTAATACTGTACGATCTGAGTGTGTATGACTATGTGAGCTCCTGTACTTATAGAGAACACAGCCAGTTCATCAGAACCATTCAGTTCTGTCTAATACTATACGATCTTTGTGTGTATGACTATGTCTGCTCCTGCACATATAGAGAATACAGCCAGTTTAACAGAAACATTCACTTCTCTTCTAATACTGTACAATTTGTTTGTGTATGACTATATCAGCTACTGTACATATAGAGAACAAAGCAGTTTTAAGAGGACAATTGACATCTGTCTAATACTGTACGATATGTGTGTGTATAACTATGTCAGCTCCTGTACATATAGAGAACAATGACAGTTTAACAGATACATTGACTTCTGTCTAATACTGTATGATCTGTGTTTGTATAACTATGTCAGCTCCTGTACATATAGAGAACACAGACAGTTTAACTGAAACATTCACTTCTCTTCTAATACTGAACGATCTGTGTGAGTATGACTATGTCAGCACCATTACATATAGAGAAGACAGCCAGTTGAATTGGACAATTCACTTCTGTCTAATAATGCATGATCTGTGTGTGGATGACTATGTCCGCTCTTGTACAGATAGTGGATGCAGCCGGTTTAACATAACCATTCACTTCTGTCTAATACTGTATGATCTGTGTGTTTATAACCTTTGCAGCTCCTGTACATATAGAGAACACAGCCGGTTTGATAGACCATTCACTTCTGTCTAATACTGTACGATCTGTTTGTGTATGACTATGTCAGCTCCTGTACATATAGAGAACACAGCCAGTTTAACTGGACAATTCACTTCTGTTGAATACAATACAATCTGATTCTCACACGGTCAGCTTCTGTACATATAGAGGATGCAGCCATTGACTTCTGTCTAATACTGTACGATCTCTGTGTGTATGACTATGTCAGCACCTGTACATATAGAGAACACAGCTAGATTAACAGAACCATTCACTTCTGTCTAATACTGTACGATCTGAGTGTGTATGACTATGTGAGCTCCTGTACATATAGAGAACACAGCCAGTTGAACAGAACCATTCAGTTCTGTCTAATACTATACGATCTTTGTGTGTATAACTAAGTCAGCTCCTGTACATATAGAGAATACAGCCAATTTAACAGAAACATTCACTTCTCTTCTAATACTGTACGATTTGTGTGTGTATGACTATATCAGCTACTGTACATATAGAGAACAAAGCCAGTTTAAGAGGACAATTCGCATCTGTCTAATACTGTACGATCTGTGTGTGTATGACTATGTCAGCTCCTGTACATATAGAGAACCCAGCCAGTTTTGCAGAAACATTCACTTCTGTTGAATAGTGTACCATCTGTGTGTGTATGACTATGTCAGCTCCTGTACATATAGAGAACACAGCCTGTTTAACAGGGCTATTCACTTCTGTCTAATACAGTACGATCTGTGTGTGTATGACTATGTCAGCTCTTGTACATATAGAGAACACAGCTGGATTAACAGAACCATTCACTTCTGTCTAATACTGTACGATCTGAGTGTGTATGACTATGTGAGCTCCTGTACATATAGAGAACACAGCCAGTTTAACAGAACCATTCAGTTCTGTCTAATACTATACGATCTTTGTGTGTATGACTATGTCAGCTCCTGTACATATAGAGAATACAGCCAGTTTAAGAGGACAATTCACTTCTGTCTAATACTGTACGATCTGTGTGTGTACAACTTTGTCAGCTCCTGTACATATAGAGAACACAGACAGTTTAACAGAAACATTCACTTCTGTCTAATACTGTATGATCTGTGTGTGTATAACTATGTCAGCTCCTGTACATATAGAGAGCACAGACAGTTTAACAGAAACATTCACTTCTCTTCTAATACTGAACGATCTGTGTGAGCATGACTATTTCAGCACCATTACATATAGAGAAGACAGCCAGTTTAATACGACAATTCACTTCTGTCTAATAATGCACGATCTGTGTGTGTATGACTATGTCAGCTCTTGTACAGGTAGAGGATGCAGCCGGTTTAACATAACCATTCACTTCTGCCTAATACTCTATGACCTGTGTGTGTATGACTATCTCAGCTCCTGTAGATATAGAGAACAAAGCCAGTTTGATAGACCATTCACTTCTGTCTAATACTGTACGATCTGTGTGTGTATGACTATGTCAGCTCCTGTACATGTAGAGAACACAGCCAGTTTAACAGGACAATTCACTTCTGTTGAATACTGTACAATCTGATTCTCACACGGTTAGCTACTGTACATATTGAGGATGCAGCCGGTTCAACAGAAACATTGACTTCTGTCTAATACTGTACGATCTGTGTGTGTATGACTATGTCAGCATCTGTACATATGGGGAACACAGCCAGTTTAACAGAACCATTCACTGCTGTCTAATACTGTACGATCTGTGTGTGTATGACTATGTCAGCTCCTGTGCATATAGATAACACAGCCAGTTTAACAGAACCATTCACTTCTGTCTAATACTGTACGATCTGTGTGTGTATGATTATGTCAGTTCCAGTAAATATGGAGAACACAGTCAGTTTAACAGAACAATTCACTTCTGTCTAATACTGTACGATCTGTGTGTGTATGATTATGTCAGCTCTTGTACATATAGAGAACACAGCTGGTTTAACAGAACCATTGACTTCTGTCTAATACTGTACGATCTGAGTGTGTATGACTATGTGAGCTCCTGTACATATAGAGAACACAGCCAGATCAACAGAACCATTCACCTCTGTCTAATATTATACGATCTGTGTGTGTATGACTATGTCAGCTCCTGTACTAATAGAGAACACAGCCGGTTTAATAGACCATTCACTTCTGTCTAATACTGTACGATCTGAGTATGTGACTATAGTGACTATGTCAGCTCATGTACATATAGAGAACACAGCCAGTTTAACAGGGCTATTCACTTCTGTCTAATACTGTACAATCTCTGTGTGTATGACTATGTCAGCACCTGTACATATAGAGAACACAGCTAGATTAACAGAACCATTCACTTCTGTCTAATACTGTACGATCTGAGTGTGTATGACTATGTGAGCTCCTGTACATATAGAGAACACAGCCAGTTCAACTGAACCATTCAGTTCTGTCTAATACTATACGATCTTTGTGTGTATGACTAAGTCAGCTCCTGTACATATAGAGAATACAGCCAATTTAACAGAAACATTCACTTCTCTTCTAATACTGTACAATTTGTGTGTGTATGACTATATCAGCTACTGTACATATAGAGAACAAAGCCAGTTTAAGAGGACAATTCGCATCTGTCTAATACTGTACGATATGTGTGTGTATAACTATGTCAGCTCCTGTACATATAGAGAACACTGACAGTTTAACTGAAACATTCACTTCTCTTCTAATACTGAACGATCTGTGTGAGTATGACTATGTCAGCACCATTACATATAGAGAAGACATCCAGTTGATTTGGACAATTCACTTCTGTCTAATCATGCACGATCTTTGTGTGTATGACTATGTCAGCTCTTGTACAGATAGAGGATGCAGCCGGCTTAACATAACCATTCACTTCTGTCTAATACTGTATGATCTGTGTGTGTATAACCATCGCAGCTCCTTTACATATAGAGAACACTGCCCTTTTAACAGAACCAATCACTGCTGTCTAATACTGTACGATCTGTGTGTGTATGACTATGTCAGCTCCTGTGCATATAGATAACACAGCCAGTTTAACAGAACCATTCACTTCTGTCTAAAATTGTACGATCTGTTTGTGTATGATTATGTCAGATCCTGTACATATGGAGAACACAGCCAGTTTAACAGAACAATTCACTTCTGTCTAATACTGTACGATCTGTTTGTGTATGACTATGTCAGCTCTTGTACATATAGAGAACACAGCTGGTTTAACAGAACCATTGACTTCTGTCTAATACTGTACGATCTGTGTGTGTATGACAATGTCAGCTCCTGTACATATAGAGAACACAGCTGGATTAACAGAACCATTCACTTCTGTCTAATACTGTACGATCTGATTGTGTATGACTATGTGAGCACCTGTACATATAGAGAACACGGCCAGTTCAACAGAACCATTCAGTTCTGTCTAATACTATACGATCTTTGTGCGTATGACTATGTCTGCTCCTGTACATATAGAGAATAAAGACAGTTTAACAGAAACATTCACTTCTCTTCTAATACTGTACAATTTGTGTGTGTATGACTATATCAGCTACTGTACATATAAAGAACAAAGCCAGTTTAAGAGGACAATTCACTTCTGTCTAATACTGTATGATCTGTGTGTGTATAACTATGTCAGCTCCTGTACATATAGAGAACACAGACAATTTAACAGAAACATTCACTTCTCTTCTAATACTGTACAATTTGTGTGTGTCTGACTATAACAGCTACTGTACATATAGAGAACAAAGCCAATTTAAGAGGACAATTCCAATCTGTCAAATACTGTACGATATGTGTGTGTATAACTATGTCAGCTCCTGTACATATAGAGAACACTGACAGTTTAACAGAAACATTCACTTCTGTCTAATACTGCATGATCTGTGTGTGTATAACTATGTCAGCTCCTGTACATATAGAGAACACAGACAGTTTAACAGAAACATTCACTTCTCTTCTAATACTGAACGATCTGTGTGAGTATGACTATGTCAGCACCGTTACATATAGAGAAGACAGCCAGTTGAATTGGACAATTCACTTCTGTCTAATAATGCACGATCTGTGTGTATGACTATGTCAGCTCTTGTACAGATAGAGGATGCAGCCGGTTTAACATAACCATTCACTTCTGTCTAATACTGTATGATCTGTGTGTGTATAACCATCGCAGCTCCTGTACATATAGAGAACTCAGCCGGTCTGATAGACCATTCACTTCTGTCTAATACTGTACGATCTGTTTGTGTATGACTATGTCAGCTCCTGTACATATACAGAACACAGCCAGTTTAACAGGACAATTCACTTCTGTTGAATACTGTACAATCTGATTCTCACACGGTCAGCTTCTGTACATATAGAGGATGCAGCCGCTTCAACAGAAACATTGACTTCTGTCTAAAACTGTACGATCTGTGTGTGTATGACTATGTCAGCTACTGTACATATAGACAATACAGCCGGTTTACGAGAACCATTCACTTCTGTCCAATACTGTACGATCTGTTTGTGTATGATTATGTCAGCTCCTGTACATATGGAGAACACAGCCATTTTAACAGAACCATTCACTGCTGTCTAATACTGTACGATCTGTGTGTGTATGACAATGTCAGCTCCTGTGCATATAGATAACACAGCCAGTTTAACAGATCAATTCACTTCAGTTAACCACTGTACGATGTGCATGTCTCAGTGTCAGCTCCTGTACAGATAGAGGATAGAGCCGGTTTAACAGAGCAATTAAATTCTGTCTAACAGTGTGCATCTCAGAGTCAGCTCCTGTACAATGTGTGTCTGTCCCAGTTTCAGCTCCTGTGCAGATAGAGGATGCAGCCAATTTAACAGAGCAATTCACTTCTGTTGAACGCTGTACTATATGTGTGTGTGTCAGTGTCAGCTCCTGTACATATAGAGAATACAGCCAGTTTAACAGAAACATTCATTTCTCTTCTAATACTGTACGATCTGTGTGTGTATGACTTTGTCAGCTACTTTACATATGGAGAACACAGGCAGTTTAACAGAACCATTCACTTCTGTCTAATACTGTACGATCTGTGTGTGTCAGACTATGTCAGCTCCTGTGCATATAGAGAACACAGCCAGTTTAACAGAACCATTCACTTCTGTCTAATATTGTACGATCTGTGTGTGTATGACTATGTGAGCTCCTGTACATATAGAGAACACAGCCAGTTCAACAGAACCATTCAGTTCTGTCTAATAATATACGATCTTTGTGTGTATGACTATGTCAGCTCCTGTACATATAAAGAATACAGCCAGTTTAACAGAAACATTCACTTCTCTTCTAATACTGTACAATTTGTGTGTGTATGACTATATCAGCTACTGTACATATAGAGAACAAAGCCAATTTAAGAGGACAATTCAAATCTGTCAAATACTGTACGATATGTCTGTGTATAACTATGTCAGCTCCTGTACATATAGAGAACACTGACAGTTTAACAGAACCATTCACTTCTGTCTAATATTTTACGATCGGTGTGTGTATGACTATGTCAGATCCTGTGCATACAGATAACACAGCCATTTTAACAGAAACATTCACTTCTGTCTAATTCTGTACAATCTGTATGTGTATGACTATGTTAGCACCTGTACATATAGAGAACACAGCCAGTTTAACGGAGACATTCACTTCTGTCTAATACTGTACGATCTGTGTGTGTATGACTATGTCAGCTCTTGTACATATAGAGAACACAGCTGGTTTAACAGAACCATTGACTTCTGTCTAATACTGTACGATCTGAGTGTGTATGACTATGTGAGCTCCTGTACATATAGAGAACACAGCCAGATCAATAGAACCATTCACTTCTGTCTAATACTATACGATCTGTGTGTGTATGATGATGTCAGCTCCTGTACATATAGAGAACACAGCCGGTTTAATAGACCATTCACTTCTGTCTAATACTGTACGATCTGTGTGTGTATGACTATGTCAGCTCCTGTACATATACAGAACCCAGCCAGTTTTGCAGAAACATTCACTTCTGTTGAATAGTGTACCATCTGTGTGTGTATGACTATGTCAGCTCCTGTACATATAGAGAACACAGCCTGTTTAACAGGGCTATTCACTTCTGTCTAATACTGTACTTTCTCTGTGTGTATGACTATGTCAGCTCTTGTACATATAGAGAACACAGCTGGATTAACAGAACCATTCACTTCTGCCTAATACTGTACGATCTGAGTGTGTATGACTATGTGAGCTTCTGTACATATAGAGAACACAGCCAGTTCAACAGAACCATTCAGTTCTGTCTAATACTATACGATCTTTGTGTGTATGACTATGTCAGCTCCTGTACATATAGAGAATACAGCCAGTTTAAGAGGACAATTCACTTCTGTCTAATACTGTACGATCTGTGTGTGTATAACTTTGTCAGCTCCTGTACATATAGAGAACACAGACAGTTTAACAGAAACATTCACTTCTGTCTAATACTGTATGATCTGTGTGTGTATAACTACGTCAGCTCCAGTACATATACAGAACACAGACAGTTTAACAGAAACATTCACTTCTCTTCTAATACTGAACGATCTGTGTGAGTATGACTATGTCAGCACCATTACATATAGAGAAGACAGCCAGTTGAATTGGACAATTCACTTCTGTCTAATAATGCACGATCTGTGTGTATGACTATGTCAGCTCTTGTACAGATAGAGGATGCAGCCGGTTTAACATAACCATTCACTTCTGTCTAATACTGTACGATCTGAGTGTGTATGACTATGTGAGCTCCTGTACATATAGAGAACACAGCCAGATCAACAGAACCATTCACTTCTGTCTAATACTATACGATCTGTGTGTGTATGATGATGTCAGCTCCTGTACATATAGAGAACACAGCCGGTTTAATAGACCATTCACTTCTGTCTAATACTGTACGATCTGTGTGTGTATGACTATGTCAGCTCCTGTACATATACAGAACCCAGCCAGTTTTGCAGAAACATTCACTTCTGTTGAATAGTGTACCATCTGTGTGTGTATGACTATGTCAGCTCCTGTACATATAGAGAACACAGCCTGTTTAACAGGGCTATTCACTTCTGTCTAATACTGTACTTTCTCTGTGTGTATGACTATGTCAGCTCTTGTACATATAGAGAACACAGCTGGATTAACAGAACCATTCACTTCTGCCTAATACTGTACGATCTGAGTGTGTATGACTATGTGAGCTTCTGTACATATAGAGAACACAGCCAGTTCAACAGAACCATTCAGTTCTGTCTAATACTATACGATCTTTGTGTGTATGACTATGTCAGCTCCTGTACATATAGAGAATACAGCCAGTTTAAGAGGACAATTCACTTCTGTCTAATACTGTACGATCTGTGTGTGTATAACTTTGTCAGCTCCTGTACATATAGAGAACACAGACAGTTTAACAGAAACATTCACTTCTGTCTAATACTGTATGATCTGTGTGTGTATAACTACGTCAGCTCCAGTACATATACAGAACACAGACAGTTTAACAGAAACATTCACTTCTCTTCTAATACTGAACGATCTGTGTGAGTATGACTATGTCAGCACCATTACATATAGAGAAGACAGCCAGTTGAATTGGACAATTCACTTCTGTCTAATAATGCACGATCTGTGTGTATGACTATGTCAGCTCTTGTACAGATAGAGGATGCAGCCGGTTTAACATAACCATTCACTTCTGTCTAATACTGTACGATCTGTGTGTGTATAACCATCGCAGCTCCTGTACATATAGAGAACTCAGCCGGTCTGATAGACCATTCACTTCTGTCTAATACTGTACGATCTGTTTGTGTATGACTATGTCAGCTCCTGTACATATACAGAACACAGCCAGTTTAACAGGACAATTCACTTCTGTTGAATACTGTACAATCTGATTCTCACACGGTCAGCTTCTGTACATATAGAGGATGCAGCCGCTTCAACAGAAACATTGACTTCTGTCTAAAACTGTACGATCTGTGTGTGTATGACTATGTCAGCTACTGTACATATAGACAATACAGCCGGTTTACGAGAACCATTCACTTCTGTCCAATACTGTACGATCTGTTTGTGTATGATTATGTCAGCTCCTGTACATATGGAGAACACAGCCATTTTAACAGAACCATTCACTGCTGTCTAATACTGTACGATCTGTGTGTGTATGACAATGTCAGCTCCTGTGCATATAGATAACACAGCCAGTTTAACAGATCAATTCACTTCAGTTAACCACTGTACGATGTGCATGTCTCAGTGTCAGCTCCTGTACAGATAGAGGATAGAGCCGGTTTAACAGAGCAATTAAATTCTGTCTAACAGTGTGCATCTCAGAGTCAGCTCCTGTACAATGTGTGTCTGTCCCAGTTTCAGCTCCTGTGCAGATAGAGGATGCAGCCAATTTAACAGTGCAATTCACTTCTGTTGAACGCTGTACTATATGTGTGTGTGTCAGTGTCAGCTCCTGTACATATAGAGAATACAGCCAGTTTAACAGAAACATTCATTTCTCTTCTAATACTGTACCATCTGTGTGTGTATGACTTTGTCAGCTACTTTACATATGGAGAACACAGGCAGTTTAACAGAACCATTCACTTCTGTCTAATACTGTACGATCTGTGTGTGTCTGACTATGTCAGCTCCTGTGCATATAGAGAACACAGCCAGTTTAACAGAACCATTCACTTCTGTCTAATATTGTACGATCTGTGTGTGTATGACTATGTGAGCTCCTGTACATATAGAGAACACAGCCAGTTCAACAGAACCATTCAGTTCTGTCTAATAATATACGATCTTTGTGTGTATGACTATGTCAGCTCCTGTACATATAAAGAATACAGCCAGTTTAACAGAAACATTCACTTCTCTTCTAATACTGTACAATTTGTGTGTGTATGACTATATCAGCTACTGTACATTTAGAGAACAAAGCCAATTTAAGAGGACAATTCAAATCTGTCAAATACTGTACGATATGTCTGTGTATAACTATGTCAGCTCCTGTACATATAGAGAACACTGACAGTTTAACAGAACCATTCACTTCTGTCTAATATTTTACGATCTGTGTGTGTATGACTATGTCAGATCCTGTGCATACAGATAACACAGCCATTTTAACAGAAACATTCACTTCTGTCTAATTCTGTACAATCTGTATGTGTATGACTATGTTAGCTCCTGTACATATAGAGAACACAGCCAGTTTAACGGAGACATTCACTTCTGTCTAATACTGTACGATCTGTGTGTGTATGACTATGTCAGCTCTTGTACATATAGAGAACACAGCTGGTTTAACAGAACCATTGACTTCTGTCTAATACTGTACGATCTGAGTGTGTACGACTATGTGAGCTCCTGTACATATAGAGAACACAGCCAGATCAACAGAACCATTCACTTCTGTCTAATACTATACGATCTGTGTGTGTATGATGATGTCAGCTCCTGTACATATAGAGAACACAGCCGGTTTAATAGACCATTCACTTCTGTCTAATACTGTACGATCTGTGTGTGTATGACTATGTCAGCTCCTGTACATATACAGAACCCAGCCAGTTTTGCAGAAACATTCACTTCTGTTGAATAGTGTACCATCTGTGTGTGTATGACTATGTCAGCTCCTGTACATATAGAGAACACAGCCTGTTTAACAGGGCTATTCACTTCTGTCTAATACTGTACTTTCTCTGTGTGTATGACTATGTCAGCTCTTGTACATATAGAGAACACAGCTGGATTAACAGAACCATTCACTTCTGCCTAATACTGTACGATCTGAGTGTGTATGACTATGTGAGCTTCTGTACATATAGAGAACACAGCCAGTTCAACAGAACCATTCAGTTCTGTCTAATACTATACGATCTTTGTGTGTATGACTATGTCAGCTCCTGTACATATAGAGAATACAGCCAGTTTAAGAGGACAATTCACTTCTGTCTAATACTGTACGATCTGTGTGTGTATAACTTTGTCAGCTCCTGTACATATAGAGAACACAGACAGTTTAACAGAAACATTCACTTCTGTCTAATACTGTATGATCTGTGTGTGTATAACTACGTCAGCTCCAGTACATATACAGAACACAGACAGTTTAACAGAAACATTCACTTCTCTTCTAATACTGAACGATCTGTGTGAGTATGACTATGTCAGCACCATTACATATAGAGAAGACAGCCAGTTGAATTGGACAATTCACTTCTGTCTAATAATGCACGATCTGTGTGTATGACTATGTCAGCTCTTGTACAGATAGAGGATGCAGCCGGTTTAACATAACCATTCACTTCTGTCTAATACTGTACGATCTGTGTGTGTATAACCATCGCAGCTCCTGTACATATAGAGAACTTAGCCGGTCTGATAGACCATTCACTTCTGTCTAATACTGTACGATCTGTTTGTGTATGACTATGTCAGCTCCTGTACATATACAGAACACAGCCAGTTTAACAGGACAATTCACTTCTGTTGAATACTGTACAATCTGATTCTCACACGGTCAGCTTCTGTACATATAGAGGATGCAGCCGCTTCAACAGAAACATTGACTTCTGTCTAAAACTGTACGATCTGTGTGTGTATGACTATGTCAGCTACTGTACATATAGACAATACAGCCGGTTTACGAGAACCATTCACTTCTGTCCAATACTGTACGATCTGTTTGTGTATGATTATGTCAGCTCCTGTACATATGGAGAACACAGCCATTTTAACAGAACCATTCACTGCTGTCTAATACTGTACGATCTGTGTGTGTATGACAATGTCAGCTCCTGTGCATATAGATAACACAGCCAGTTTAACAGATCAATTCACTTCAGTTAACCACTGTACGATGTGCATGTCTCAGTGTCAGCTCCTGTACAGATAGAGGATAGAGCCGGTTTAACAGAGCAATTAAATTCTGTCTAACAGTGTGCATCTCAGAGTCAGCTCCTGTACAATGTGTGTCTGTCCCAGTTTCAGCTCCTGTGCATATAGAGAACACAGCCAGTTTAACAGAACCATTCACTTCTGTCTAATATTGTACGATCTGTGTGTGTATGACTATGTGAGCTCCTGTACATATAGAGAACACAGCCAGTTTGATAGACCATTCACTTCTGTCTAATACTGTACGATCTGTGTGTGTATGACTATGTCAGCTCCTGTACATATACAGAACACAGCCAGTTTAACAGGACAATTCACTTCTGTTGAATACTGTACAATCTGATTCTCACACGGTTAGCTACTGTACATATTGAGGATGCAGCCGGTTCAACAGAAACATTGACTTCTGTCTAATACTGTACGATCTGTGTGTGTATGACTATGTCAGCTCCTGTGCATATAGATAAGACAGCCAGTTTAACAGAACCATTCACTTCTGTCTAATACTGTACGATCTGTTTGTGTATGATTATGTCAGCTCCTGTACATATGGAGAACACAGCCAGTTTAACAGAACAATTAACTTCTGTCTAATACTGTACGATCTGTGTGTGTATGACTATGTCAGCTCTTGTACATATAGAGAACACAGCTGGTTTAACAAAACCATTGACTTCTGTCTAATACTGTACGATCTGTGTGTGTATGACTATGTCAGATCCTGTGCATATAGATAACACAGCCATTTTAGCAGAAACATTCACTTCAGTCTAATACTGTACAATCTGTATGTTTATGACTATGTTAGCTCCTGTACATATAGAAAACACAGCCAGTTTAACGGAAACATTCACTTCTGTCTAATACTGTATGATCTGTGTGTGCTTGACTATGTCAGCTCCAGTACATATAGAGATCACAGCCAGTTTAACAGAACAATTCACTTCTGTCTAATACTGTACGATCTGTGTGTGTTTGACTATGTCAGCTCTTGTACACATAGAGAACACAGCTAGTTTAACAGAACCATTGACTTCTGTCTAATACTGTACGATCTGAGTGTGTATGACTATGTGAGCTCCTGTACATATAGAGAACAGAGCCAGATCAACATAACCATTCACTTCTGTCTAATACTATACGATCTGTGTGTGTATGTTGATGTCAGCTCCTGTACATATAGAGAACACAGCCGGTTTAATAGACCATTCACTTCCGTCTAATACTGTACGATCTGTGTGTGTATGACTATGTCAGATCCTGTGCATATAGATAACACAGCCATTTTAGCAGTAACATTCACTTCAGTCTAATACTGTACAATCTGTATGTTTATGACTATGTTAGCTCCTGTACATATAGAAAACACAGCCAGTTTAACGGAAACATTCACTTCTGTCTAATACTGTATGATCTGTGTGTGCTTGACTATGTCAGCTCCAGTACATATAGAGATCACAGCCAGTTTAACAGAACAATTCACTTCTGTCTAATACTGTACGATCTGTGTGTGTTTGACTATGTCAGCTCTTGTACACATAGAGAACACAGCTAGTTTAACAGAACCATTGACTTCTGTCTAATACTGTACGATCTGAGTGTGTATGACTATGTGAGCTCCTGTACATATAGAGAACAGAGCCAGATCAACATAACCATTCACTTCTGTCTAATACTATACGATCTGTGTGTGTATGTTGATGTCAGCTCCTGTACATATAGAGAACACAGCCGGTTTAATAGACCATTCACTTCCGTCTAATACTGTACGATCTGCGTGTGTATGACTATGTCAGCTCCTGTACATATAGAGAACCCAGCCAGTTTTGCCGAAACATACACATCTGTTGAATAGTGTACCATCTGTGTGTTTATGACTATGTCAGCTCCTGTACTTATAGAGAACACAGCTAGATTAACAGAACCATTCACTTCTGTCTAATACTGTACGATCTGAGTGTGTATGACTATGTGAGCTCCTGTACATATAGAGAACACAGCCAGTTCAACAGAACCATTCAGTTCTGTCTAATACTATACGATCTTTGTGTCTATGACTTTGTGAGCTCCTGTACATATAGAGAATACAGCCTGTTGAACAGAAACATTCACTTCTCTTCCAATACTGTACGATTTGTGTGTGTATGACTATATCAGCTACAGTACATATAGAGAACAAAGCCACTTTAAGAGGACAATTCACTTCTGTCTAATACTTTACGATATGTGTGTGTATAACTTTGTCAGCTCCTGTACATATAGAGAACACAGACAGTTTAACAGAAACATTCACTTCTGTCTAATACTGTATGATCTGTGTGTGTATAAGTATGTCAGCTCCTGTACATATAGAGAACACAGACAGTTTAACAGAAACTTTCACTTCTCTTCTAATACTGAACGATCTGTGTGAGTATGACTATTTCAGCACCATTACATATAGAGAAGTCAGCCAGTTTAATACGACAATTCACTTCTGTCTAATAATGCACGATCTGAGTGTGTATGACTATGTCAGCTCTTGTACAGATAGAGGATGCAGCCGGTTTAACATAACCATTCACTTATGTCTAATACTGTATGATCTGTGTGTGTATGACTATCTCAGCTCCTGTAGATATAGAGAACACAGCCAGTTTGATAGACCATTCACTTCTGTCTAATACTGTACGATCTGTGTGTGTATGACTATGTCAGCTCCTGTACATATAGAGAACACAGCCAGTTTAACAGGACAATTCACTTCTGTTGAATACTGTACAATCTGATTCTCACACGGTCAGCTTCTGTACATATAGAGGATGCAGCCGGTTCAACAGAAACATTGACTTCTGTCTAATACTGTACGATCTGTGTGTGTATGACTATGTCAGCTTCTGTACATATAGAGAACACAGCCAGTTTAACAGAACCATTCACTGCTGTCTAATACTGTACGATCTGTGTGTGTATGACTATGTCAGCTCCTGTGCAAATAGATAACACAGCCAGTTTAACAGAACCATTCACTTCTGGCTAATACTGTACGATCTGTGCGTGTATGATTATGTCAGTTCCTGTACATATGGAGAACACAGTCAGTTTAACAGAACAATTCACTTCTGTCTAATACTGTACGATCTGTGTGTGTATGACTATGTCAGCTCTTGTACATATAGAGAACACAGCTGGTTTAACAGAACCATTGACTTCTGTCTAATACTGTACGATCTGAGTGTGTATGACTATGTGAGCTCCTGTACATATAGAGAACACAGCCAGATCAACAGAACCATTTACTTCTGTCTAATACTATACGATCTGTGTGTGTATGATGATGTCAGCTCCTGTACATATAGAGAACACAGCCGGTTTAATAGACCATTCACTTCTGTCTAATACTGTACGATCCGTGTGTGTATGACTATGTCAGCTCATGTACATATAGAGAACACAGCCAGTTTAACAGGGCTATTCACTTCTGTCTAATATTGTACGATCTCTGTGTGTATGACTATGTCAGCTCCTGTACATATAGAGAGCACAGCTGGATTAACAGAACCATTCACTTCTGTCTAATAATGTACAATCTGAGTCTGTTTGACTATGTGAGCTCCTGTACATATAGAGAACACAGCCAGTTCAACAGAACCATTCAGTTCTGTCTTATACTATACGATCTTTGTGTGTATGACTATGTCAGCTCCTGTACATATAGAGAATACAGCCAGTTTAACAGAAACATTCACTTCTCTTCTAATACTGTACAACGTGTGTGTGTATGACTATATCAGCTACTGTACATATAGAGAACAAAGCCAGTTTAAGAGGACAATTCGCATCTGTCTAATACTGTACGATATGTGTGTGTATAACTATGTCAGCTCCTGTACATATAGAGAACACTGACAGTTTAACAGAAATATTCATTTATGTCTAATACTGCATGATCTGTGTTTGTATAACTATGTCAGCTCCTGTGCATATAGATAACACAGACAGTTTAACAGAAACATTCACTTCTCTTCTAATACTGAACGATCTGTGTGAGTAAGACTATGTCAGCACCATTACATATAGAGAAGACAGCCAGTTGATTTGGACAATTCACTTCTGTCTAATAATGCACGATCTGTGTGTGTATGACTATGTCAGCTCTTGTACAGATAGAGGATGCAGCCGGTTTAACATAACCATTCTCTTCTGTCTAATACTGTATGATCTGTGTGTGTATAACCATCGCAGCTCCTGTACATATAGTGAACACAGCCGGTTTGATAGACCATTCACTTCTGTCTAATACTGTACGATCAGTTTGTGTATGACTATGTCAGCTCCTGTGCATATAGATAACACAGCCAGTTTATCAGAACCATTCACTTCTGTCTAATACTGTACGATCTGTGTGTGCATGACTATGTCAGCTCCTGTACATATGGAGAACACAGCCAGTTTAACAGAACAATTCACTTCTGTCTAATACTGTACGATCTGAGTGTGTATGACTATGTGAGCTCCTGTACATCTCGAGAACACAGCCAGATCAACAGAACCATTCACTTCACTCTAATACTATACGATCTGTGTGTGTATGATGATGTCAGCTCCTGTACATATAGAGAACACAGCCGGTTTAATAGACCATTCACTTCTGTCTGATACTGTACGATCTGTGTGTGTATGACTATGTCAGCTCCTGTACATATAGAGAACACAGCCAGGTTAACATAACCATTCACTTCTGTCTAATACTGTACGATCTGTGTGTGTATGACTATGTGAGCTCCTGTACATATAGAGAACCCAGCCAGTTCAACAGAACCATTCAGTTCTGTCTAATACTATACGATCTTTGTGTGTATTACTATGTCTGCTCCTGTACATATAGAGACTACAGCCAGTTTAACAGAAACATTCACTTCTCTTCAAATACTGTACAATTTGTTTGTGTATGACTATATCAGCTACTGTACATATAGAGAACAAAGCAGGTTTAAGAGGACAATTGACATCTGTCTAATACTGTACGATATGTGTGTGTATAACTATGTCAGCTCTTGTACATATAGAGAACACTGACAGTTTAACAGATACATTGACTTCTGTCTAATACTGTATGATCTGTGTGTGTATAACTATGTCAGCTCCTGTACATATAGAGAACACAGACAGTTTAACAGAAACATTCACTTCTCTTCTAATACTGAACGATCTGTGTGAGTATGACTACGTCAGCACCATTACATATAGAGAAGACAGCCAGTTGAATTGGACAATTCACTTCTGTCTAATAATGCACGATCTGTGTGTGTATGACTATGTCAGCTCTTGTACAGATAGTGGATGCAGCCGGTTTAACATAACCATTCACTTCTGTCTAATACTTTATGATCTGTGTGTTTATAACCATTACAGCTCCTGTACATATAGAGAACACAGCCGGTTTGATAGACCATTCACTTCTATCTAATACCATACGATCTGTTTGTGTATGACTATGTCAGCTCCTGTACATATAGAGAACACAGCCAGTTTAACAGGACAATTCACTTCTGTTGAATACTGTACAATCTGATTCTCACACGGTCAGCTTCTGTACATATAGAGGATGCAGCCATTGACTTCTGTCAAATACTGTACAATTTGTGTGTGTATGACTATGTGAGCTCCTGTACATATAGAGAACACATCCAGTTTAACAGAAACATTCACTTCTGCTTAATACTGTAAGATCTGTGTGTGTATGACTATGTCAGCTCCTGTACATATAGAGAACACAGCCAGTTTAACAGTTCCATTCACTTCTGTCTAAAAGTGTACGATCTGTGTGTGTATGACTATGTCAGCTCCTGTACATATAGAGAACACAGCCGGTTTAACAAAACTATTCACTTCTGTCTAATACTGTACGAATTGTGTGTGTATGACTATGTCAGCTCCTGTACATATAGAGATGTCAGTTTATCAGGACAATTCACTTCTGTTGAATACTGTACAATCTGTGTCTCACACGGTCAGCTCCTGTACATATAGAGAACACAGCCAGTTTAACAGAACCATTCACTTCTGTCTAATACTGTACGATCTGTGTGTGTCTGACGATATCAGCTCCCGTACATATAGAGAACACAGCCAGTTTAACAGGAACATTCACTTCAGTCTACAACTTATGATCTGTCTGTGCATGACTATGTCAGCTCCTGTACATACAGAAAAAGCAGCCCGTTTAACAGGGACATTCACTTCTCTTCTAATGCTGTACGATGTCTGTGTACCTCAGCGTCAGTTTTTTTTACGATGTGTGTGTCTCAGTGCCAGATCTTGTACAGATAGTATCAACAGCCAGTTTAACAGATCAATTCACTTCAGTTAACCACTGTACGATGTGCATGTCTCAGTGTCAGCTCCTGTACAGATAGAGGATAGAGCCGGTTTAACAGAGCAATTAAATTCTGTCTAACAGTGTGCATCTCAGAGTCAGCTCCTGTACAATGTGTGTCTGTCCCAGTTTCAGCTCCTGTGCAGATAGAGGATGCAGCCAATTTAACAGAGCAATTCACTTCTTTTGAACGCTGTACTATATGTGTGTGTGTGTGTCAGTGTCAGCTCCTGTACGTATAGAGAATACAGCCAGTTTAACAGAAACATTCATTTCTCTTCTAATACTGTACGATCTGTGTGTGTATGACTTTGTCAGCTACTGTACATATGGAGAACACAGCCAGTTTAACAGAACCATTCACTTCTGTCTAATACTGTACGATCTGTGTGTGTCTTACTATGTCAGCTCCTGTGCATATAGAGAACACAGCCAGTTTAACAGAACCATTCACTTCTCTCTAATATTGTACGATCTGTGTGTGTATGATTATGTCAGCTCCTGTACATATGGAGAACACAGCCAGTTTAACAGAACCATTCACTTCTGTCTAATACTTTACGATCTGTGTGTGTATGACTATGTCAGATCCTGTGCATACAGATAACACAGCCATTTTAACAGAAACATTCACTTCTGTCTAATTCTGTACAATCTGTATGTGTATGACTATGTTAGCTCCTGTACATATAGAGAACACAGCCAGTTTAACGGAGACATTCATTTCTGTCTAATACTGTACGATCTGTGTGTGTATGACTATGTCAGCTCTTGTACATATAGAGAACACAGCTGGTTTAACAGAACCATTGACTTCTGTCTAATACTGGACGATCTGAGTGTGTATGACTATGTGAGCTCCTGTACATATAGAGAACACGGCCAGATCAACAGAACCATTCACTTCTGTCTAATACTATACGATCTGTGTGTGTATGATGATGTCAGCTCCTGTACATATAGAGAAAACAGCCGGTTTAATAGACCATTCACTTCTGTCTAATACTGTACGATCTGTGTGTGTATGACTATGTCAGCTCCTGTACATATACAGAACCCAGCCAGTTTTGCAGAAACATTCACTTCTGTTGAATAGTGTACCATCTGTGTGTGTATGACTATGTCAGCTCCTGTACATATAGAGAACACAGCCTGTTTAACAGGGCTATTCACTTCTGTCTAATACTGTACTTTCTCTGTGTGTATGACTATGTCAGCTCTTGTACATATAGAGAACACAGCTGGATTAACAGAACCATTCAGTTCTGTCTAATACTGTACGATCTGAGTGTGTATGACTATGTGAGCTCCTGTACATATAGAGAACACAGCCAGTTCAACAGAACCATTCAGTTCTGTCTAATTCCATACGATCTTTGTGTGTATGACTATGTCAGCTCCTGTACATATAGAGAATACAGCCAGTTTAAGAGGACAATTCACTTCTGTCTAATAATGTACGATCTGTGTGTGTATAGCTTTGTCAGCTCCTGTACATATAGGGAACACAGACAGTTTAACAGAAACATTCACTTCTGTCTAATACTGTATGATCTGTGTGTGTATAACTACGTCAGCTCCTGTACATATAGAGAACACAGACAGTTTAACAGAAACATTCACTTCTCTTCTAATACTGAACGATCTGTGTGAGCATGACTATTTCAGCACCATTACATATAGAGAAGACAGCCAGTTTAATACGACAATTCACTTCGGTCTAATAATGCACGATCTGTGTGTGTATGATATGTCAGCTGTTGCACAGGTAGAGGATGCAGCCGGTTTAACATAACCATTCACTTCTGTCTAATACTCTATGATCTGTGTGTGTATGACTATCTCAGCTCCTGTACATATAGAGAACACAGCCAGTTTGATAGACCATTCACTTCTGTCTAATACTGTACGATCTGTGTGTGTATGACTATGTCAGCTCCTGTACATATACAGAACACAGCCAGTTTAACAGGACAATTCACTTCTGTTGAATACTGTACAATCTGATTCTCACATGGTTAGCTACTGTAAATATTGAGGATGCAGCCGGTTCAACAGAAACATTGACTTCTGTCTAATACTTGTCGATCTGTGTGTGTATGACTATGTCAGCTTCTGTACATATGGAGAACATAGCCAGTTTAACAGAACCATTCACTGCTGTCTAATACTGTACGATCTGTGTGTGTATGACTATGTCAGCTCCTGTGCTTATAGATAACACAGCCAGTTTAACAGAACCATTCACTTCTGTCTAATACTGTACGATCTGTGTGTGTATGATTATGTCAGTTCCAGTAAATATGGAGAACACAGTCAGTTTAACAGAACAATTCACTTCTGTCTAATACTGTACGATTTGTGTGTGTATGATTATGACAGCTCTTGTACATATAGAGAACACAGCTGGTTTAACAGAACCATTGACTTCTGTCTAATACTGTACGATCTGAGTGTGTATGACTATGTGAGCTCCTGTACATATAGAGAACACAGCCAGATCAACAGAACCATTCACCTCTGTCTAATATTATACGATCTGTGTGTGTATGACTATGTCAGCTCCTGTACTAATAGAGAACACAGCCGGTTTAATAGACCATTCACTTCTGTCTAATACTGTACGATCTGAGTGTGTATGACTATGTCAGCTCATGTACATATAGAGAACACGGCCAGTTTAACAGGGCTATTCACTTCTGTCTAATACTGTACGATCTCTGTGTGTATGACTATGTCAGCTCCTGTACATATAGAGAACACAGCCAGTTCAACAGAACCATTCAGTTCTGTCTAATACTATACGATCTTTGTGTGTATGACTAAGTCAGCTCCTGTACATATAGAAAATACAGCCAATTTAACAGAAACATTCACTTCTCTTCTAATACTGTACAATTTGTGTGTGTATGACTATATCAGCTACTGTACATATAGAGAACAAAGCCAGTTTAAGAGGACAATTCGCATCTGTCTAATACTGTACGATATGTGTGTGTATAACTATGTCAGCTCCTGTACATATAGAGAACTCTGACAGTTTAACAGAAACATTCACTTCTGTCTAATACTGCACGATCTGTGTGTGTATGACTATGTCAGCTCCTGTACATATAGAGAACAGAGACAGTTTAGCAGAAACTTTCACTTCACTTCTAATACTGAACGATCTGTGTGAGTATGACTATGTCAGCACCATTACATATAGAGAAGACATCCAGTTGATTTGGACAATTCAATTCTGTCTAATAATGCACGATCTTTGTGTGTATGACTATGTCAGCTCTTGTACAGATAGAGGATGCAGCCGGTTTAACATAACCATTCACTTCTGTCTAATTCTGTATGATCTGTGTGTGTATAACCATCGCAGCTCCTGTACATATAGTGAACACAGCCGGTTTGAACGACCATTCACTTCTATCTAATACTGTACGATCTGTTTGTATATGACTATGTCAGCTCCTGTACATATAGAGAACACAGCCAGTTTAACAGGACAATTCACTTCTGTTGAATACTGTACAATCTGATTCTCACACGGTCAGCTTCTGTACATATAGAGGATGCAGCCGGTTCAACAGAAATATTGACTTCTGTCTAATACTGTACGATCTGTGTGTGTGTGACTATGTCAGCTCCTGTACATATAGAGAACACAGCCCTTTTAACAGAACCATTCCCTGCTGTCTAATACTGTACGATCTGTTTGTGTATGACTATATCAGCTCCTGTGCATATAGATAACACAGCCAGTTTAACAGAACCATTCACTTCTGTCTAATACTGTACGATCTGTTTGTGTATGATTATGTCAGCTCCTGCACATATGGAGAACACAGCCAGTTTAACATAACAATTCACTTCTGTCTAATACTGTACGATCTGTGTGTTTATGACTATGTCAGCTCCTTTACATATAGAGAACACAGCCAGTTTAACAGGGCTATTCACTTCTGTCTAATACTGTACGATCTGTGTGTGTATGACTATGTCAGCTCCTGTACATATAGAGAACACAGCTCGATTAACAGTACCATTCACTTCTGTCTAATACTGTACGATTTGAGTGTGTATGACTATGTGAGCTCCTGTACATATAGAGAACACAGCCAGTTTAACAGAACCATTCAGTTCTGTCTAATAATATACAATCTTTGTGTGTATGACTATGTCAGCTCCTGTACATATAGAGAATGCAGCCAGTTTAACAGAAACATTCACTTATCTTCTAATACTGTAAAATTTGTGTGTGTATGACTATAGCAGCTACTGTACATATATAGAACAAAGCCAATTTAAGAGGACAATTCAAATCTGTCAAATACTGTACGATATGTGTGTGTATAACTATGTCAGCTCCTGTACATATAGAGAACACTGACAGTTTAACAGAAACATTTACTTCTGTCTAATACTGCATGATCTGTGTGTGTATAACTATGTCAGCTCCTGTACATATAGAGAACACAGACAGTTTAACAGAAACATTCACTTCTCTTCTAATACTGAACGATCTGTGTGAGTATGACTATGTCAGCACCATTACATATAGAGAAGACAGCCAGTTGAATTGGAGAATTCACTTCTGTCTAATAATGCACGATCTGTGTGTGTATGACTATGTCAGCTCTTGTACAGATAGAGGATGCAGCCGGTTTAACATAACCATTCACTTCTGTCTAATACTGTATGATCTGTGTGTGTATAACCATCGCAGCTCCTGTATATATAGTGAACACAGCCGGTTTGAAAGACCATTCACTTCTATCTAATACTGTACGATCTGTTTGTGTATGACTATGTCAGCTCCTGTACATATAGAGAACACAGCCAGTTTAACAGGACAATTCACTTCTGTTGAATACTGTACAATCTGATTCTCACACGGTCAGCTTCTGTACATATAGAGGATGCAGCCGGTTCAACAGAAACATTGACTTCTGTCTAATACTGTACGATCTGTGTGTGTGTGACTATGTCAGCTCCTGTACATATAGAGAACACAGCCCTTTTAACAGAACCATTGACTTCTGTCTAATACTGTACGATCTGTGTGTGTATGACTATGTCAGCTCCTGTACATATAGACAACACAGCCGGTTTACGAGAACCATTCACTTCTGTCCAATACTCTACGATCTGTGTATGTATGACTATGTCAGCTCCTGTGCATATAGAGAACGCAGCCAGTTTAACAGAAACATTCACTTCTGTCTAATACTGTACAATCTGTGTGTGTATGACTATGTTAGCTCCTGTACATATAGAGAACACAGCCCTTTTAACAGAACCATTCACTGCTGTCTAATACTGTACGATCTGTGTGTGTATGACTATGTCAGCTCCTGTGCATATAGATAACACAGCCAGTTTAACAGAACCATTCACTTCTGTCTAATACTGTACGATCTGTTTGTGTATGAATATGTCAGCTCCTGTACATATGGAGAACACAGCCAGTTTAACAGAACAATTAACTTCTGTCTAATACTGTACGATCTGTGTGTGTATGACTATGTCAGCTCTTGTACATAGAGAGAACACAGCTGGTTTAACAGAAACATTGACTTCTGTCTAATACTGTACGATCTGAGTGTGTATGACTATGTGAGCTCCTGTCCATATAGAGAACACAGCCAGATCTACAGAACCATTCACTTCTGTCTAATACTATACGATCTGTGTGTGTATGACTATGTCAGCTCCTGTACATATAGAGAACACAGCCGGTTTAATAGACCATTCACTTCTGTCTAATACTGTACGATCTGTGTGTGTATGACTATGTCAGCTCTTGTACATATAGAGAACACTGCCAGTTTAACAGGGCTATTCACTTCTGTCTAATACTGTACGATCTGTGTGTGTATGACTATGTCAGCTCCTGTACATATAGAGAACACAGCTGGATTAACAGAACCATTCACTTCTGTCTAATAGTGTACGATCTGAGTGTGTATGACTATGTGAGCTCCTGTTCATATAGAGAACACAGCCAGTTCAACAGAACCATTCAGTTCTGTCTAATAATATACGATCTTTGTGTGTATGACTATGTCAGCTCCTGTACATATAGAGAATACAGCCAGTTTAACAGAAACAATCACTTCTCTTCTAATACTGTACAATTTGTGTGTATATGACTATATCAGCTACTGTACATATAGAGAACAAAGCCAGTTTAATAGGACAATTCACATGTGTCTAATACTGTGCGATATGTGTGTGTATAACTATGTCAGCTCCTGTACATATAGAGAACACTGACAGTTTAACTGAAACATTCACTTCTGCCTAATACTGTATGATCTGTGTGTGTATAACTATGTCAGCTCCAGTACATATAGAGAACACAGACAGTTTAACAGAAACATTCAATTCTCTTCTAATACTGTACAATCTGTGTGTGTATGACTATGTCAGCTCCTGTACATATAGAGAATACAGCCAGTTTAACAGAAACATTCATTTCTCTTCTAATACTGTACGATCTGTTTGTGTATGACTATATCAGCTACTGTACATATGGAGAACACAGCCACTTTTACAGAACCATTTACTTCTGTCTAATATTGTACGATCTGCGTGTGTCTGACTATGTCATCTCCTGTGCATATAGAGAACACAGCCAGTTTAACAGAACCATTC
This sequence comes from Cetorhinus maximus, assembly GCF_964194155.1. Classification (NCBI taxonomy): domain Eukaryota; kingdom Metazoa; phylum Chordata; class Chondrichthyes; order Lamniformes; family Cetorhinidae; genus Cetorhinus; species Cetorhinus maximus. Next base: position 71,755,962 of record NC_135895.1, on the reverse strand, counting down.
ACTTCTCTCTAATATTGTACGATCTGTGTGTGTATGATTATGTCAGCTCCTGTACATATGGAGAAAACAGCCAGTTTAACAGAACCATTCACTTCTTTCTAATACTTTACGATATGTGTGTGTATGACTATGTCAGATCCTGTGCATATAGATAACACAGCCATTTTATCAGAAATATTCACTTCTGTCTAATACTGTACAATCTGTATGTGTATGACTATGTTTGCTCCTGTACATATAGAGAACACAGCCAGTTTAACGGAAACATACACTTCTGTCTAATACTGTACGATCTGTGTGTGCATGACTATGTCAGCTCCAATACATATAGAGAACACAGCCAGTTTAACAGAACAATTCACTTCTGTCTAATACTGTACGATCTGTGTGTGTATGACTATGTCAGCTCTTGTACATATAGAGAACACAGCTGGTTTAACAGAACCATTGACTTCTGTCTAATACTGTACGATCTGAGTGTGTATGACTATGTGAGCTCCTGTACATATAGAGAACACAGGCAGATGAACAGACCCATTCACTTCTGTCTAATACTATACGATCTGTGTGTGTATGATGATGTCAGCTCCTGTACATATAGAGAACACAGCCTGTTTAACAGGGCTATTCACTTCTGTCTAATACTGTACGATCTCTGTGTGTATGACTATGTCAGCTCCTGTACGTATAGAGAACACAGCTGGATTAACAGAACCATTCACTTCTGTCTAATACTGTTCGATTTGAGTCTGTATGACTATGTGAGCTCCTGTACACATAGAGAACACAGCCAGTTCAACAGAACCTTTCAGTTCTGTCAAATACTATACGATCTTTGTGTGTATGACTATGTCAGCTCCTGTACATATAGAGAATACAGCCAGTTTAACAGAAACATTCACTTCTCTTCTAATACTGTACGATTTGTGTGTGTATGACTATATCAGCTCCTGTACATATAGAGAACAAAGCCAGTTTAAGAGGACAATTCACTTCTGTCTAATACTGTATGATCTGTGTGTGTATAACTATGTCAGCTCCTGTACATATAGAGAACACAGACAGTTTACCAGAAACATTCACTTCTCTTCTAATACTGAACGATCTGTGTGAGCATGACTATTTCAGCACCATTACATATAGAGATGTCAGCCAGTTTAATACGACAATTCACTTCTGTCTAATAATGCACGATCTGTGTGTGTATGACTATGTCAGCTCTTGTACAGATAGAGGATGCAGCCGGTTTAACATAACCATTCACTTCTGTCTAATACTGTAAGATCTGTGTGTGTATGACTATCTCAGCTCCTGTACATATATAGAGAACAGACAGTTTGATAGACCATTCACTTCTGTCTAATACTGTACGATCTGTGTGTGTATGACTATGTCAGCTCCTGTACATATAGAGAACACAGCCAGTTTAACAGGACAATTCACTTCTGTTGAATACTGTACAATCTGATTCTCACACGGTCAGCTTCTGTACAAATAGAGGATGCAGCCGGTTCAACAGAAACATTGACTTCTGTCTAATACTGTACGATCTGTGTGTGTATGATTATGTCAGTTGCTGTACATATGGAGAACACAGCCAGTTTAACAGAACAATTCACTTCTGTCTAATACTGTACGATCTTGTGTGTATGACTATGTAAGCTCTTGTACATATAGAGAACACAGCTGGTTTAACAGAACCATTGACTTCTGTCTAATACTGTACGATCTGAGTGTGTATGACTATGTCAGCTCATGTACATATAGAGAACACAGCCAATTTAACAGGGCTATTCACTTCTGTCTAATACTGTACGATCTCTCTGTGTATGACCATGTCAGCTCCTGTACATATAGAGAACACAGCTGGATTAATAGAACCATTCACTTCTGTCTTATACTGTACGATCTGAGTGTGTATGACTATGTGAGCTCTTGTACATATAGAGAACACAGCCAGTTCAACAGAACCATTCAGTTCTGTCTAATACTATACGATCTTTGTGTGTATGACTATGTCAGCTCCTGTACATATAGAGATGTCAGTTTAACAGGACAATTCACTTCTGTTCAATACTGTAAAATCTGTGTCTCACACGGTCAGCTCCTGTACATATAGAGAACACAGCCAGTTTAACAGAACCATTCACTTCTGTCTAATACTGTACGATCTGTGTGTGTCTGACGATATCAGCTCCTGTACATATAGAGAACACAGCCAGTTTAACAGGAACATTCACTTCAGTCTACTACTTATGATCTGTCTGTGCATGACTATGTTAGCTCCTTTACATACAGAGAAAACAGCCCATTTAACAGAGGCATTCACTTCTCTTCTAATGCTGTACAATGTCTGTGTACCTCAGCGTCTGTTTTTTTTATGATGTGTGTGTCTCAGTGCCAGATCTTGTCCAGATAGTATCAACAGCCAGTTTAACAGATCAATTCACTTCAGTTAACCACTGTACGATGTGCGTTTCTCAGTGTCAGCTCCTGTACAGATAGAGGATAGAGCCGGTTTAACAGAGCAATTAAATTCTGTCTAACAGTGTGCATCTCAGAGTCAGCTCCTGTACAATGTGTCTCTGTCCCAGTGTCAGCTCCTGTGCAGATAGAGGATGCAGCCAATTTAACAGAGCAATTCACTTCTGTTGAATGCTGTACTATATGTGTGTGTGTCAGTGTCAACTCCTGTACATATAGAGAACACAGCCAGTTTAACAGACCCATTCACTTCTGTCTAATACTGTACGATCTGTGCGTGTATGACTATGTCAACTCCTGTACATATAGAGAACACAGCCAGTTTAACAGAAACATTCACTTCTTTCTAATACTGTACGATCTGTGTGTGTATGACTATGTCAGCTCCTGTACATATAGAGAACACAGCCAGTTTAACAGAAACATTAACTTCTGTCTAATGCTGTAAGATCTGTGTGTGTATAACTATCTCAGCTCCTGTACATATAGAGAATACAGCCAATTTTTCAGAAACATTCACTTCTCTTCTAATACTGTACGATTTGTGTGTTTATGACTATTTCAGCTACTGTACATATAGAGAACAAAGCCAGTTTAACAGGACAATTCACTTCTGTCTAATACTGTACGATATGTGTGTGTATGACAATGTCTGCTCCTGTACATATAGAGAACAAAGCCAGTTTAACAGGACAATTCACTTTTGTCTAATACTGTACGATATGTGTGTGTATAACTATGTCTGCTCCTGTACATATAGAGAACACAGCCAGTTTAACAGAAACATTCACTTCTGTCTAATACTGTATGATCTCTCTGTGTATATCTATGTCAGCTCCTTTACATATAGAGAACACAGACAGTTTAACAGAAACATTCACTTCTTGTCTAATACTGTATAATCTGTGTGTGTATAACTATGTCAGCTCCTGTACATATAGAGAACACAGACAGTTTAACAGAAACATTCACTTCTCTTCTAATACTGAACGATCTGTTTGAGTATGAGTATGTCAGCACCATTACATATAGAGAAGACAGCCAGTTTAATAGGACAATTCACTTCTGTCTAATAATGTACGATCTGTGTGTGTATGACTATGTCAGCTCCTGTACAGATAGAGGATGCAGCCGGTTTAACATAACCATTCACTTCTGTCTAATACTGTATGATCTGTGTGTGTATGACTATCTCAGCTCCTGTACATATAGAGAACACAGCCAATTTAACAGGACAATTCACTTCTGTTGAATACTGTACAATCTGATTCTCACACTGTCAGCTCCTGTACAGATAGAGGATGCAGCCGGTTCAACAGAAACATTCACTTCTGTCTAATTCTGTACAATCTGTGTGTGTATGACTATGTCAGCTCATGTACATATAGAGAACACAGCCGGTTTAACAGAACCATTCACTTCTGTCTAATACTGTACGATCTGTGTGTGTATGACTACGTCAGCTCCTGTACTTATAGAGAACACAGCCGCTTTAACAGAACCATTCACTTCTGTCTAATACTGTACGATCTGTGTGTGTATGACTATGTCAGCTCCTGTACATATAGAGAACACAGCCAGTTTACAGAAACATTCACTTCTGTCTAATTCTGTACGATCTGTGTGTGTATGACTATGTCACCTCCTGTACATATAGAGAACACAGCCAGTTTAACAGAATCATTCACTTCTGTCTAATAATGTACGATCTGTGTGTGTTTAACTATGTCAGCTCCTGTACATACAGAGAACACAGCCAGTTTAACAGAACCATTCACTTCTCTTCTAATGCTGTACGATGTCTGTGTACCTCAGCGTCAGTTTTTTTACGATGTGTGTGTGTCTCAGTGCCAGCTCCTGTACAGATAGTATAAACAGCCAGTTTAACAGATCAATTCACTTCTGTTAACCACCGTACGATGTGCGTGTCTCAGTGTCAGCTCCTGTACAGATAGAGGATAGAGCCGGTTTAACAGAGCAATTCAATTCTGTCTAACAGTGTGCATCTCAGAGTCTGCTCCTGTACAATGTGTGTGTGTCCCAGTGTCAGCTCCTGTGCAGATAGAGGATGCAGCCAATTTAACAGAGCACTTCACTTCTGTTGAATGCTGTACTATATGTGTGTGTCTCAGTATCAACTCCTGTACATTTAGAGTACACAGCCGGTTTAACAGGACAATTCACTTCTGTCGAATAGTGTACAATCTGTGTTTCTCAGTGTCAGCTCCTGTACAATGTGTGTGTGTGTCTCAGTGTCAGCTTCTGTGTATTCTGTGTGTGTCTGAGTGTCAGCTCCTGTACAGATAGAGGATGCAGCCGGTTTAACAGAGCAATTCAATTCTGTCGAATAGTGTACAATCTGTTTTTCTCAGTGTCAGCTCCTGTACAATGTGTGTGTGTGTCTCAGTTACAGCTCCTGTGTAATCTGTGTCTGTCCCAGTGTCAGCTCCTGTATGACCTATATGTGTCTCAGTGTCAACTCCTGTATGATCTGTGTGTTGCCTCAGTTTCAACTCCTGTATGATCTGTGCGTTGCCTCAGTGTCAACTCCTGCATGATCTGTGTGTTGCCTCAGTTTCAACTCCTGTATGATCTGTGTGTTGCCTCAGTGTCAACTCCTGTATGATCTGTGTGTGTCTCAATGTCAGCTCCTGTATGATCTGTGCGTATCTCATTGTCAGCTCCTGTGCATTTCGAGTACACATGGCAAGATTAGCAGAATAATTCACTTCAGTCTAATATATACGCTCCATGTGTCCCACAATTTCAGTTCATGTACAGAGAGTTTGTACAGCCAATTTATCAAAACAAGTCATTTCTATCTAATACTGTACGATCTGTCTGTGTCTCAGTGCCTGCTCTTGTACGATGTTTGTGTTTCTCAGTGTCAGCTTCTGTACGTATAGAGTACACAGGCGGTTTAACAGAACAATTCACTTCTGGCAAATAGTTTACGATCTGTGTTTATCTCAGTGCCAGCTGCTGTACAATCTGCGATTATCTCAGTGCCCACTCCTGTACAGAACGAGGATGCAGCTAGTTTAACAGAACAATTCACTTCTCTCTAATACTGTACGATGTGTGTTTCTCTCAGTGTCAGCTCCTCTACAGATAGTGTATACACCCGGTTTAATAGAATAATTCACTTCTGCCTAATGTTGTTCAATCTGTTTGTGTCTCAGTGTCAGCTCCTGTAAAATGTGTGTGTGTCTCAGTGTCAGCTCCTGTAAAATGTGTGTGTGTCTCAGTGTTAGCTCCTGTACGATCTGTGTGTGTCTCAGTGTCAGCTCCTATACGATCTGTGTGTGTCTGTGTCAGCTCCTGTACGATCTGTGTGTATCTCAGTGTCAGCTCCTGTATGATCTGTGTGTATCTCAGTGTCAGCTCCTGTATGACCTGTGTGTGTCTCAGTGTCAGCTCCTGTATGATCTGTGTGTGTCTCAGTGTCAACTCCTGTATGATCTGTGTGTGCCTCAGTGTCAGCTCCTGTATGATGTGTGTGTGTCTCAGTGTCAGCTCCTGTACGATCTATGTGTATCTCAGTGTCAACTCCTGTATGATCTGTGTGTGCCTCAGTGTCAGCTCCTGTATGATCTGTGTGTATCTCAGTGTCAGCTCCTGTATGACCTGTGTGTGTCTCAGTGTCAGCTCCTGTATGATCTGTGTGTGTCTCAGTGTCAACTCCTGTATGATCTGTGTGTGCCTCAGTGTCAGCTCCTGTATGATGTGTGTGTGTCTCAATGTCAGCTCCTGTACAATCTATGTGTATCTCAGTGTCAGCTCCTGTACGATCTGTGTCTATCTCAGTGTCAGCTCCTGTACGATCTTTGTGTGTGTCAGTGTCAGCTACTGTATAGATGGAGGATGCAGCCAGTTTAACAGAAGGAATCACTTCTCTCTAATATGGTTCGATCTGTGTGCATTTCACCATCAGGTCCTCTACGATCTTTGTGTGTCTCAGTGTCAACTCCTGTACATATAAATTACACAGCCTCTTTAACAGAACAATTCATACGTACAAACGTACCTATGAATTAGCAATAGGAGTGGGCTGAATAAGTGAGTGAAGACTTGGGCCAGAATCTTCAGTTCGGTGAGCAGGGGCAGGCCCCGCTCGCCGATGCGTTAAATGACCCACGGTGATATTCGGCATGTGTCCCGACGTCATTCAGATCCTCAGTTCGGCGGATGCACAGCAGAGTCGGTTGCGCACCCGCCAAACTGTCAAAGGCCTATTAACGCCATTTAGATTCCAATTAAGATCATAAACTGTGCTTCCCATCCAACCTTAAGGTTGTCGGGCAGGCGAAGAACCCAGGCGGCCTTCGCATTTCTCATAAAACCTCATCCACGGGCGGGATGAGGTTTCATGAAGAGTTTATAAATGAAATAAATTTTTTTATTAAATTCATTGACATGTCCCAGCTCATGTGACACTGTCACATAGGGGACATGTCTTTAAAAAATTTTATTTTCTTTATTAAAAATTTTTCTGAATCAACCTAATCTCCCTGAGGCACTCCGTGCCTCAGGGAGATTTCTGCACTCATTCACATGCATGCACGAAAGAGTGCAGGCCCAGACTCAGCCTACTCCTCCCGCCCACACATAGAGTGCTCAGCGCTTCTGGGTGCGTATCATGCTGGGTTCACCCGCCCACGCAAAATGGTGCTGCCCAGCCGATCGCGGGCGGCGATCGGCTGCGCGCCCGCCCATGCCTGCTCCCGCCTAACCCCTCTGACAGGGAGAAAATTCTCCCCTTGGAGTTTGGTGAGAAGGGAGATCTAAGTGCTAATTTTCTTCTTAAATTTTTCTCTTAAAATCTTATCTAGTCTATAACTAGCAGTAACTGGAAAGCAGTGTGTTATCAGGCAAAGCTCTTTCTTTCTTTCTTGCAGTTTAGACAGGGTAACCTCACTCTCAGCTGTAGGAGCTGAGTGGTTAATGAGCTAACTGGTTGAATCTGGTTACCGTAGCCCCAGTTCAGTTTATTATAAATTCAGGGTTCTTCAATGCAGCCTCGGTAAATGGAGTGCAGCTGACAAACTGAGTGAAGACTTGGAGTTTGGTGAGTGGGGAGTTGGGAGAAGGAGTTGTTCATTTCTTCCTTCTATCTTTCTCACCCCATAGAAATTGGTTCTTACTCTACTATAGGGAAAGAAGTTAGCTCTTTGGTGAATATCTGGCAAGTGAATAAGTTCTATTCTATTCCTTCCTTAAGATTTACAATGGTACACAAATTGATTGTAAAGTTAATCAAATATATAAGGAAGCAACATTAAATAAGTGATTAATCTAATTAAGTAATTATTTAAAACACATTAAGGATGGCAGGACAGCTGGTGTGTCAAGGCTGCAGCATGTGGGAGCTCCTGGATAACATTGTGATCCAGGGGGAAACATGTCTGCAGTAAGTGTTTGCGGCTTGAGGAACTTCGGCTCAGAGTCATTGAGCTGGAGGCTGAGCTGCAGGCACTGTGACACATCAGGGAGGGGGAAAGTTAGCTGGATGCTTTATACCAGGAAGCAGTCACACCACTTAGGATAGGGTCTTCTGATTTGATTAGTGGCCAGGGATAGGAGGGTGTGACTGCGAGTGAGGCAGGTAAGGGGACCCAGAGGGCAGGAGCACAGGAGTGTGAGCCTCTGCAATTGTCCAACAGGTTTGAGGTTGTCTCAGCTTGTCTGGATGAGAGTGGGGGCTGTAGGGTGGATGAGCAAACTGACCATGGCACCGTGGTACAGGAGGCCATCCAAGTGGGAGGAGCAAAAAGGAATGTAGTGGTAGTGGGAGACAGTATAGTGAGGGGGATTGACACTGTTCTCTGTAGCAAAGAGTGAGAGCCTAGGCGGCTGTGTTGCCTGGCCGGTGCCAGGGTTCAGGACATCTGCTCAGGTCTGGAGAGGAACGTGCAGTGGGAGGAGGAGGATTGAGTGGTCATGGTCCATGTAGGTACCAATAACATAGGCAGGATGAGCAAGGAGACTCTGTATAGTCAGTATGAGAAGCTAGGCACCAAATTAAGAAGCGGAACCTCAAAGATAATAATCTCTGGATTATTACCTGAGCCACGTACAAATTGGCATAGGACAATAAGATCAGAGAAATGAATGTGTGGCTCAAAGCCTGGTGTGGGAGAGGTGGGTTCTGGTTTGCGGGGCACTGGCACCAGTATTGGGGAAAGTGGGATCTGTACCGTTGGGACGGTCTACACCTGAACCACGCTGGGGCTGGTGTCCTCACCAGCTGCCTAACCAGGAAAGTAGAGAGTGTTTTAAACTGAAAAGTGGGGGCAAGGGATCAAATTTGGGAAGATGTGGTAAACCAAAGAGTATAGAGAAGGCAAGAGAGACAAGTATTATTATGGGAAATGATAAGCAGACTGTGACAGGAAGGGACAGAGAGTACAAATCTGAGTAATCAGCAGATAAGGCTAGACACTACAAAAATTATAAAAGGACAAAACAAAAGGCTTTGTATCTAAACGCACATAACATTTGAAACAAAACAGATGAACTGATAGCGCACATAGAAATAAATAAATACAGCCTGATAACCATTACAGAGACATGGCTACAGGATGACATCGATTGGGACCTGAATATTGAAGGGTATGTGACATTTAGGAAGGACAGGAAGTAAGGAAAAGGTGGTGGGGTGGCTCTGTTAATTATTGATGATATTAGCACATTAGAGAGGGATGACCTAAGTTCAGGAAACCAGGATGTAGAAGAGGTTTGGGTTGAGATGAGGAATGATAAAGGCAAGAAGTCACTTGTGGGACTGGTGCACAGGCCCCCTAATTGTAACTAAACAGTAGGACAGAGTACAAAAGAAGAGATGGTGGGAGCTTTTCAGAAAGGCACAGCAATAATCATGGGGGATTTTAATCTTTATATAAACTGAAAAAATCAGATGGGCAAATGTAGGGTAGATGAGAAGTTCATAGAATGTTTTCAGGATAGTTTCTGAGAACAGCGCTTTCTGGAGCCAACCAGGGAGCAGGCTATATTAGACCTGGTATTGAGCAACAAGATAGGGTTAATTGTTAACCTCTTAGTGAAGGCACCCTAGGTAGCAGTGATCATAATATGATTCAATTTTACATCTCATTTTGAGGGAGAAATGAGTGCGTCCAAGACTAATATTTTAAATTTAAATAAGGGCAATTATGAGGGCGTGAAAGCAGAGCTAGGTAAAGTGAACTGGCAAATGAGGTGAAGAGATATGTCAATAGAAGTTCAGTGATAGACATTTAAAGGGATATTTCAGAATACACAGAACAGTTACATTCCAATGAGAAAGAGAAATCCCAAGGGGAGGGCCCACCATCTGTGGTTAACTAAAAAAAATTAAAGACAGTATCAAACTTAAAGAAAAAGCATATAAATACGCAAAGACAGGTGGCAAGTCAGAAGATTGGAAAAAATATAAAAAACAGCAAAGAACGAGAAAAAGATTAATAAGGAGGGAAAAATTAGAATACGAGAGAAAGCTAGCTAGTAATATAAAGACGGAAAGTAAGAGTTTCTATAGATATTTAAATAAGAAAAGAGTTAACAAAGTGAGCGTTGGACCTATAGATGTGCGTCTGGGGAATTGATAATGGAAAGTAGGGAGATGGCAGATGAATTAAACAAGGGTTTTGCTTCGGTCTTCATTCTAGGGGACACAAGTAACATCCTGGAAATAGCTGTAAATCAGGAAATGGAAGGGAGAGGGGAACTCAGGAAAATTACAATCGCCAGGGAAGTGGTACTGAGCAAATTGTTGGGGCTGCGGACTGACAAATCTCCAGGTCCAGATGGACTTCACCCTAAGGCCTTGAAAAAGGTGGATAGTGAGATAGTTGATGCACTGGTTTTAATTTTTTCAAAGTTTCCTAGATTCGGGAAAGGTTCCATTAGATTGGAAAATAGTAAATGTAACTCCTTTATCCAAAAAGGGAGGGAGACAGAAAACGGGAAACTATCGGCCAGTTAGCCTAACATCTGTCCTGGGGAAAATGTTAGAAGCTATTATTAAAGATGTTATAGCAGGGCGCTCAGAACAATTTAAGGCAATCAGGCAGAGTCAACATGGTTTTAAAACGGAAATCATGTTCAACCAATTTATTGGAGTTCTTTTAAGGAGTCACATGTGCTGTGGATAAAAGGGAACTGGTGGATGTACTTAGATTTCCTGAAAACATTTGATAAAGTGCCACATCAAAGGTCATTGCAGAAAATGAAAGGCTCATAGTGTAAGGGGTAACAATTTGGCATGGATTTTAGATTGACCAGCTAACAGGAAGCAGGGAGTTGGCATAAATGGGTCTTTTTCCTGGTTGGCAGGATGTGACGAGTGGTGTACCACAGATACCAGTGCTGGGGCCTTGTCATGAAGCTATTAATGTATATAATGTTATTAGAAATTATTTTTTTAAAAATAGATGTTTAGTCTGTGCGTGTGTGTGTTAATTGGATTAAAGACAGCTAGTCTGGATGCTTTGATGTATAGTCATTTTGAGATGTAAACATAGGTAGAGGTACATTTGCATTTTGTTGAATAGAGCATTCAAGAGTGGGAATGAAATCTTGCACTAGCTAGGAGACACCAAGCAATATGTTTATATTACTAATAAAATTGATACTATGAAAGGGGTTTTATTGTTAGAAGAGGTGGAATTCAAAGGGCCTGGTGATACAATTTGAATTTACATTCAAAAGGCAGGCTGGATATAACCTGAGGGGAGTTTGTGTGTGCAGGGCAGAGGCATGTAACATCAAAGCAGCTGTAAGCCTACAACTGTCTGCACAGAAACCATAGTGAAGGGAACCTCATTTTGAACTCGTAAGGTAAAAATGCTTTGCCTGGTGTCCAGTTAAGTCTATTGGTTATTGTTGCCTTAGTGGAGATTAATTTGAGAATTTATTAAAAGTTATGATAGTAGTAATTTGTAGCCATGTGTATATGCTTAATTTGTTGTAAATTAATAAATGTCTCATTTAGTTTGATATACAAATATCTCGAACTGGTGGTCTTATTCCTGAATTCAAAGCTGTATCTCAAACATACCAATTGAAAATATAGGCTATGACAGTTGTTTAAAGCTTCCCTCTGGGATTTTAAATAACAGCCTTTCCCAGCTGCTGTGTCATAACAACAGGTGTTCTTGCAGGATAAAAAATTATAATTCCTTGATTGATTTGGAATTGGTGAATCTTAAGGTTATGAGTATGAGAGCACTTTGAATTCAGGAGTAGGTGAGGTATTTTAGAAGTTATGAGACTGCAAGATGGCTTTGGCAATTCCTAAGACTTGTCTGGAAGTAGAAGATATAACTTTAATTGGGTTGGAGAAAATAACCAAAAGTAAGTTAACAGAGTTGGCAGCTAAGTTAAAATTGGGGTTACCTGAGGGTGCTAGGAAATCAGATATAATTAAAAGCATAGCACAGGATCTACAGTTGGAAGTGAAACCTGACACCAGTGAGTCACAGCTGGAGGTCGTGAGACTTCAGTTACAAATGAAGACGCTTGAATTTGAGGAAGAAAAGGAATTGAAAAAGTTTGAATTAGAAACAAATAAGTGGCATTTAAAATGAAATAGGTAGAAAGGCAGGAGACAGAAGGAAAACAGGAAAGTGAATTAGAAATTGTGAAGATAGAGGAGGAGATAAGAGAGAGAGAGAGAGAGAGCGAGATTGAATTCCAACTGAATATGGTGTCAGTTAAAATAGAGATGCCAGTAGGTGAGGAAGGATTTATCTCCAGAGTAGAGCCTAGTGGGGAGATGTTTAAATTTGTACAAGCTCTTCCAAAGTTTGAGGAAAAAGATATTGAAGGATTCTTTATTTCATTTGAGAAGCTAGCTAAACAGATGAAATGGCCACAGGAAAACTGGACATTATTATTACAGTCTAAATTAATGGGTAGGGCGCATGCGATGTATGCTTCGCTATCAGAAGAAACGTCGATGAATTATGATGTGGTGAAAAAAGCTATTTTGAGTGCATATGAGTTGGTTGCTGGAGCATACAGGCAGAAATTTAGGAATATGTGAAAACAGACTAGGCAAACATACACTGAGTCTGAAAGAGTAAAGCAAAGTAATTTTGACCGGTGGATACAGGCATTAAAAATAGAGACAACATATGCAGCTGTTAGGGAAGTAGCTCTTTTGGAAGAATTTAAAGATTCAATCCCTGTTGTAGTGAGAACTCATGTGGAGGAACAGAAGGTTAATTCTGTAAGACAAGCAGCAGAGTTAGCTGATGATTATGAGTTAGTTCATAGAGATAATCCTTTCAAATTGGAAAATGATAAAAAGTGGGAAGGTGAAAAGAAGGAAGGTAGCTAGGGAAGAGGAGGAGCAGCTGGAAGTTCCCAGGAAGTTTTTCTCAGAGTAAAAAGGAAGGTGAAGATAAAAGTGACATTCGAAAATTGAGGTGTTTTCATAAAAGTGGGGCACACGAAGTCGGCATGTTGGAAATTGCAGGAAAAATCTATTGGAATTGTTGGGGTGCGGAAAAGCTCTGGAAGTCAAAGTACTGTGGGTTCTGAGGTTCAGGGGCAGGTGAAACCAGTGGTTTGTGTAAAGGTGAAACAGGGAGAATCAGTGAAAGATGAAGAAGTGGGAATGTGTTCAGAATTTACTCAAGAGAATTCTGAGGAGCAGGTTGCAGAAATGTTTAAAGACTTTGTGTGTGAAGCGAAAGTCTTTCCATGTGTACAGATTGGAGTAGGTAAAGATGTTAAAATTTTAAGAGTCACAAGATCTAGTCAACCTTTAATGTTGTGGGATAGTGATATTTGTTGTTCAAAGGAAGTATTGCAGGATCAGGTAATAATAAGTGGGGTTCATGGAGATGCTGAATTTATTCCATTGTGGAAGGTAAATTTAAAGAGCAGATGGAAGAATGGTGAAGTTATAGTTGGAAAAATTGCCCATTGCAGGGGTTCAATTTATTCCGGGCAATTATATAGCTGGATCACAAATGTGGGTGATGCCTATGATAGTTGAGCAGCTGTAGAAGTGTTTTCAACAGAGGTGTTACAGAAGAAATATTCTAGATTGTTTCCTGATTGTGTTGTCATGAGATCAAAGGCTCATAGGGAAGAAAAAGAAAGGCAGGCAGTTCAAAGGCGAGAAGAAGTCAAAATCCAATTATTATCCAAATAACATTGTTCAGGAGGAAAGAATACAGGACAATTCAGCTGCAGCGTTTAACTCAAGGAGGTGAGTGGAGTTACAGAAAAATTATTTGCAATTAAAACAATTACATCAGAAAGCTTATTCAGAAACAGAAGCAACATGTATTTCAGTATGTTATTACCTTCGGCTAGATATTTTAATGCAAAAATGGGGGTCGGATCATGTTTCAGCAAATGAAAGCTGGAGGGAGATGCATCAGGTTGTTATACCATTAGGGTTTAGAAATGAGATTCTGAGGATTGCTCATGAAATTCCAATGAGGGCATTTAAGAATTAGGAAAACACAAGAAAAGATAGAGGTATTTTTTTGGCCAGGATTGCATTGGGATGTAGTCAAATTCTGTAGAACCTGTCATACATGTCAAATAACAGGAAAATCACAAGCAGTGATTAAACCAGCACCTTTAATCCCACTATCAGCATAGAGCAACTCTCTGAGGAGGATGATAGGTGCTTATAATAGATTGACTCCAGTTATACCCTTTACTTACTAGACTAAAACATGGCAGAAGTGAATGATTACCTGAATGTGAGGTTGATAGTTAAGGAAAAAAAAGCTTCAGACGGAAAACTACAATTCTGGTAACCATTGTGGAAAATGGTAGAAAATGGTACACTTGTATGATTATCCTCCAATGTTCTCCAAGTCTGAATCTTATGACCAGTGGAAGAATGAAGTGGAAAAGTGGACACAGGCTACATCTCTACCAAAGAGAGAACAAGGCATGGACTTGGGGTTGTCACTTGATGTAAGAAATTAAATCAGGATGAAGTATTTTGTAAGCTGGAAGCCACTCGATTGGATAGTGATAAGGGTTTGGACTTCCTATTAAAATTCTTGAATGTAATTTACAAGAAAGCCGATGTGTTAAAAGCCTTCGAGGCATGGTCAGGCTTTGATGGATTTTGGGAAATGATGCTCTTTTCATGGAAGAGTACATCATAGACCTTAACAGACGGTATAAAAAATTGGCAAAATTGAGTATGGGGACCCTTAAATCAGTACCAATATTTATATTGTTGGAATGGGCTAAGGTGTCTCCCATATGGAGAAGCTCCTGATTCTAACTGGTGTTCTGGTTCCCAGAGAGGAAGGTCCTGATGGATCAGATGTCTTGAAAAAAAGTCCTAGGGCAGCATGAATTTCCTTCAGTCTTCATGGAAATGGGACATTGCTCAGTGATACAAAGAATGGAAGACTCAATAAGTGTAAGATTTCAAAATGGTCCTGATGCCTGACACAAGCAACAATATAATACAAGGATTAAAGACAGACAGAATGAGAATGAAATGACATTCAGAAAACCTGGCTGTTCAAACAGGAAACAGAAACTGAACAGCAATAATACATGAATGAATGAATAATAAGTGCTTCAGATGTGACTTAAAGTGTCATTATGCAATGTAGAGAGGCAGAGTCCTCAAAACAACAGATGGCAGAGAGGTTTCTGAGGAAAAAGATAAGAAAAGTTATGAATCTGCATGAATTATTCTGGCCCAAAGAGTTTTAGATGAATGTGTTCGTGCTAGACTCTATTAACTGTGCAGTATTAGATAGTGCTTCCACTTCAATAGTACAGGGAACACATTGGTTAAAATGTTTCTTAATTCAGTGAGTTGATGCAAGGGTAAAGAATATAAAAGTTATGTTTGATGCTAAACAACTGAAGTAATGGCTGGTGCTGATATCATCACTAATGAGCTATCTTTTCTGTTGAGTAAACCCTCTATGAAAAGGGTACAAATGAAACTTGATATGGGCCATGATAAGGCAATTATTTTTGGGAAGTCGGTTATATTTGCACTTTACCCAGTCAGAGTCTTATTGTATCCTGTTAACAATAGCAAATGTTTTGAGGATCATACAATATTAACGGTATCAGGTCAAGAAGAATCAGAGAAAAAAGACTCAGGTGAGGTTCATTGCTTGGCGTTGTGGAGAGTGACTGGGTGATGCAAACGATAGAGTGGACTCTCCCACAGCTGGAAAAGTAATCCTGAAAATCTTTTCAGCTCTTTGGCCACACATTCATGGGAGTGTAGATCAACTGACATAAATGCCTCATTTCTGTAGGATGATACCTTGGAGCAAAAAGAGTTTCTGAAACCGCCCAAAGGGAAACTATAGAAACTAAACAAATGTGTTTATGGTCTGAATAATGTGTTCAGGGTGCAGTTTTTTGGTGAGATCTGTTTTGCTGAAAATAGTTGGTTTCAACTAAAACCAGATTCAACAATTGTTTTAGAAAAATAAAAACTTTCAGGTATTTTCATGGTGCATGTTGATGATTTCTATGGGGTGGGACGGCAGAATGAGAAATGTGCATTATTAAAATTAGAGTAGAAATTGGAGTTGAAAGTCAGGCTACTGGAGCTTCTAAATATCCTGCTTTCTATACTGAGCAGAGTAGACCTGGAATAACTTTACATCAACAATCCTATTAAATACGATTTGAATAAGGTTTTGATGAGAGGGTGGCTATGTGGGTTTTGATGAGAGGAAGGGTGGGTAGGTGGGTTTGTTGAGAGGGTGGGTTGGTGTGTACGGGTGAGAGTGTGGCTAAGTGAGACCATAAGACCATAAGACATAGGAGCAGAAGTAGGCCATTCAGCCCATCAAGTCTGCTCCGCCATTCAATGAGATAATGGCTGATCTGATAATCCTCAACTCCACTTTCCTGTCTTTTCCCCATAATCCTTAATTCCCTTACTAATTAAAAACCTATCTATCTCAACCTTGAATATACCTTACGACCCAGCCTTTACAGCCCTCTGCAGTAAAGAATTCCACAGGTTCACTACCCTCTGAGAAGAGATTCCTCCTCATCTCTATCTTAAATGGGTGACCCCTTACTCTGAGATTATGCCCTCTGATCCTAGACTCTCCCACAAGGGGAAACAACCTCTCAGCATCTACCCTGTCAAGCGCCCTAAGAATTTTACATGTTTCAATAAGGTCGCCTCTCATTCTTCTAAACTCCAATGAGTACAGGCCCAACCAACTCAACCTCTCCTCATAAGAAAATCCCTCCATACCCAGGATCAACCGAGTGAACCTTCTCTGGACTGTCCCCAATGCCAATATATCTTTCCTTAGATAAGAGGACCAAAACTGTTCACAGTATTCTAGGTGTGATCTAATTAGTGCCCTGTATAGTTTTAGCAACGCTTCCCTATTTTAATATTCCATTCCCTTTGAAATAAAGGCCAACCTTCCATTTGCCTTCCCTATTACTTGTTGAACTTGTATGTTAGCTTTTTTGGCTTCATGCGCGAAGGCCCCCAAATCCATTTGTGCTGTAGCTTTCTGCAGTCTTTCTCCATTTAAATAATTTTCAGCTCCTCTATTCTTCCTGCCAAAGTGCATAACCTCACACTTCCCACATTATATTCCATCTGCCACATTTTTGCCCACTCACTAAACCTGTCTATATCCCTCTGTCGACTCCTTGTGTCATCCTCACCATTTGCCTTCCCAACTATTTCTGTGTCATCCACAAACTTGGCGATAGTACATTCACTTCCCTCAAGTCATTAATATATATTGTAAATAATTGTGGCCCCAGCATTGATCCCTGTGGCACTCCATTAGTTACAGGCTGCCATCCTGAAAATGCCTCTCCCCCACCCCAACCCCACCCGTATCCCAACTCTCTGTCATCTATTAGTTAGCCAGTCCTCTATCCATTCTAATATACTACCTTCAACACCATGGGCTCTTATTTTGTTAAGTACCTGATCGACCGCCTTTTGAAAATCCAAATATATTACATATACTTGTTCCCCTTTATCTATCCTGCTTGTTATCTCCTCAAAGAATTCTAATAAATTTGTCAGGCATGACTTCCCCTTCATGAAGCCATGCTGACTCTGCTTGATTAGATTATGCATTAATAAATGCTCTGCCATTACATCCTTTATAACAGACTCCAACATTTTCCCAATGACAGATGTTAAGCCAACTGGCCTATAGTTACCTGTTATTTTTGTCTCCCTCCCTTTTTGAATAAGGGTGTTACATTGGCAGTTTTCCAATCCTCTGGGGCTTTTCCAGGATCTATGGATTCTTGGAAGATTACTACCACTGCATCCAGTATCTCAGCAGCTACTTCCTTTAATATCCTACGATGCAACCCATCAGGTCCAGGTATCAGCCTTTAGCCCCATTAGTTTCCCTGGTGTTTTTTTCTCTAGTGATAGTTATTTTATTTATTTTCTTCCTGCATTTTGCCCCATGATTATTTAATATTTTTGGTATACTATTAGTGCCTTCTACCATGAAGTCTGATGCAAAGTATTTATTCAACTCCTCTGCCATTTCCTGGTTCCCCATTATTATTTCACCAACCTCATTCTCTAAGGGGCCTATATCGACTTTGGTCTCTCTCTTCCTTTTCTATATTTAAGAAGCTTATGGTCTGTTTTTATATTACTTGTAAGTTTACCCACAAAGTTTATTTTCTCCCTCTTTATTATTTTTTTGGTCATCTTGTGTCGGTTTTTAAAACTTTCCCAATCCTCTGGCTTACCACTCACTAATCTTTGCCATATTGTAAACTTTTTCTTTCACTTGGATACTATCCTGAACTTCCTTGGTTAACCATGGTTGGTTTATCCTCTTCTGAGAATCCTTCTTCTCACTGGGATATATCTTAGTTGTGAGTCATGAACTATTTTCTTAAACGTCTGTCATTATTCATCAACCGTCTTTTCTGCAAAACTCCTTTCCCAGTCCATTCCAGCCAATTCTACCCTCATTCCTTTGCAATTACCCTTATTTAAGCTTAGCACAGATGTTTCCAAACTAAGTTTCTCGCTCTCAAGCTGAGTGTTAAATTCCACCATATTATGGTCACTGTTTCCTAGGGCATCTTTTACTCTAAGATATGTATTAAACCTGCACCGTTACACATTACCAGATCCAAAATAGCCTGATCCCTGGTTAGATCCACAACATATTGTTCTCGGAAACTGTCCCAAATACACTCTATGAATTTTTGCTATTGGCTGCATCTGCCAATCTACATGGAGATTAAAGTTACCGCTGATTAATATACTGCCTTTTTTACATGCTCTCATTATTTCCTGATTTACTTTCTGTCCGACAGTATAGATACTGTTGCGGAGCCCATAGACTACCCCCAACACTGCCTTCTTCACACTGTAATTTCTCACCTCCACCCATGCGGATTCCATATCTTCCGATCCAAGATCATTATTACTTAGGTACTTATTCCATCTCATACCAACAAAGCTACCCTACTGCCCTTTACCTCCTGCCTGTCCTTTCCAAAAATTTACATACCCCTTAATATTTACGTACCAGTTTGATTGAGAGGGTGAGAAGGTGGGATAATCTGAGAGGGTGAGAAGGTCAGTTTTGATGAGATGATGGGTAGGTGGGAATTGATGAGATGTTGGGTAGCTTTGATTTGATGAGAGGATGTGTATTTTGGCTTTGATGAAATAGTCACTTGGTGGGTACGGATAAGTTGGAGATGAGTTCGGTTTTAATGAGAGGATGAGTAAGTAGGATTTTGAGAGAGGGTGGGTAGGTGGGTTTAAATCAGGGGTTGGGCAGGGGGGTTTTGATGAGAGGGTGGGTAGGTGGGTTTTGGTCAAAAGGTTGGGTGGTGGGTTTTGATAAGAGGGTGGGAAGGTGGGCTTGTTGACAGGGTGGGTGTGGGTTTTGATGAGAGGGAGGGTAGGTGGGTTTTGATGAGAGGGTGGGTAGGTGAGTCTTGATGAGAGCATGGGTAGGTGGGTTTCGATGAGAGGGTGGGTAGGTGGGCTTTCATGAGAGATTTGGTAGGTGGGCTTTGACGGGTGGGCGTGTAGCTGAGTTCTGATGAGGCAGAGCATACGTGGGCATCATGAAAGGGTGGGTAGTTGGATTTTGATGAGAGGGTGGGTAGGTGGGTTTTGATGAAATAGACGGTTGGTGGGTTTGGATTATTTGGAGATTATTTCAGTTTTAATGAAAAGGTGGATAGTTGGGATTTCATGAGAATGGGTAGGTGGGTCTAGGTCAGAAGTTGGTTGGTTTCTTTTGATCAGAAGGTGGGTAGGTGGGATTTGGATGAGATGGTGGGTAGGGGGGTTTGGATGAGAGAGTGGATAGATGGGTTTCGATGAGAGAGTGGATAGGTGGGTTTCAATGAGAGAGTGGATGGGTGGGGGAGGTTTTGTAGGTGGGCTTTGATGGGTGGGTATGTAGCTGAGTTCTGATGAGGCGGAGCATACATGAGCATTATGAAAGGGTGGGTAGTTGGATTGATGTGAGGGTGGGATGGTGGGTTTTGATTACGGGGTGTGAAGGTGGGTTTTGATGAGAGTGAGGGTAGGTGGGTTTTGATAAGAGGTTGATTGGGCTCTTTTGATGAGAGGGTTGTTAGGTGGGTTTTGATGACAGGGTGAGTAGGTGGGTTCTGATGATGGTGGGGAGGGGGTTTTGATGACAGGGTGGGTAGGGGGGTTTAGATGAGAGGGTGGGTAGGGGGCTTTTGATAAGCGGGTGGGTAGGTGGGTAGCCGGGCTAGTAATTCAGGGACCCAGGGTAATTCTCTGGGCACCGGGTGCGAATACTGTCATGGAAGATTGTGGAACTTGGTGGAGAGGGTGGGTAAGTGGGTTTTGATGAGAGGATGGGTAGGTGTGTTTTGATGTGAGGGTGGGTCTTGATGAAATAGTCGCTTGGTGGGATTGGATTATTTGGAGATAATTTGGGTTTTAATAAAAAGATGGGTAGTTGCGAATTCATGAGAATGGGTAGGTGGATTTAGATTAGAGGTTGGGTAGGTGGGTTTTGATGAGAGGGTGGGTAGGTAGGTTTTGATGAGAGGCTGGGTAGGTTGGTTTTGATGAGAGGGTGGGTAGGTGGGTTTTGATGAGAGGATCGGTAGGTGGGATTTGTTGGAACAATCGCTTGGTATGTTGGATTATTTGGAGGTTATTTGGGTTTCAATGAAAAGATGGGTAGTTTGGAATTCATGAGAATGGGTAGGTGGCTTTAGATCAGAGGTTGGTTGGTTTCTTTGGATCAGAGGGTGGGTAGGATGGTTTTGATGAGAGGATGAGTAGGTGGGATTTGGTGTGGCGGTGGGTAGGTGGTTTTCGATATACGGTTTCTTGGGTTGATTTTGATGAGAGGGTGTGTAGGGGGGTTTTGATGAGAGGGTGGGTAGGGGGTTCTGATGAGAGGGTGGGTAGGTGGGTTTTGATGAGAGGGTGTGTAGGGGGGTTTTGATGAGAGGGTGTGTAGGTGGGTTTTGATGAGAGGGTGGGTAGGGGGTTTTGATGAGAGGTTGGATAGGGGATTTTGATGAGAGGGTGTGTAGGGGGGTTTTGATGAAAGGTTGGGTAGGGGATTTTGATGAGAGGCTGGGTAGGTGGGTTTTGATGAGAGGGTGGGTAGGTGGGTTTTGATGAGAGGGTTGGTAGGTGGGTTTTGATGAGAGGGTGGGTAGGAGGGTTTTGATGAAATAGTCGCTTGGTGGGTTCAGATTATTTGGAGCTTATTTGGGATTTAATGAAAAGATGGGTAGTTGTGAACTCATGAGAATGGGTAGGTGGGTTTAGAACACAGGTTGGTTGGTTTCTTTGGATGAGAGGGTGGGTGGGGGCTTTGATTAGAGGGTGAGTAGGTGGGTTTTGAAGAGAGGATGGGTAGGTGGGTTTTGATGAGAGGGTGGGTAGGTGAGTTTTGATGAGAGGGTGGGTGGGTGGGATTAGATAAGAGGATGGGTAGGTGGGTTTTGATGAGAGGATGGGTAGGTGGGTTTTGATGAGAGGATGGGTAGGTGGGTTTTGATGAAATAGTCGCTTGGTGGGTTCGGATTATTTGGAGAGTATTTGGGTTTTAATGAAAAGATGGGTAGCTGGAATTTTATGAGAATGGGTAGGTGGGTTTAGATCAGAGGTTGGTTGGTTTCTTTTGATGAGAGGGTGGGTAGGATGGATTTTGTGAGAGGGTGGGTAGGTGGGTTTTGATGAAAGGGTGGATAGTTGGATTGATGTGAGGATGGGTCGGTGGGTTTTGATGAGAGGGTCGATAGGAGGGTTTAGATCAGATCTTGCTTGGTTTGTTTTGATGGAAATGTGGGTAGGAGGGTTTTGATGAGAGGGTGGATAGGTGGGTTTTGATGAGAGGATGGGTCGGGGGATTTTGATGAGATGATGGATAGGTGGGTTTTGATGAGAGTATGGTTTGGGGGATTTTGATGAGATAATGGGTAGGTGGGTTTTGATGAGAGTATGGTTCGGGGGATTTTGATGAGAGGGTGGCTGGGGCATTTTGATGAGAGGGTGGGTAGGTGGGTTTTGACGAGCGGGTAGGTAGGTGGATTATGATGAGTGAGTGAGGTGGTGCGATTTGGTGTGGCGGTAGATAAGTGGGTTTCGATATGCGGGTTATTGGGTTGATTTTGATGAGAGGGTGGGTAGAAATGTTTTAGTGAGAGGATTTGTAGGTGGGCTTTGATGGGTGTGTGTGTTGCTGAGTTCTGATGAGGCAGAGAGTACATGGGTATCATGAAAGGGTCGATAGTTGCGATTAGATCAGAGGTTGGTTGGTTTGTTTTGATGGAAGTGTGGGTAGTTGGGTTTTGGTGAGAGGGTGGGTAAATGGGTTTTGATGAGAGGGTGGGTAGGGAATTTTGATGAGAGGGTGGGTAGGTGGGTTTTGATGAGAGGGTGGTTGGGGTGTCTTTGTTGAGAGGGTGGGTAGGTGCGTTTAAATGAGAGTGTGGGTAGGTGGGTTTTGAAATAGTCGCTTGGTGGGCTCGGATTATTTGGAGATTGGTATGTTGGATTATTTGAAGGTTATTTGGGTTTCAATGAAAAGATGGGTAGTTTGGAATTCATGAGAATGGGTAGGTGGGTTTAGATCAGGGGTTGGTTGGTTTCTTTAATGAGGGGCTGGGTCGGGAGTTTGATTAGAGGGTGGGTAGGTGGGTTTTGATGAGAGGTTGTGTTAGGTGGGTTTAAATGCGAGGGTGGGTAGTTGGGTTTCGATGACAGGTTTTGTAGGTGGGCTTTGATGGGTGGGTGTGTAGCTGAGTTCTGATGAGGCACAGCATATGTGTGTATGATGAAAGGGTGTGTAGTTGGGTTTTGATGAGAGGTTGGGTAGGTGGGTTTTGATGAAAGGGTGGATAGTTGGATTGATGTGAGGGTGGGTCAGTGGGTTTTGACGAGAGGGTTGGTAGGTGGGTTTAGATCAGAGTTTGCTTGGTTTGTTTTGATGGACAAGTGGGTAGGAGGGTTTTGATGAGAGGATGGGTAGGTGGGTTTTGATGAAATAGTCGCTTGGTGGGTTCAGATTATTTGGAGATTATTTGGCTTTTAATGAAAAATGGGTGGTTATGATTTCATGAGAATGGGTAGGTGGGTTTAGATGAGAGGTTGGTTGGCTTCTTTTGATGAGAGGGTGGGTAAGAGGATTTTGATGAGAGGATGGGTAGGAGGGTTTTGATGAAAGGATGGGTAGGTGGGTTATGATGATTTAGTCGCTTGTTTGGGTGGGGCATTTTGATGAGACGGTGGGTAGAAGGGTTTTAGTGAGAGGATTTGTAGGTGGGCTGTGATGGGTGTGTGTGTTGCTGAGTTCTGATGAGGTGGAGCGTACATTGGCATCTTGAAAGGGCGGGTAGTTACGTTTAGATCAGAGGTTTGTTGGTTTGTTTTGATGGAAATGTGGGTAGGTGGGTTTTGAAGAGAGGGTGGGTAGGAGGGTTTTGATGAGAGGATGGGTAGGTGGTTTTGATGACAGTGTGGGTAGGAGAGTTTTGATGAGAGGGTGGGTAGGTGGGTTTTGATGAGATGGTGGGTAGGTGGGTTTTGATGAGATGGTGGGTAGGAGGGTTTTGACGAGAGGGTGGGTAGATGCGTTTTGACGAGAGGGTGGGCAGGAGGGTTTTGATGTGAGGGTGGGTAGGTGGGTTTTGATGAGAGGATGGATAGGAGGGTTTTGATGAGTGGATGGGTAGGTGGGTTTTGATGATTTAGTCGCTTGTTGGGTTCCAATTATTTCGAGATTATTTGGGTTTTAATGAAAAGATGGGTAGTTGGGATTTCATGAGAATGGGTAGGTGACTTTAGATCAGAGGTTGTTTGGTTTCTTTTGATGAGAGGGTGGGTGGGGCATTTTGATGAGAGGGTGGACAGGGGGTTTTGATAAGAGGGTGGGTGGGGCATTTTGATGAGATGGTGGGTAGGGGTATTTTGATGAGAGGGTGGGTACGTGGGTATTGACGAGCAGGTGGGTAGGTGTATTATGATGAATGAGTGGGGTGGTGCGATTTGGTGTGGCGGTGGGTTGGTGGGTTTCGATATGGCGGTTATTGGGTTCATTTTGATGAGAGGGTGGGTGGGGGGGTTTTGATGAGAGGGTGTGTAGGGTGGTTTCGATGAGACGGTGGGTAGAGGGTTTTAGTGAGAGGATTTGTAGGTGGGCTTTGATGGGTATTTGGGTAGGGGGAATTTAATGAGAGGGCGGGTAGGGGGGTTTTGATGAAAGGATGGGTAGGTGGGTTTTGATGATTAGGTTGCTTGTTGGGTACCGATTATTTGGAGATTATTTGGGTTTTAATGAAAAGATGGATAGTTGGGATTTCATGAGAATGGGTAGGTGGCTTTAGATCAAAAGTTGGTTGACTTCTTTTGATGAGAGGGTGGGTGGGGCATTTTGATGAGAGGGTGGGTAGGGGCGGTTCGATGAGATGGTGGGTAGAAGGGTTTTAGTGAGAGGATTTGTAGGTGGGCTTTGATGGGTGTGTGTGTTGCTGAGTTCTGATGAGGTGGAGCATACATGGGCATCATGAAAGGGTGGGTAGTTACGTTTAGATCAGAGGTTTGTTGGTTTGTTTTGATGGCAGTGTGGGGAGGTGGGTTTTGATGAGAGGGTGGGTAGGGGGTTTTGATGAGAGGGTGGGTAGGTGGGTTTTGATGAGAGGGTGGGTAGGTGGGTTTTGATGAGAGGGTGGGTAAGTGGGTTTTGATGAGAGGATGGGTAGGTGGGTTTTGATGAGAGGGTGGGTAGGTGGGTTTTGATGAGATGGTGGGTAGGTGGGTTTTGATGAGAGGGTGGATAGGGAGTTTTGATGAGAGGGTGGGAAGGTGAGTTTTGATGAGAGGATGAGTAGGAGGTTTTGATGAGAGGGTGGGTAGGAGGGTTTTGATGAGAGGGTGGGTAAGTGGGTTTTGATGAGAGGGTGGGTAGGTGGGTTTTGATGAGAGGGTGGGTGGGTGGGTTTTGATGAGAAGGTGGGTAGGTGGGTTTTGATGAGAGGGTGGATAGGGAGTTTTGATGAGAGGGTGCGAAGGTGAGTTTTGATGAGAGGGTGGGTAGGAGGTTTTGATGAGAGGGTGGGTAGGTGGGTTTTGATGAGAGGGTGGGTAGGTGGGTTTTGATGAGAGGGTGGGTAGGAAGGTTTTGATGAGAGGGTGGGTAGGTGGGTTTTGATGAGAGGGTCGGTAGGAGGGTTTTGATGAGAGGGTGGGTAGGAGGGTTTTGATGAGAGGGTGGGTAGGAAGGTTTTGATGAGAGGGTGGGTAGGTGGGTTTTGATGAGAGGGTCGGTAGGAGGGTTTTGATGAGAGGGTGGGTAGGAGGGTTTTGATGAGAGGGTGGAAAGGATGGTTTTGATGAAAGGATGGGTAGGTGGGCTTCGATGATTTCATCGCTTGTTGGGTTCCGATTATTTGGAGATTATTTGGGCTTTAACGAAAAGATGGGTAGTTGGGATTTCATGAGAATGGGTAGGTGGCTTTAGATCAGAGGTTGTTTGGTTTCTTTTGATGAGAGGATGGGTGGGGCATTTTAATGAGAGGGTGGGCAGGGGGTTTTGATAAGAGGGTGGGTGGGGCATTTTGACGAGCGGGTGGGTAGGTGTATTATGATGAGTGAGTGGGGTGGTGCGATTTGGTGTGGCGGTGGGTTGGTGGGTTTCAATATGCGGGTTATTGGGTTGATTTTGATGAGAGGGTGGGTGGGGGGTAGTTTTGATGAAAGGGTGCGTAGGGGGATTTCAATGAAAGGGTGGGTAGAAGGGTTTTAGTGAGAGGATTTGTAGGTGGGCTTTGATGTGTGTGTGTGTTGCTGAGTTCTGATGAGGCAGAGTGTACATGAGCATAATAAAAGGGTGGGTAGTTGCGTCTAGATCAGAGGTTGTTTGCTTTGTTTTGATGGAAATGTGGGTGGTGGGTTTTGATGAGAGGATGGGTCGGGAGATTTTGATGAGATCGTGGATAGGAGGATTTATGTTGAGAGGGTGGGTAGGTGGATTATGATGAGTGAGTGGGGTGGTGTTATTTGGTGAGGCGGTGGGTAGGTGGGTTTCGATATGCACGTTATTGGGTTGATTTTGATGAGAGGGTGTGTAGAAGGGTTTTAGTGAGAGGATTTATAGGTGGGCTTTGATGGGTGTGCGTGTGTTGCTGAGCTCTGATGAGGCAGAGCGTACATGGGCTTCATGAAAGGGTCGGTAGTTGCGATTAGATCAGTGGTTGGTTGGTTTGTTTTGATGGAAGTGTGGGTAGGTGTGTTTTGATGAGAGGGTGGGTAGGGGGTTTTGATGAGAGTGTGGGTAGGTCGGTTTTGATGAGAGGGCGGTTGGGGGGGGCTTTGTTGAGAGGGTGGGTAGGTGCGTTTAGATGAGAGGGTGGGTAGGGGGGTTTTGATGAGAGGGTGGGTAGGGGGTTTTGATGAGAGGGTGCATAGGGGGTTTTGATGAGAGTGTGGGTAGGTGGGTTTTGATGAGAGGGTGGTTGGGGGGGCTTTGTTGAGAGGGTGTGTAGGTGCGTTTAAATGAGAGTGTGGGTAGGTGGATTTTGATGAGAGGATGGGTGGGGGGGTTTTGATGAAATAGTCGCTTGGTGGGCTCGGATTATTTGGAGATAGTTTGGGTTTTCGTGAAAAGATGGGTAGTTGGAATTTCATGAGAATGGGTAGGTGGGTTTAGATCAGTGGTTGGTTGGTTTCTTTAATGAGGGGTTGGGTAGGGCGATTTGATCAGAGGGTGGGTATGTGGGTTTTGATGAGAGATTGAGTAGGTGGGTTTTAATGAGAGGATGGGGACATAAGAACATGAGATGGAAACCGGATTTATCTCACCTCTGAATAACCTCCAACTGAACACCCTCATCCCTCTGGGGTAGAGGACTCCAAAGATTCTCCAAATTCTTAGTGAAGGGGTTTTTTCTCATCTCAATCCTAAACAATCGTCCACTTTGTTCGAGACACTGTCCCCATGTTCCAGATTCTTCAGCCAGTGCACGGAAGATGTCAGTGTCTGCCCTGACCAACCCCTTCTGAATGGTGTATAAGGTCACTTCTCACTCTTCTAAATCCTGGGAATATTGACCTAATTTACTCAGTCTCTCATCATAGGACATAAGGAGACCAAAGTTGTGCATGACACTCCAGGTGTGGTCTCACCAAAGCATTGTGCACTTGTAGCTAGGTCTTGTCCTCCAAATCCTCTGGCAATGAAAGACAACATGCTATTTGCCTTCCTAATTGCTTTCTGTACCTGCCTGTTGACTTTCTGTATTCTTTTTACAAGAACACCTAAATCTCACTGAACACCAACATTTAAAAGTACCCTCACATTTTGATGTTCTATTCTTTATCCCAAAGTGAATAACCTCTCACTTGTGTACATTGTGCGCTATTTGAACGTTGTTGTGGCCAATAAGGTCACTTGTCCCTATCTTTTGGCATCCTCTCTGTGTTCTCCCCACAGCTTCCATTTCCACCTGGCTTTGTATCATCAGAAAACTCAGATCCATTCCTCTCTGTCTCTCTGTCTAAGTCATGAACATAGATTGTATACAGCTGAGGACCCAGCACTGATCGTTACGGCACTCCACTATTCACCGACTGTCAACTTGAAATGCCATGTTTCTTTGTGTCTTTCTGTCCATTAAGCAATCCTCTGACATGCTGATATATCACCCCCAACTTGGATTTTCCCGCCACGCGTGACCTCAGAACTGCCTCGCTCCGGGTGCCATATTTAAAGCACACCAGAGTGCAGCCAACTTCATGTCTTCAGGCCAGGACTGCCCTCGGCAACAAATGGCCCTGAAAGTAAAGACAACGGCAGCCCCCAAATTTAGTGACACCTCTCTGGGGTGTCTGCTGGACACAGAGAAAGGCTGCTGCTATGCCCTCTACCCCCACTCTGGGTGTAAGAGGTCCACCGGCGTCACTCAACAGGCAGCAGCAGTCCGTGCCACCGGAGCACCAAGGAGGTCAGCCATCGAGGCCTGCTCACAACAGCAGGGAGAGGTCCCAGATCGGGGGAGGAGGGAGTGGAGGGGTGGCCCACATGAAGCCCCTCACTCACTTTGAGGAGTGTATCATCGTGCTGACTGGTGAGTCTGTGCCTGCAGTGACGATGAGGTCAGCAGCTAACACCCTCATGAGGATCCTGTACAACATCATCCCTCTCTCAATGCAACTGTGAGTGCTCTCTCTCCTGCTTTTGACTCTTCTGCCATTCACTAATTATCTCTACTTTGGTTCACAGGAAGCTCTGCCAAGCGACTGGCACTCTCAGCCAGCGTATCCCTCAGCTCCATCCAGGTCCTCACCTCCATTGAAGAGCTGAAAATAAGCAGCCTGGAAAACCCGTCACAGTGCTTACCCACACCCTCCACCAACGCAAAGACACACACCTCTGTGGGACCTAGATCTAGAGCAGGCTCGTGTTCACAATCTGGTGGTCACCACATAGACACATGTCTGCAGCAGGAGGAGGCAGGTTCAGCCAAGCTCCCCGGCACTCAGAGGGCTGCTGGGGAAGAGGCATCTGTGAGGTCCGAGTTGGATTATGAACCTCTAGATTTGGCCTTTCTACTCATCATGGAGAGTCAGCAGAAGGCAGGGGAACATCACACAGAGCTGGTGGAAGCCCTCAACAGAGTGACATGTGAGTCGGAGGAGTGCGTCTGTCTGCTCTCTGATGAAATGGTGCCCACATGTGCGCATGTGCAGGTCTCCATGGGGAGGATGGTGGACGTCATGGAGCCCCTGGTCCAATAGAATGCGGAGATGTGTGCAGACCTGCACTCCATCGCAGTAGCCATGGGTGACTTCCTGCATTGGCAACGTGAGAGGTAAACGGGGCACCTTGATGTCCCTCCAGGTGCTCTTTCCCCTCAAGGAGTCAGGCCGGGGCCCTCGGGCACCTGAAGGGAGGAGGAGCGACAGCTGGACACCCCTGGGTCATCCACTCAGGGGTCTCAGAAGCTGTCTGCTTCCTCCGAGTCCCCTTTGCCTGTGCCCCCCCTTTCAACCTCACCCTCTGTCACCGCAGAGGGGGCAGCTGGCCCACAGGAGGACAGCCAAAGCAAGCCGGGGCCTCAAGGCCTCGGCTCTCCAGTGGACCCACACCGAAGTCATCAGAGGCAACAGGGCCAAGCATTGAACAGGCTGTCCCCACCCCCCCTGCAGATGTCAGGGCAGCACCTAGAAGAAGTGGCGGTAGGCCTGGAAAAGTGAAGAAATTCTGATCACAAGTGGTTGCACAGGTGGGAACACATTTTGTCACTTTACAATCTGGAAATATATTCTCTTTCACTGAATAATGTGTAATGGTGACTTTCAGACTCATTTGCAGGCTTCGCGAGTCCTCCTCCTGCATTTCCCCTCACTAGCAGTTCAGCTGCATGTAGCCAGACCACAAGTGATTCTGGAGGGAGAAGTGTGTATGTGGCAGGGCCTTTCAGGGCCTCGTGCAAACTCTCTCCCACACACTTGGATCCTTCCTCCATCACACTCATCCCACTGTCCTGAACATTTTCAATGCTGCCTGCTGGGGTTCTCTTTAAGTGAGCTGAGCTGCATCTCCGCCCACCCACTGGTCACACTCCCATGCAGCACCTGCTCCCGCACAACACAAGCCTCCGCCCACTTTCAATTTGACAAACATGGTCGTCCTCATGTTCTGAATCAGCTCCCCCACTCCTTACCCCACCGCAGTCACCCCTGTCCTTTCCCCCATCGCTGTCACCCCCCAGACATCAGCTTCCACCTCTCCACCATCACCTACCAAACACAAACCCTTTTCTTTCCTGGATGTCTGGTGAACGTGCACATTCCTGATCTTCCCGGGAATCCCACCTCCATCCACAATGACCTCCCCGACATCCTCCTTCCCACCCTCAAGGTCCTTTGAGGCCCCAACAACCACCCTCGCTACCCCTTCTACTGCTACCATTGCACCCCCACCCTCCCACCCTACTGGCTCCCTCTACCCCGTCATACTCATCATTCCCTCCTACCACACTCACACTCAGTTCACTCCCCAGGAGGTCATCAGGCACCCTCCCCCCACCCATGTTGCACGTTCATCTGGACATCCTCCCGCCCTTACTCCCCCCTCCTCATGGACACCTTCCCCACACTCCTGACTTGCATCTCTATGCGGTGGGAAAGTTTTGGGGAGTCACTGCCTCTGACCTACTCCTGGAGCCGCAGTATTTATGTGGAGGATCCCATTTAGTTTCTGGTCAATGGTGACTCCAGGATGTTGATTGTGGGGCTGGGGAAGGAATTCCACCATGATGATAACAACAACAGCGTGCATTTATATAGTGCCTGAATCAAATAAAACAGCCGAAGGTGCTTCACAACAGCATCAAAAGTGGGGAGGCGGTGGAGCAGTGGTAGCATCACTGGGCTAGTATTCTAGAGATCCAGGTTAATGCTCTGGGAACATGGGTTCAAATCACACCACAGCAGCTGGTGGAATTTAAATTCAGTTAATAAATCTGGAATTAAAAGCTGGTCTCAGTAATGGTGACCCGGTCTGGCCTACATGTGACCCTGACCCACAGCAATGTGGTTGGCTCTGAACTGCCTCTGAAATGACCGAGAAAGCCACTCAGTTGTATGAAACCGGATGGACCACCCGGCATCGACCTAGGCAATGAAAACAAAAAGGGCAAACCCAGCCCTGTCGACCCTGCAAAGTTCTCTTCACTAACATCTGGGGGTTAGTGTCAAAATTGGGAGAGCTGTCTCACAGACTAGTCAAGCAACAGCCTGACATAGTCATCCTCATGGAATCATACTTCACAGATACTGTTCCAGACACCACCATCACCATCCCTGGGTATGTCCTGTCCCACTGGGTGACACAGAGGTGGTGACACAGTGGTTAACAGTCAGGAGGGAGTTGCCTTGGGAGTCCTCAACATTGACTCTGGACCCCATGAAGTCTCACGGCATCAGGTCAAACATGGGCAAGGAAACCTCCTGCTGATTACCAAGTACTGCCCTCCCTCAGCTGATGAATCAGTGCTCCTCCATGTTAAACATCACTTGGAAGAAGCACTGAGGGTGGCAAGGGCGCCAAAATACTCTGGGTGGGGACTTCAATGTCCATCATCAAGAGTGGCTCAGTAGCACCACTACTGACTGAGCTGGTTGAGTCCTAAAGGACATAACTGTTAGACTGGGTCTGCGGCAGGTGGTGAGGGAAGCAACACCAGGGAAAAACATATTTGACCTCATCCTCACTAACCTGCCTGGCACAGATGCAACTGTCCATGACATTATTGGTAGGAGTGACCACCACATAGTCCATGTGGAGACAAAGTCCCGCCTTCACATTGAGGCTAACCCCTCAGAGTACAGCTACAACACCGGTATCTATCCGGCTATGTGGAAAATTGCCCAGGTTTGTCCTGTACACAAAAAGCAGGACAAATCCAACCCGGCCAATTACAGCCTCATCAGTCTACTCTCGATCATCAGTAAAGGAATGGAAGGGGTCATCAACAGTGCTATCAAGCGATACTTGCTTAGCAATAACCTGCTCACTGACTCCCAGTTTGGGTTCCGCAAGGGTTTAGAGATGTGTAATGAGGCAGATTTGATAAGGGAGCTTAAGGTGAAGGAACCCTTAGGAGAAGTGACCATAATATGATAGAATTTACCCTGCAATTTGAGAGGAAAAAGCTGGAATCAGATGTAACGGTATTACAGTTGAATAAAGGTAACTACAGAGGCATGAGGGAGGAGCTGGCCAGAATTGACTGGGAGATGAGCCTAGCAGGAAAGACAGTGGAACAGCAATAGCAGAAGTTTCTGGGAATAATTTGAGAGACACAGCAAAAATTCATCCCTAGGAAGAAGAAGCATACTAAAGGGGGGACGAGGTAACCATGGCTGACAAGGGAAGTCAGGGACAGCATCAAAGTTAAAGAGAAAGCATACAATGCGGCAAAGAGCAGTGGGAAGCCTGGGGATTGGGAAGCCTACAAAGACCAACAGAGGACAGCTAAAAAAGAAATAAGGAGGGAGAAGATTAAATATGAGGGTAAACTAGCCAGTAATATAAAAGAAAATTGCAAGAGTTTTTTTAGATAGATAAAGGGTAAGAGAGAGGCAAAAGTGGACATTGGGCCGCTGGAAAATGATGCTGGAGAAGTAATAATGGGGAACAAAGAAATGGCGGAGGAACTGAATAGGTACTTTGCGTCAGTCTTCACGGTGGAAGACACGAATAACATCCCCAAAATTTAAGAGAGTAGGGGGGCAGAGGTGAGTATGGTGGCTTTTACCAAAGAGAAGGTGCTAGGAAAACTGAAAGGTCTGAAGGTGAATAAATCACCTGGACCAGATGGATTACACCCTAGAGTTCTGAAGGAGATAGCTGAAGAGATAGTGGAGGTGTTAGTGGTGATCTTTCAGGAATCACTCAAGTCAGGGAGGGACCCAGAGGACTGGAAAATCGCTAATGTAACCCCCCTGTTTAAGAAGGCAGTGAGGCAAAAGACGGGAAATTACAGGCCTATTAGCCTGAACTCGGTCGTTGGTAAGATTTTAGAGTCCATTATTAAGGATGAGATTTCAGAATACTTGGAAGTGCATGGTAAAATAGGGCAAAGTCAGCATGGTTTCATCAAGGGGAGGTCATGCCTGGCAAATCTGTTAGAATTCTTTGAGGAGGTAATGAGCAGGTTAGACAAAGGAGAGCCAATGGATGTTATCTACTTGGACTTCCAGAAGGCCTTTGACAAGGTGCCACACAGGAGGCTGCTCAGTAAGATAAGAGTCCATGGTGTTAGCATGGATAGAAGATTGGCTTTCTGGCAGGAGGCTGAGAGTGGGGATAAGGGGGTCCTTCTCAGGATGGCGGCCGGTGACTAGTTCCGGCAGGGGTCAGTGTTGCGACCACAACTTTTCACTCTATACATTAATGATCTAGAAGAAGGAACAGAGGATATCCTGGCTAAGTTTTCAGATGATACAAAGATAGGTGGAGGGACAGATAGTATTGAGGAGGCGGGGAGGCTGCAGAAGGATTTAGATAGGTTAGGAGAATGGGAAAAGAAGTGGCAGATGGAATACAACGTGGGGTCATGCACTTTGTTAGGAAGAATAGAGGCATAGACTATTTTCTAAATGGGGAGAGAATTCAGAAATCTGGAGTGCAAAGGGACTTGAGAGTCCTAGTCCAGGATTCTCTTAAGGTTAACTTGCAGGTTGAGTCGGTAGTTAGGAAGGCAAATGCAATGTTGGCATTTATTTCGAGAGGATTAGAATATAAAAGCAGGGATGTTCTGCTGAGGTTTTATAAGGATCTGGTCAGACCACATTTAGAATATTGTGAGCAATTTTGGGCCCCATATCTCAGGAAGGATGTGCTGGCCCTGGAATGAAAGGCTTAACATATGAGGAACATTTGAGGACTCTGGGTCTATACTCAATGGAGTTTAGAAGGATGAGGGGGGATCTGATTGAAACTTACAGAATACTGAAAGGCCTGGATAGAGTGGACGTGGGGAAGATGTTTCCATTAGTAGGAGAGACTAGGACCCAAGGGCACAGCCTCAGAGTAAAGGGAAGACCTTTTAGAACAGAGATGAGGAGAAACTTCTTTAGCCAGAGAGTGGTGAATCTATGGAATTCATGCCACAGAAGGCTGTGGAAAATAGGCCATTGAGTGTATTTAAGACCGAGATAGATAGGTTCTTGATTGGTAAGGGGATCAAAGGTTATGGGGAGAAGTCGGGAGAATAGGGTTAAGACACTTATCAGCCATGATTGAATGGCGGAGCAGACCCGATGGGCCGAATGGCCTAATTTCTGCTCCTATGTCTTATGGTCTTATGGCCGCTCAGCTCCTGACCTCATTACAGCCTTGGTTCAAACATGGACAAAAGAGCTGAACTCCCGAGGTGAGGTGAGACTGACTGGCCTTAAGAGTCAACAACTTTACATAAATAATATTAGTAACGAAATAACGTTGGGGGAAATGATTGAGATTAGAAATGTTCCTGTTTTAGTTTTAGTTTCCTTGCCTAAGGAGTGTTGCAGGATAAAGAGACATGCTGTTGAAGCTTTTGCCTTGCACTCATCAGGCCAGATTTGGAAGAATACCAAATTTTAAAGTGAACAACAATTTATACTGCATGAGAAGAGAGTGCCGATTGGTTGGCAAGAGGACTCTGGTAAATGGCGTGAAACTGTTCCATTTAGATGTTCAGAGGAAGTTAAGGTTCCGTGTACAAGAACAGCAATGTTGACATACAGGTATAGTACAAAATTAGGAAGGTAAATGGCAGGTTGGTCTTTATTGCAGGGGGATTGGAGTAAACGAGTAAGGAGATTTTTCTGCAATTGTACAGGCCTTATCTAGGAAGGATATACTCACCTTAGAGAACAGAAGTTCACAGCAACAGAAGTTCACATCATTAATTCGTGGGATGAAGGGGTTGTCCTACGATGAGAGGCTGAATAAACGGGGCCTCTATTCTCTACAGTTTACAAGAATGAGAAATTATCTAATTGAAATATAGAGGATTCTGAAGGAGCTTGACAGAGTAGATACTGAGAGGTTGATTCCCCTGGCTGAGGAATCGAGAACATGGGGAACAGTCTCAGGATAAGGGGACAATCATTTAGGACTGAGATAAGAAAAATGTCTTCACTCAGGTGGTTGTGAATCTTTGGTATTGTCTACTCCAGAGGATTGTTGCTGTTCCATAGTTGAGTATATTCAAGATGGAGATCAAAAGATTTTTTTTACTCTTTAATGGGATGTGGGCGCCACTGGCAAGGGCAGCATTTGTTGCCCATCCCTAATGGCCCTTGAACTGAGTGGTGGCTGGGCCTTTTGAGAGGCAGTTAAGAGTCAACCACATTGCTGTGGGTCTGGAGCCACATGTAGGCCAGAACAGGTAAGGACAGATTTCCTTCCCTAAAGGACATTAGTGAACCAGGTGGGTTTTTACAACAATCGATGATAGTTTCATGGTCACCATTACTGAGACTAGCTTTATATTCCAGATTTATTAAATTAATTTAAACTCCACCAGCTGCCATGGTGGGATTTGAATCCATGTCCCCAGAGCATTAACCTGGGCCTCTGGGTTACTAGTTCCAATGACATGACGCCGCCATCTCCCCTTGATTGCTAAGATAAAGGAAATGTGTTCCCATTAGTAGGTTGCGTGGTGATAAGGAGAAACTTGAATTAAAAATTCATGAATAAAATAATTAACCATAATGCAGTAAAGATGGCACGGCAGGTGATGGGTTGTAGCTGTAATATGTGGGCCTTGGTGGATACCAGTAAAACCCATGACAGCCACATCTGCAGTAAGTGTCTACAGTTTGAGAAGCTTTGGCTCAGAGTCATTGAGCTGAGGCCGAGCTACAAACACTGCAACACATCAGGGAGGGGGAATGACAAATGGACAGCTTTTTTATTCCAGAAGGCAGTAACACCCTTTGGGATAGGGTTCTCTGATTTGGTTCATGCTCAGAGACAAGATGGCATGACGGCGAATGAGGCAGGTAAGAGGATTGAGAAGACAGGGGTGCAGGAGCCTCAGGCCTCACAATTGTCCAACAGGTTCGGAGCTCTTGCAGCTTGTTTGGACGAGAGTGGGGGCTTCAGGGTGGATGGGAGAACTGACCATGGCACCATGGCACAGGAAGCCATTCAAGCAGGGAGAAATTAATAGTGTCATAAACATTTTAATCACAGAAAATGGTTTGTCTTCAAGGACTAAGAACATTCTGAAGGAATTTGTGTCCTTTAAAAGGCACTGCCCCTTATTAAAAGGTCACTGCGAGGACTCTGGCTGCTGCTGTTGCTGGAAAAGACAGCATTTTACAGGAAAAGGTAATGAAGCAGTTTTAAAGAAGCTGCAAACCTCTGGGCCCTGGTGGACTCTTTACAAAAGGGTCACATGGTGGTTTCTGATTTTGGGAAAAAAAATCATGCCTAGAAAAACTGGGTTTAAAAAGTTGGTTTTGCTTTGGAACAAAGAAGGATCAACTGCTTGTGGAAAAACCACCACAGCTCTTTCCAGCTCAAAGCCGATGTGAAGTGAAGTTGCCCTGAAGTCGTTCTACATTCTACAAATTTTGCTCCAGTCCCCCTGAAAAATGGTGCAAGAATCATCGAATGTTTCACAGACCAGTGCTGAGATCCCAACCATACAACTCGGACACCAATTCAAGGACTCAACCGTCTATCCTTTCCCTCGAAACTTGACTTTTAACCTTTTGGCAGTATTCCTCGATTTTATTTTAAATTTTTTGGTATGTTTTTGTGTGTGAGTGTTATGGTATTTAGAAAGAGTAATTAATACTTTCATATTTTATACTGCGTGTTAATAAGCTTTGCATTTCTACTTGACAAGTCTGGTTTTACAATAACCTAACAATTTTGTTGCTTATTAAAGAAACCTGGGCATTGAGTGGTCATTCTGAGATTCATAGGAAAGCACATATTTGGCCATATAGCTAGCTGGAGAAATCATTGAAATAAATGTTGTGACCCGTGGAGAAGTGGAGCCAGAGACAGACATTGCACTCCTCCCATTCCAGTTGCACCAATAGGAATGCAGTATTAGTAAGGAAAAGTATAGCCAGGAGATATATACAGTTCTCTGTAGCTGAGAATGGGAGTCCAGAAGACTGTGTTGCCTGTCTAATGTCAGGGTTCAGGACATCTGCTTGGGGCTGGAGAGGAACTTGCAGTGGGAGGGGGAGGATCCACCGGTCGTGGTCCATGTAGGTACCAACGACATAGTTAGAGCTGGGGAAGAGGTTCTGTTGAGGGAGTGTGAGCAGTGAGAGGATAAATTAAAAAGCAGAACCTCAAAGGTAATAATCTCTGGATTACTACCTGAGCCATGAACAAATTAGAGTAAATAAGATTAGAGAGCTGAATGCATAGCTCAAAGATTAGTTTGGGAAGAATGGATTTCAATTGATGGGGAACTGGCATCAGTACTGGGGAAAGTGGGAAATGTGCCATTGGGAAGGGCTTCACCTGAACAGTGCTGGGACCAGTGTTCTGGCAAGTCGTACAACTAGGGCGGTAGAAACAGCTTTAAACTCAGTAGTGGGGGGGAAGGGATCACGTGAGGAAAGGCGTGGTAGAATAAAGGAAAGACCAAGGCAGTAGAGAATGGCAGTAATAAAGGTAAATGATAACCAGAGGTTGGCAAGAAGGGACAGAGTGTAAGAGTGTACAAACTTAAGATTGCGACAGCAGTTAAGTCCAGAGTTCACAAAAATGGTAAAAAGACAAAACTAAAGGCCAGTGTCATTCTAACAAAACAGTTAAATTGTCAGCACAAATAGAAATAAATATGTATGATTTGATAGCCATTAGAGACACGGTTGCAGGGTGGCCAAGGCTGGGACCTGAATATCCAAGGGTTCTTGACATTTTGAAAAGGCAGGAAGCTAGGAAAAAGTGATGGGGCATCTCTATTAATTAAGAATGATATTAGTCCAATCGTGAGAGATGACCTTAGTTCTAAAGATCAACATATACAATCAGTTTGGGTAGAGATAGGAAATAGCAAAGGTAAGAAGGCATTTGTGGAACTTCCCAAAAAGTAGCTACACTGTAGACGGGGTATACAGGAAGAAATAATGGAGGCTTATAAGAAAGGCACGGTAATAATCATGGGTGATTTTAATCTACATATAGATGGAAGAAACATATTGGCAAAGGCAGTCTGGAAGATGAGTTCATACAGTGTTTTCAGCACAGTTTCTTAGAGCAGCATGTGCTAGAGACAACAGGGGTCAGGCTATAGCTTCACCAGGTTGACACCTCATTTTCAGCTAAGCCTGGTGCTGCTCCTGGCATGCCCTCCTGCACTCTTCATTGAACCAGGGTTGATCCCCTGGCTTGATGGTAATGGTAGAATGGGGGATATGCCGGGCCATGAGGTTACAGATTGTGGTTGAATACCAATTTACCACCGTGGTAAATGGGATAGATGCAGAACAGATCTAGTAACTCAACACTGGGCATTCATGATGGCCCACAGTGTCTCATGGATGCCCAGTCTTAAATTGCTAGATCTGTTCTGTATCTATACCATTTAGCACGGTGGTAGTGCCACACAACACGATGGAGAGTATCCCCAATGGGAAGACTGACCTTTGTCTACACAGGAACTGTGCGTTGTTCACTCCTACTGAAACTGTCATAGGAAGATCCATCTGTGACTGATAGTTCATGAGGATGAAGCCAAGTCGGCTTTTTCCTCTTAGTGGTGCTCTCACCACTTGACACAGGCTTAGCCTGACAGAGATGTCCTTCAGAACTTGGCCATCTTGGTCAGTATTGCTGCTACCAACCCACTCTTGGTGATGGCCTTTGAAGAGTACATTCCGCACCCTTGCCACCCTTGGTGCTTCTACCAAGTGGTGGTCAACATAGAGGAGCACTGATTCATCCGCTGAGGGAGGTGGGGTTGGGGGAGGGAGGTGGGGTTGCAGGAGGGTGTTGGCGAGCGGTGGAAGTAGGTGGTAATCAGTAGGATGTTTCCATGCCCGTGTTTGACCTAATGACTTGAGAATCATGGTGCCTGGAATCAGTGTTGAGGACTCTCAGGGCAACTCCCTCCTGACTATATACCACCGTGCCACTACCTCTGCTGGGCCTGTCCAGTAACAAAACCACTATGCAACCATGGCCTCCCGTGCTGATAGGGTGGGTAGGTGGGCAATTCAGGTCGGATATATTTCAGCTGAAGGATCAGGTCTAATGGCAAATAGGGAGGTTTCAACATTTTTAAACAAGAAAGACAAGAAATGAAGCAAGCCTAAATATAAACCAAGGCAGGGTATACATGGCAAGGGAATAAAAAGAGTTACATAACAAGAGTATAAAAAGATGGTTAAAAATGAATTGAGAGGTAGAGCAATTAAAACTGACAGAAATACTCTGCACAGTGAGATACACAGTGTTCAAAATAAAACAAGGGTTTGGAGACAATAATATTATGAGAGGAAGCTGATAAAGTAGGAATTATTGGTCCCTGTCCTTGTGCTCCTGCACAGTGTTACCCCAGTGACTGCAGCATGGCTGCTGTTCATTCCCCTAATGCCTGTCCTCGTGCTCCTGCACAGTGTTACCCCAGTGACGGCAGCATGGCTGCTGTTCATTCCCCTAGTCCCTGTCCTCGTGCTCCTGCACAGTGTTACCCCAGTGATGGCAGCATGGCTGCTGTTCATTCCCCTAGTCCCTGTCCTCGTGCTCCTGCACAGTGTTACCCCAGTGTCTGCAGCATGGCTGCTGTTCATTACCCTAGTCCCTGTCCTCGTGCTCCTGCACAGTGTTACCCCAGTGTCTGCAGCATGGCTGCTGTTCATTCCCCTAGTCCCTGTCCTCGTGCTCCTGCACAGTGTTACCCCAGTGTCTGCAGCATGGCTGCTGTTCATTCCCCTAGTCCCTGTCCTCGTGCTCCTGCACAGTGTTACCCCAGTGACTGCAGCATGGCTGCTGTTCATTCCCCTAGTCCCTGTCCTCGTGCTCCTGCACAGTGTTACCCCAGTGTCTGCAGCATGGCTGCTGTTCATTACCCTAGTCCCTGTCCTCATGCTCCTGCACAGTGTTACCCCAGTGATGGCAGCATGGCTGCTGTTCATTCCCCTAGTCCCTGTCCTCGTGCTCCTGCACAGTGTAACCCCAGTGACGGCAGCATGGCTGCTGTTCATTACCCTAGTCCCTGTCCTCGTGCTCCTGCACAGTGTTACCCCAGTGTCTGCAGCATGGCTTCTGTTCATTCCCCTAGTCCCTGTCCTCGTGCTCCTGCACAGTGTTACCCCAGTGACGGCAGCATGGCTGCTGTTCATTCCCCTAGTCCCTGTCCTCGTGCTCCTGCACAGTGTTACCCCAGTGTCTGCAGCATGGCTGCTGTTCATTACCCTAGTCCCTGTCCTCGTGCTCCTGCACAGTGTTACCCCAGTGTCTGCAGCATGGCTACTGTTCATTCCCCTAGTCCCTGTCCTCGTGCTCCTGCACAGTGTTACCCCAGTGTCTGCAGCATGGCTGCTGTTCATTCCCCTAGTCCCTGTCCTCGTGCTCCTGCACAGTGTTACCCCAGTGACTGCAGCATGGCTGCTGTTCATTCCCCTAGTCCCTGTCCTCGTGCTCCTGCACAGTGTTACCCCAGTGTCTGCAGCATGGCTGCTGTTCATTCCCCTAGTCCCTGCCCTCGTGCTCCTGCACAGTGTTACCCCAGTGTCTGCAGCATGGCTTCTGTTCATTCCCCTAGTCCCTGTCCTCGTGCTCCTGCACAGTGTTACCCCAGTGTCTGCAGCATGGCTGGTGGAAGGTAGCTGGCTCACTGTGAGAGGCTGCAGATCCCTGGGGAACACTACAGTACACTTCCCTTTAGCCTGAAATAACTGTGCATTACTGATCTGTGCTTTGTGAATCCACGCTACCATTTAATCCCATGGGTTTTAATTCTGTTAGCAAGTTTATAATGTGGGTTCATTGCGACAAGCAAGCTTGTGGAAGTCCAAATTATGAACCTCATCAACCTTCTCTGTTACTGCATAAAAGAACTTTGCCAGAACACGCTTCCTGTTCAACAGCTCCATGTCGATTATTTTTGTCTCCACCACCAATGTTTGACTGACTGACATGTAGTTTCTCCTTCTCCCATTCTGTAAACAGTGGTCCATAATTTGCAATCCCTCAGTTCCTCTGTCACCACTCCCTTACCTGAGGAGGATTGGAAGATTTTGACCAGAGCTACGATGATTTCCCTCAGTAAGGAGCTCTTGTGGCACACTGGCTCACAGTCCTGCCTCGGAGCCAGAGCCTCCAGGTTTGAGTCCCACCCCAGGGCTTGATATCCAAGGAAGGTGCATTCATAACACAGCCAATCAGGTAAGAGCAGGAGAGATTCCTGGTCACCAAATAACAAAGCTAAAGAAATTGAGGAATTAGGAGGAGGAGTAGGCCATTCAGTCCAGCGAGCTGGCTCTGCCGTTCAGAATCACAGAATCACACAGTGCAGAAGAGGCCCTTCGGCCCATCAAGTCTGCACCGACATCTGAGAAACACTTGACCTACCTACCTAATCCCATTTACCAGCACTTGGCCGATAGCCTTGAATGTTATGAGGTGCCAAGTGCTCATCCAGGTACTTTTTAAAGGATGTGAGGCAACCCGCCTCCACCACCCTCCCAGGCAGTGCATTCCAAACCGTTACCACCCTCTGGGTAAAAAGGTTTTTCCTCACAGTCCCCCTAAACCTCCTGCCCCTCACCTTGAACTTATGCCCCCTTGTGACTGACCCTTCAACTAAGGGGAAACAGCTGCTCCCTATCCACCCTGTCCATGCCCCTCATCATCTTGTATACCTTGATCAGGTCGCCCCTCAGTCTTCTCTGCTCCAACGAAAACAACCCAACCTCTCTTCATAACTTAAATGTTTCATTCCGAGCAACATCCTGGTGAATCTCCTGTGCACCCCCTCCAGTGCAATCACATCCTTCCTATAATGTGGCGATCAGAACTGCACACAGTACTCCAGCTGTGGCCTCACCAAGGTTCTATACAACTCCAACATGACCTTCCTACTTTTGTAATCTATGCCTTGATTGATAAAGGCAAGTGTCCCATTTGCCTTTTTCATCACCCCACTAACATGCCCCACCGCCTTCAGAGTTCAATAAGATCATGGCAGATCTCATCTGGTCATAACTCCTCCACCATCGCCAATTGTAGCTCTGGATTATAACGTGCGTGTATAAGTGCAAGTTGCCATAGCAACTTGGGGACTAGTTGGCTGGACAGCTGGTGTGGATCAGGTTGGCGCCAACAGCAGGGTTTTGATCACCTGAGGTGGGTTTGGGTCCTGTCTCCTGGCCCTATCCATGGTGGAGATCATGGCACTGTGGGTCAGTCCTGCCTTTGGGTGCAGAACTGAAATAAGTCATCCCTCAGTAACCTAAGATGCACCCCATGCAGCTCGAGTTAACTTTCTACTTTGAGCATTTTAAGTAGCTGCTGTTTATTTTTATCCTATCCAACATCTCTGCTCTCATCGTTTGCTGCCACACAGCAATTTACTGAAGACAGCTGCAATTTGGTATCTCAGCCATGCCCTCTGCCTCCAGACAAAGACCTTGTTTTTGGTCATTAATCTTCCCCATAATTACTGTGACTTCCCTTTTTACTAATTTAACACCTCCTCATTTACAATGGAGCCCAGAGGGAGGGGGGCAGGGGGACCAGGGTGAGGGAGAGGTGGAAAGAGATAGAGGAGGGAAGGACAGGAGGGTGGGAAAAGGAAGATGAGTAGAGGGGGGTGGCAGAGGGGAGAGGGACTGAGTTTGGGGAGAGAGAGAGGAGAAGAGAGAATGGGAGAGAGCAGGAGATAGATAGCAGAGAGGGGAAGAATGGAATGGGTGAGAATATAGCTGATATAAACACAGAAGGCTGCCCTTTGACAGCCTAAATACAAATCCATGATTTTAACCAAAGAATCTATTCAGAATAACAGCTCTTCCTGTCAGAAGCTTGTGCAGAATGCAGTATGACAGAGGGACATGGCCTGGTGAGATCAGGCCGTCACAGCTGAGAAAGGGGCTGACTATCTGATTAAAGAGAGCGCTCTAAGCTTACCTTTCTCAGCAGCTGCTGCACCACAGAGTGGGACTGGTACTTGTGCACAGACCACCTCGGATTCCCTGTCTCTCCTTCCGGCTGTCAGCTCTATCCTTTCCTAATGGAGAGGAAAATGAGAGAGAGCTGCTTAGATTGAAGATTTCAGAATCATTGCCAGCCTCTCCGTGATAATCCACACAGTCGATTCACACACAGCTCTGCACCTGCAGTATTCACAATGCCTCGACTCCACAATCTGCAGTGTCTCTCAGCAATTCCTGGCCTTATTTCATTGATACATGGTCAGCAGACAAGCTTAATGCTGAAAAATATCCCAATCACAGGGACATCAAGGGACAATATCCCGGTCATGGAGACATCGCGGGACAATATACTGGTCACAGGGAAATCACGGGAACAATATACCGGTCACAGGGAAATCACGGGAACAATATCCCTGTCACAGGGAAATCGCAGGAACAATATCCCCGTCACAGGGAAATCGTGGGACAATATCCCAGTCACAGGGAAACCTCGGGAAAAAGATCCCAGTCACAAAGAAATAATGGGACAATATCCAGATCAAAGGCACATTGTGAAAAATTATCCTGGTCACAGGGACATTGTGGGACAATATCCCCATCACAGGGACATCGAGGGACAATATCCTGGTCACAGGGACATCAAGGGACAATATCCCGGTGACAGGGACATCGAGGGACAATATCCCG
The DNA here is from genome assembly GCF_964194155.1 of Cetorhinus maximus. NCBI lineage: Eukaryota > Metazoa > Chordata > Chondrichthyes > Lamniformes > Cetorhinidae > Cetorhinus > Cetorhinus maximus. The sequence continues at coordinate 71,712,650 of NC_135895.1, read as the reverse complement.
GACACAGGGACATGGCGGGAACAAAATCCTGGTCACAGGGAAATCGCGGGAACAATATCCCAGTCACAGGGAAATCACGGGACAATATCTGGATCAAAGGCACATTGCGAAATAAGATCCCGGTCACAGGGAAATTGCAGGACAATATCTGGATCAAAGGGAGGTCACAGGGCAATATCCGGGTCGCAGCAAATCGCTGGAGATTATCCCGGTCACAGGGACATCAGGGGACAATATCCCAGTCACAGGGATATCATGGGAAAATATCCCAGTTATCGTGGGACAATATCCTGGTCAAAGGGAAGTCGCGGGCACAATATCCCAGTCACAGGGAAATCGCGGGAAAAATATCCCAGTCACAAAGAAATAGTGTGACAATACTCACATCATAGGCACATTGTGAAAAATTATCCCGGTCACCGGGAAATCGCGGGAACAATATCCCGGTCACAGGGAAATTGAGGGAACAATATCCCGGTCACAGGGAAATCACGGGAACAATATCCCGGTCACAGGGAAATTGCGGAACAATATCCAGGTCACAGGGACATCGAGGGACAATATCCCAGTCACAGGGACATCGTGGGACAATATCACAGTCACAGGGACATCGCAGGACAATATCCCAGTCACAGGGACATCGAGGGACAATATCCCGGTCACAGGGAAATCGCTTGCAATATCCGGATGAAAGGAAGGTCGAGGAACAATATCCCGGTCAAGGCACATTGCGAAAAACTATCCCGGACACAGGGAAATCATGGGGACAATATCCCAGCCACAGTGACATCACGGGACAATATCCCATTCACAGCGACATCGTGGGACAATATCCCAGTCACAGGGAAATCATGGGGACAATATCCCAGTCACAGCAACATCGCGGGACAATATCCTATTCACAGCAACATCATGGGACAATATCCCAGTCACAGGGAAATCGCGGGGACAATATTCCAGTCACAGGGAAACTGCGGGAAAAATATCCCAGGCACAAAGAAATGGTGGGGCAACATCCAGATCAATATTCAGGACACAGGGACATCGCAGGACAACATCCAGGTCAAGTGGAAAACTCTGCACAACATCCCGGTCTCAGTGACAGTGCGGAGAATATCTCGGTCACAGGGATATCGCAGGACAACATCCCAATCAGAGGCACATTGTGGGACAATATCCTTGTCACTGGGACATGGTGGGACAATATCCCAGACCTTGGAAATTCGTGCGATAATATTCCAGTCCATGGGGCATTGCGTGTCAATATTCCGGTCACAGGGACATTGCAGGACAATATCACAGTCACAGGGTCAATGCGGGACAATATTGCACTCATTGGGGTAATATCCAGGTCAAAGAGAGGGTGTGGGACCATATCACAGTCCCTGAGGCATCGCTGGTCAATATTCCATTCACAGGGACATCACGGGGCAATATCCCGGTCACAGGGGCATCGTGGGACAATATCACAGTCACGGGGATATCACAGGAGAATATCCTGGTCACAGGGTTATTGAGGGACAATATCCCGGTCACATGGACATTGTGGGACAATATCCCGGTCACATGGACATCGTGGGACAATATCCCAGTCACAGGGTCAACGCGGGACAATATCCCAGTCACAGGATCATTGCGGGACAATATCCCTGTCACAGGGACATCGCGGGACAATATCCCAGTCACAGGGACAACGCGGGACAATAACCTGGTCATAGTGTCAACGCAGGACAATATCCCAGTCACAGGGACATTGTGAGATAATCTCCCAGTCACAGGGAGGTTGCGGGGCAATATCTCGATCAAAGGGACATTGTGTGCCAATATCCCAGTCAAAGAGTCAATGCAGGACAATATCCCTGTCACAGGGACATCAGGGGCAATATGCCAGTCTCAGGGACATCACGGGACAATATCCGCATCGCAGGGACATTGTTGGACAATATCCCGGTCACAGGGTCAACGCAGAAAAATATTCTGGTCACATGGTCATTGCGGGGCAATATCCCTATCACAGTGACCTCACGGGACAATATCCCAGTCACAGGGACATCACGGGACAATATCCCAGTGACAGGGACATTGCGGGACAATATCCCAGTCACAGAGACATCACGGGACAATATCCCAGTCACAGGGATATCGTGGGACAATATCCCAGTCACAGGGACATCGTGGGACAATATCCTGGTCACAGGGACATTGTGGGACAATATCCCAGTCACAGAGACATCGTGGGACAATATCCTGGTCACAGGGACATTGCGGGACAATATCCCAGTCACAGGGACATCGTGGGACAATATCCTGGTCACAGGGACATTGCGGGACAATATCCCAGTCACAGGGTCAACGCGGGACAATATCCCAGTCAGAGGGACATCGCAGGACAATATCTCGGTTGCAGGGACACCACGAGACAATATCCCAGTCACAGGGACATCGCGGGACAATATCTCGGTCACAGGGACATCGCGGGACTGTATCCCAGTCACAGGGACATCGCGGGAAGCCATCCCAGTCACAGGGATATTGCGGGACAGTATCCCATTCATTGGGATAATATCCAGGTCAAAGAGAGGTCATGTGACCATATCACAGTCACTGGGGCTTCGCTGGTCAATATTCCATTGACAGAGAAATGACGGGACAATATCCCAGTCACAGGGACATCGTGGGACAATATCCCGTTCACAGGGACATCGCGGGACAATATCCCGTTCACAGGACATCGAGGGATAATATTCCCATCGCGGGACAATATCCTGAACACAAGGTCATCGCGGGACAATATCCCGGTCACAGGGACATCGAGGGACAATATCCCGGTCACAGGGACATCAAGGGACAATATCCCGGTCACAGGGACATTGTGGGAAAATATCCCAGTCACAGGGTCAACATGGGACAATATCCCGGTTACAGGGACATGGTGGGACAATATCCCGGTCACAGGGACATCGAAGTACATTATCCCAATCACCAATTATCCCAATGTCACAGGGACATTGTGGGATAATATCCCGGTCACAGGGTCATCAAGAGTGAATATCCAGGTCACAGGGACATCGAGGTACAATATCCCAGTTAAAGGGACATCGAGGGACAATATCCCAGTCACAGGGACATGGGGAAAAATATCGCGGTCACAGGGACATCGAGGGACAATATCCCAGTCACAGGGACATCAGGGGCTATATCCCGGTCACAGAGTCATCGCGAGAAAATATCCTGGTCACAGGTACATCACGGGAGAATATCCCGGTCACAGGGACATCGAGAGCCAATATCCTTATCAGGGCAATATCGCGGAATGATATCCTGGTCACAAGGACATTTCGGGACAAAATCCAAATCACAGGGTCATTGCGGGAAATATTCCAGTCACAGGGACATCACCTGGGCAATAACCGAGACACAGGGACACCGTGGAACAATATCCTGGTCACAAAGACAATGCGGGACAATATCTGTGTCAATGGGACATCGTAGGACAATATTCCAGTCACAGGGACATCGTGGGACAATTTCCATGTCACAGGAACATTGCGAGACAATATCCCAGTCAGAGGGACATCGCGGGACAATATCCCGGTTACAGAGACATCGCGGGACAATATTCCTGTAACAGGGACATCGCGGGACAATATCTCAGTCACAGGGACATTGCAGAACAATATCCCAGTCACAGGGACATTGCGGGACAATATCCCAGTCACAGGGTCAATGCGGGACAATATCCAGCTCACAGTGACATCGAGGGCCAATATCCCGGTCACAGGGACATCGCAGGACAATATCCCAGTCACAGTGATATCTCGGGACAATATCCCGCTCATTGGGATAATATGCAGGTCAAAGAGAGGGCGCGGGACAACATCACAGTCACTGGAGCATCGCTGGTCAATGCTCCAGTCGCTGGGAAATCACGGGACAAAATCCCAGTCACAGGGACAGCGTGGGACAATATCCCAGTCACAAGGACATCGTGGGACAATATCCTGAACATAGGGATATCGCGGGACCATATCACGGTGAAAGGTTCATCGCGGAACAATATACTGGTCACAGGGACACCGTGGGACAATATCCCAGCCACAGGGTAAACGTGGTACAATATCTTGGACACAGAGTCAACGTGGGACAATATCTTGGACACAGGGTCATCGCGGGGCAATATCCCAGTCATCGGGTCAATGTGGGACAATATCCTGGTCACAGGATCAATGTGGGACAATATCCTGGTCACAGGGTCATCGAGGGACAATATTGCAGTCAAAGGGACATTGCGGTACAATATCCCAGTCACAGCGACATTGTGGGACAATATCCCAGATGTAGGAATATTAGGGGCAATATCCCGGTCATAGGGATTTCGCAGGATAATATCCGGGACCCAGGGATATCGACGGATAATATTGCCATCACGGGACAGTATCCCGGTCACAAGGTCATCACGGGACAATATCCCGGTCACAGGGAAATCGCGGGAAGAATATCCCGGTCACAGGGAAATTGCGGGAAAACATGCCGGTCACAGGGTCATCGAGAGAGAATATCCAGGTCACAGGGACATCAAGGTACAATATCCCGGTTAAAGGGACATCGAGGGACAATACCCTGGTCACAGGAACATCGTGGGATAATATCCCGGTCCCAGGGATAGCGACCGATAATATTCCCATCATGGGACAATATCCCAGTCACTGGGTCAATGCAGGACAATATCCCGGTCACAGGGATATCGCGGGACAATATCCCAGTCACAGTGATATCTCGGGACAAAATCCCGCTCATTGGGATAATATCAAGGTCAAAGAGGGTGTGTGGGACCATAGGACCATATCGCAGTCACTGGGGCTTCGCTGGTAAATATTCCATCCACAGGGACATTACGGGACAATCTCCCAGTCACAGGGACATCGTGGGACATTACCCAGTTGCAGGGACATCGCGGGACAATATCCCAGTCACAGGGACATCGCGGGACAATATCCCAGTCACAGTGATATCTCGGGACAATATCCCGCTCATTGGGATAATATGCAGGTCAAAGAGAGGGCGCGGGACAATATCACAGTCACTGGGGCATTGCTGGTCAATATTCCAGTCGCAGGGAAATCACGGGATAAAATCCCGGTCACAGGGACACCGTGGGACGTTATCCCAGTCGCAACGACATCGTGGGACAATATCCTGAACATAGGGATATGGCGGGACAATATCCCGGTGACAGGTTCATCGCAGGACAATATCCTGGTCACAGGGACACCGTGGGACAATATCCCAGTCACAGGGTCAACGCGGGACAATATCCCAGTCAGAGGGACAGCGTGAGACAATATCCCGGTGACAGGGTCATTGCGGGACCATATCCCTTTCACAGGGAATTCGCAAGACAATATTGCAGTCACAGGGTCCAAGCGGGACAATATCCCGGTCACAGGGACCTCGAGGGCTAATATCCCGGTCACAGGGATATCGCGGGACAATATCCCGGTCACAGGGATATCGCGGGACAATATCCAAGTCACAGCGATATCGCTGGACTATATCCTGGTCAGAGGGATATCGCGGAACTATATCCCATTCACAGGTACATCGCGGGTAAAAATCCCAGTCACAGTGATATCCCGGGACAATATCCCACTTATTGAGATAATATCCACGTCAAAGAGGGGGCGTGGTACCATAGGACCATATCGCAGTCACTCGGGCTTCGCTGGTAAATATTCCATCCACAGGGACATTACAAGACAATCTCCCTGTCACAGGGACATCATTGGACATTATCCCGGTCACAGGGACATCGCGGGACAATATCCCAGTCACAGTGATATCTCAGAACAATATCCCGCTCATTGGGATAATATGCAGGTCAAAGAGAGGGCTCGGGACAACATCACAGTCACTGGGGCATCGCTGGTCAATACTCCAGTCGCGGGGAAATCACGGGACAAAATCCTGGTCACAGGGACACCCCGGGACATTATCCCAGTCACAAGGACATCGTGGGACAATATCTTGAACATAGGGATATCGCGGGACAATAGCGTGTACACAGGGACACTGTGGGACAATATCCCAGTCATAGGGTCAACGCGGGACAATAACCCAGTCAGAGGGACATCGCGGGATAATATCCAGGTCACAAGAATATCGCGGGTCTATATCCCAGTCACAAGAACATCGCAGGACTATATCCCAGTCACAGGGACATCGCGGGACTATATCCCAGTCACAGGGACATCGCGGCACAATATCCCAGTCACAGGAACATCAGGCGCAATACCTCGGTCATAGTGATTACGCGGAACAATATCCGGGTCCCAGGAACATCAAGAGAGAATATTCCCATCACTGGACAATATCCCATTTACAAGATCATCGCGGGACAATATCCCGTTCACAGGGACACCGAGGGACAATATCCTGGTCACAAGGACATTGCGGGACAATATCTGTGTCAGTGGGACATCGTGGGACAATATCCCAGTCACAGCGACATCGTGCGACAATATACCAGATGTAGGAACATTAGGGGCAATATCCCAGTCGTAGGGATGTCGCAGGATAATATCCGGGTCCCAGGGATATCGACGGATAATATTCCCACCACGGGACAATATCCCGGTCACAAGGTCATCGCGGGACAATATCCCGGTCACAGGGAAATCGCGGGAAGAATATCCCGGTCACAGGGACATTGAGGGACAATATCCCAGTCTCAGGGAAATTGCGGGATAATATGCCGGTCACAGGGTCATCGAGAGAGAATATCCAGGTCACAGGGACGTCGAGGTACAATATCCCGGTTTAAAGGGACATCGAGGGACAATACCCTGGTCACAGGGACATTCAGGGACAATATCCCGGTCACAGAGCCATCGTGGGATAATATCCCGGTCCCAGGGACATCGACGGATAATATTCCCATCACGGGACAATATCCCAGTCACTGGGTCAATGCGGGACAATATCCAGGTCACAGTGATATCTCGGGACAATATCCCGCTCATTGGGATAATATCCAGGCCAAAGAGGGGGCGTGGGACCATAGGCCCATATTGCAGTCGCTGGGGCTTCGCTGGTAAATATTCCATCCACAGGGCCATTACGGGACAATCTCCCAGTCAAAGGGACATCGTGGGACATTACCCAGTCGCAGGGACATCGCGGGACAATATCCCAGTCACAGGGACATCGCGGGACAATATCCCAGTCACAGTGATATCTCGGGACAATATCCCGCTCTTTGGGATAATATGCAGGTCAAAGAGAGGGCGCGGGACAATATCACAGTCACTGGGGCATCGCTGGTCAATATTCCAGTCGCAGGGAAATCACGGGATAAAATCCCGGTCACAGGGACACCGTGGGACGTTATCCCAGTCGCAACGACATCGTGGGACAATATCCTGAACATAGGGATATGGCGGGACAATATCCCGGTGACAGGTTCATCGCGGGACAATATCCTGGTCACAGGGACACCGTGGGACAATATCCCAGTCACAGGGTCAACGCGGGACAATATCAGAGTCAGAGGGACATCACAGGATAATATCCCGGTCACAAGAACATCGCGGGACAATATCACAGTCACAGGGACATCGCGGCACAATATCCCAGTCACAGGAACATCAGGCGCAATATCTCGGTCGTAGTGATCACACGGGACAATATCCGGGTCCCAGGGAATTCAAGAGATAATATTCCCATCACAGGACAATATCCCATTTACAAGATCATCGCGGGACAATATCCTGGTCACAGGGACATTGCGGGACAATATCTGTGTCAGTGGGTTATCGTGGGACAATATCCCAGTCACAGTGACATTGTGGGACAATATCCCAGTCACAGGGACATTGCGGAACAATATCGCAGTCACAGGGACATCGCGGGACAATATCTCCGTCACAGAGACATCGTGGGGCATTATCCCAGTCACAGGGACATCGCGGGACAATATCCCATTCACAGGGACATCGCGGGACAATATCCCAGTCACAGTGATATCTTGGGGCAATATCCCGCTCATTGGGATAACATGCAGGTCAAAGAGAGGGCGCGGGACAATATCACAGTCACTGTGGCATCGCTGGTCAATATCCCAGTCACAGGGAAATACCGGGCCAAAATCCTGGTCACAGGGACACCGTGGGTCATTATCCCAGTCGCATTGACATCGTGGGACAATATCCTGAACATAGGGATATCGCGGGACAATATCCCGGTGACAGGATCATCGCAGGTCAATATCCCGGTCACAGGGACACCGAGGGACAATATCCCAGTCACAGGGACAACGCGGTTAATTATCTTGCACACAGGGTCAACACGGGACAATATCTTGGACACAGGGTCATCGCGGGACAATATCCCTATCACAGGATCATCGAGGGACAATATCTCAGTCACATGGAAATCGCGGGACAATATCCCAGTCACAGGAACATCGAGGGACAATATCCCGATCACAGGGATGTCGAGAAACAATATCCTGGTCGTAGGGATATCGCGTGACAATATCGGGTTCCCAGGGACATCGAGGAATAATATTCCCATCACGGGAAAATATCCAGGTCACAGCTACATCTTGGGACAATATCCCGGTCCAGGGTCATCGAGAGCCAATATCCTTATCGGTGTAATATCGCGGAACTATATCCTGGTCACAAGGACATTTTGGGACAAAATCCAAATCACAGGAACATTGCAGGAAATATCCTGGTCACAGGGACATCACCCGGCCAATATCCAAGTCACAGGGACACCGCGGGACAAAAACCTGGTCACAAGGACATTGCAGGACAATATCCCAGTCACAGGGTCAACGCGGGACAATATCCCAGTCACAGGGAGATCGCGGGACAATATCCCGGTCAGAGGGACATCGCGGGACAATATCACTGTCACAGGGACATCGTGGGACAATATCCCGGTGACAGGGTCATTGTGGGACAATATCCTGGTCAATTGGACATCATGGGACAATATCCCAGTTACAAGGTCAACAGGGGACAGTATCCTGGACATAGGGTAATCGCAGGACAATATCCCAGTCACAGGGACATTGCGGGACAATATCCCAGTCACAGGGTCCACGCGGGACAATATCCCGGTCACAGGGATATCGCGGGACAATATCCCGGTCACAGGGATATCGCGGGACAATATCCAAGTCACAGGGATATCACGGGACAATATCCTGGTCAGAGGGATATCGCGGAACTATATCCAATTCACAGGTACATCGCGGGGAAACATCCCAGTCACAGTGATATCGCGGGACAATATCCTGCTCATTGGGATAATATGCAGGTCAAAGAGAGAGCGCGGGATGATATCACAGTCACTGGGGCATCGCTCATCAATATTCCAGTCACAGGAAAATCACTGGACAAAATCCCGTTCACAGGGACACCGTGGGACATTATGCCGGTCAGAAGGATATCGTGGGACAATATCACAGTCACAAAGTCGACACCCAACTCTATCCTGGACACAGGGTCATTGCAGGACAATATCCCTGTCACAGGGACATCGCGGGACAATAACCCGGTGACAGGGACATCGCGGGACAATATCCTGGTCACAGGGAAACCGTGGGACATTATCCCAATCACAGGGACATCATGGGACAATATCCCAGTCTCAGTGATATCTCGGAACGATATCCCGCTCATTGGGATAATATGCAGGTCAAAGAGAGGGCGCGGGACAATATCACAGTCACTGGGGCATCGCTGGTCGATATTCCAGTCGCAGGGAAATCACGGGATAAAATCCCGTTCACAGGGACACCATGGGATGTTATCCCAGTCGCAAGGACATCGTGGGACAATATCCTGAACATAGGGATATCGCGGGACAATATCCTGGACACAGGGACACCGTGGGACAATATCCCAGTCACAGGGTCAACGCGGGACAATATCCCAGTCAGAGGGACATCGCGGGATAATATCCAGGTCACAAGAACATCGCAGGACTATATCCCAGTCACAAGAATATCGCGGGACTATATCCCAGTCACAGGGACACCGCGGCACAATATCCCAGTCACAGGAACATCAGGCGCAATATCTCGGTCGTAGTGATTACGCGGAACAATATCCGGGTCCCAGGAACATCAAGCGAGAATATTCCCATCACTGGACAATATCCCATTTACAAGATCATCGCGGGACAATATCCCGTTCACAGGGACACCGAGGGACAATATCCTGGTCACAAGGACATTGCGGGACAATATCTGTGTCAGTGGGACATCGTGGGACAATATCCCAGTCACAGCAACATCGTGCAACAATATACCAGATGTAGGAACAGGGGCAATATCCCAGTCGTAGGGATGTCGCAGGATAATATCCGGGTCTCAGGGATATCGACGGATAATATTCCCACCACGGGACAATATCCCGGTCACAAGGTCATCGCGGGACAATATCCTGGTCACAGGGAAATCGCGGGAAGAATATCCCGGTCACAGGGACATTGAGGGACAATAACCCGGTCTCAGGGAAATTGCGGGATAATATGCCGGTCGCACTGTCATTGAGAGAGAATATCCAGGTCACAGGGACATCGAGGTACAATATCCCGGTTAAAGGGACATCGAGGGACAATACCCTTGTCACAGGGACATTCAGGGACAATATCCCGTTCACAGAGCCATCGTGGGATAATATCCCGATCCCAGGGATATCGACGGATAATATTCCCATCACGGGACAATATCCCAGTCACTGGGTCAATGCGGGACAATATCCAGGTCACAGTGATATCTCGGGACAATATCCCGCTCATTGGGATAATATCCAGGCCAAAGAGGGGGTGTGGGACGATAGGACCATATTGCTGTCACTGGGGCTTCGCTGGTAAATATTCCATCCACATGGACATTACGGGACAATCTCCCAGTCACAGGGACATCGTGGGACATTACCCAGTCGCAGGGACATCACGGGACAATATCCCAGTCACAGGGACATCACGGGACAATATCCCAGTCACAGTGATATCGCGGGACAATATCCTGCTCATTGGGATAATATCCAGGTCAAAGAGAGGGCAGGGGACAATATCACAGTCACTGGGGCATCGTTCATCAATATTCCAGTCACAGCGAAATCACAGGACAAAATCCCGGTAACAGGGACACCGTGGGACATTATCCCCGTCACAAGGATATCGTGGGACAATATCCCAGTCACAAAGTCAACACCCGACACTATCCTGGACACAGGGTCATTGCAGGACAATATCCCTGTTACAGGGACATCGCGGGACAATATCCCAGTCACAGGGTCATCACGGGACAATATCCTGGTCACAGGGACACTGCGGGACAATATACCAGGCACAGGGACATCATGGGACAATAGCCCAGTCACAAGGTCAACACGGGACAACATCCTGGACACAGGGTCATCGCGGGACAATATCCCTGTCACAGGGACATAGCAGGACAATATCCCAGTCACAGGGACATTGCCGGACAATATCCCAGTCACAGGGTCCACGCGGGACAATATCCCGGTCATAGGGATATCGCGGGACAATATCCAAGTCACAGGGATATCACGGGACAATATCCTGGTCAGAGGGGTATTGTGGAACTATATCCCATTCACAGGTACATCGCAGGTAAACATCCCAGTCACAGTGATATTGTGGGACAATATCCCACTTTTTGGGATAATATCCAGGTCAAAGAGAGGGCGCGGGACTATATCACAGTCACTGAGGCATCGCCCATCAATATTCCAGTCACAGGAAAATCACGGGACAAAATCCCAGTCGCAGGGACACCGTGGGACATTCTTGTGGTCACAAGGATAGCGTGGGACAATATTCCGTTCACAATGTCAACACCCGACAATATCCCACTCACAGGGTCAATATGGGACAATATCCAGGTCGCAGGAACGTCAAGGGACAAGATCCCCGACACATGGAAATCGAGGAACAATATCACAGACATTGGGACATCAGGGGCTATATCCCAGTCACAGGGACACGGCGAGAAAATATCCTGGTCACAGGTACATCGTGGGACAATATCCCGGTCACGGGGACATCGAGAGCCAATGTCATTATGAGGGTAATGTCGCGGAAAAATATCCTGGTCACAAGAACATTTTGGGACAAAACTCAAATCACAGGGACATTGCCGGAAATATCCCAGTGACAGGGACACCGTGGGACATTATCCCTGTCACAAGGATATCGTAGGACAATATCCTGGTCACAAGGTCAATACCCGACAATATTCTGGACACAGTGTCATCGCGGGACAATATCCCTATCACAGGGACATCGCGTGACAATATCCCGGTCACAAGGTCAACACCCGACAATATCCTGGACACAGGGCCATCGCGGGACAATATCCCATTCACAGGGTCAATGTGGGACAATATCCAGGTCGCAGGAACATCAAGGGACAAGATCCCCGACACAGGGACATGGACGGACAATATCCCATTCACAGAGACATCAGGGGCAATATTCCGGTCACGGGGACATCGCGAGAAAATATCCTGGTCACAGGTACATCGCGGGACAATATCCTGGTCATGGGGACATCGACAGCTAATGTCCTTATCAGGGTAATGTTGCAGAACAATATCCTGGCCACAAGGAAATTTTGGGACAAAACGCAAATCACAGGGACATTGTGGGAAGTATCCCAGACACAGGGACATCAACTGGACAATATCGCGGTCACAGGGACACCAATGCACAATATCCTGGTCACAAGGACAATGCGGGACAACATCCCTGTCACAGGGACATCGTGGGACAATATCCCTGTCACAGCGACATCGCGGGACAATATCCCAGTCACAGGGACTTTGCGCGACAATATCCCGGTCACTGGAACATCGTGGGACAATATCCCAGTCACAGGGACATTGCGGGACAATATCCTTGTGACAGGGTCATCGCGGGACAATATCCCATTCACAGGGACATCACGGGAAAACATCCCAGTCACGGTGATATCACAGGACAATATCCCACACATTGGGATAATATCCAGGTCAAAGAGAGGGCGTGGGAAGATATCACAGTCTCTGGGGCATCACTCATCAATATTCCAGTCACAGGGAAATCGCGGGACAAAATTCTGGTCACAGGGACACCGTAGGACATTATCCCGGTCACAAGGATATCGTGGAACAATATCCCAGTCACAACGTCAACAATCGACAGTATCCCTATCGCAGGGACATCACGGGATAATAACCCAGTCACAGGGACACCGCGGGACAATATCACTGTCACAGGGACATCGTGGGACAATATCCCGGTGACAGGGTCATCGCGGGACAATATCCTGTTCACAGAGACACCGTGGGACAATATCCCAGTCACAGGGACATCATGGGACAATGTCCCAGTCACAAAGTCAAAACGGGACAATATCCCGTTCACAAGTTCAGCTCGGGACAATATCCCAATCGGAGGGGATTCGCGGGAACAATAGCTCGGTCAGAGGGAAATTGCGGGAACAATATCCTGGTCACAGGGACATTGAGGGACAATATCTCAGTCAAAGGGACATCGTGGGACAATATCCCGGTCACAGGGACATCGAGGGACAATATCCCAGTCACAGGGACATCAGGGGCAATATCCCTGTTACAGGGACAATATCCCAGTCACAGTGTCATCGCGGGACAATGTCCCTGTCACAGGGACAACACGGGTCAATATCCCAGTCACAGGGTCAATGTGAGACAATATCCTGGTCACAGGGTCAATGTGGGACAATATCCCTATCACAGGGACATCACGGAACAATATCATGGTCACGTGGACACCACGTGACAATATCTCGGTCAGAGGGACATTGCGCAACAATATCCCAGTCTCAGGGACGTTGCGGGACAAATTCACAGTCACATGGTCAACGCGGGACAATATCCCGGTCACAGGGAAATCGCGGGAAGAATATCCCGGTCACAGGGACATTGAGGGACAATATCCCAGTCTCAGGGAAATTGCGGGATAATATGCCGGTCACAGGGTCATCGAGAGAGAATATCCAGGTCACAGGGACGTCGAGGTACAATATCCCGGTTTAAAGGGACATCGAGGGACAATACCCTGGTCACAGGGACATTCAGGGACAATATCCCGGTCACAGAGCCATCGTGGGATAATATCCCGGTCCCAGGGACATCGACGGATAATATTCCCATCACGGGACAATATCCCAGTCACTGGGTCAATGCGGGACAATATCCAGGGTCACAGTGATATCTCGGGACAATATCCCGCTCATTGGGATAATATCCAGGCCAAAGAGGGGGCGTGGGACCATAGGCCCATATTGCAGTCACTGGGGCTTCGCTGGTAAATATTCCATCCACAGGGCCATTACGGGACAATCTCCCAGTCAAAGGGACATCGTGGGACATTACCCAGTCGCAGGGACATCGCGGGACAATATCCCAGTCACAGGGACATCGCGGGACAATATCCCAGTCACAGTGATATCTCGGGACAATATCCCGCTCTTTGGGATAATATGCAGGTCAAAGAGAGGGCGCGGGACAATATCACAGTCACTGGGGCATCGCTGGTCAATATTCCAGTCGCAGGGAAATCACGGGATAAAATCCCGGTCACAGGGACACCGTGGGACGTTATCCCAGTCGCAACGACATCGTGGGACAATATCCTGAACATAGGGATATGGCGGGACAATATCCCGGTGACAGGTTCATCGCGGGACAATATCCTGGTCACAGGGACACCGTGGGACAATATCCCAGTCACAGGGTCAACGCGGGACAATATCAGAGTCAGAGGGACATCACAGGATAATATCCCGGTCACAAGAACATCGCGGGACAATATCACAGTCACAGGGACATCGCGGCACAATATCCCAGTCACAGGAACATCAGGCGCAATATCTCGGTCGTAGTGATCACACGGGACAATATCCGGGTCCCAGGGAATTCAAGAGATAATATTCCCATCACAGGACAATATCCCATTTACAAGATCATCGCGGGACAATATCCTGGTCACAGGGACATTGCGGGACAATATCTGTGTCAGTGGGTTATCGTGGGACAATATCCCAGTCACAGTGACATTGTGGGACAATATCCCAGTCACAGGGACATTGCGGAACAATATCGCAGTCACAGGGACATCGCGGGACAATATCTCCGTCACAGAGACATCGTGGGGCATTATCCCAGTCACAGGGACATCGCGGGACAATATCCCATTCACAGGGACATCGCGGGACAATATCCCAGTCACAGTGATATCTTGGGGCAATATCCCGCTCATTGGGATAACATGCAGGTCAAAGAGAGGGCGCGGGACAATATCACAGTCACTGTGGCATCGCTGGTCAATATCCCAGTCACAGGGAAATACCGGGCCAAAATCCTGGTCACAGGGACACCGTGGGTCATTATCCCAGTCGCATTGACATCGTGGGACAATATCCTGAACATAGGGATATCGCGGGACAATATCCCGGTGACAGGATCATCGCAGGTCAATATCCCGGTCACAGGGACACCGAGGGACAATATCCCAGTCACAGGGACAACGCGGTTAATTATCTTGCACACAGGGTCAACACGGGACAATATCTTGGACACAGGGTCATCGCGGGACAATATCCCTATCACAGGATCATCGAGGGACAATATCTCAGTCACATGGAAATCGCGGGACAATATCCCAGTCACAGGAACATCGAGGGACAATATCCCGATCACAGGGATGTCGAGAAACAATATCCTGGTCGTAGGGATATCGCGTGACAATATCGGGTTCCCAGGGACATCGAGGAATAATATTCCCATCACGGGAAAATATCCAGGTCACAGCTACATCTTGGGACAATATCCCGGTCCAGGGTCATCGAGAGCCAATATCCTTATCGGTGTAATATCGCGGAACTATATCCTGGTCACAAGGACATTTTGGGACAAAATCCAAATCACAGGAACATTGCAGGAAATATCCTGGTCACAGGGACATCACCCGGCCAATATCCAAGTCACAGGGACACCGCGGGACAAAAACCTGGTCACAAGGACATTGCAGGACAATATCCCAGTCACAGGGTCAACGCGGGACAATATCCCAGTCACAGGGAGATCGCGGGACAATATCCCGGTCAGAGGGACATCGCGGGACAATATCACTGTCACAGGGACATCGTGGGACAATATCCCGGTGACAGGGTCATTGTGGGACAATATCCTGGTCAATTGGACATCATGGGACAATATCCCAGTTACAAGGTCAACAGGGGACAGTATCCTGGACATAGGGTAATCGCAGGACAATATCCCAGTCACAGGGACATTGCGGGACAATATCCCAGTCACAGGGTCCACGCGGGACAATATCCCGGTCACAGGGATATCGCGGGACAATATCCCGGTCACAGGGATATCGCGGGACAATATCCAAGTCACAGGGATATCACGGGACAATATCCTGGTCAGAGGGATATCGCGGAACTATATCCAATTCACAGGTACATCGCGGGGAAACATCCCAGTCACAGTGATATCGCGGGACAATATCCTGCTCATTGGGATAATATGCAGGTCAAAGAGAGAGCGCGGGATGATATCACAGTCACTGGGGCATCGCTCATCAATATTCCAGTCACAGGAAAATCACTGGACAAAATCCCGTTCACAGGGACACCGTGGGACATTATGCCGGTCAGAAGGATATCGTGGGACAATATCACAGTCACAAAGTCGACACCCAACTCTATCCTGGACACAGGGTCATTGCAGGACAATATCCCTGTCACAGGGACATCGCGGGACAATAACCCGGTGACAGGGACATCGCGGGACAATATCCTGGTCACAGGGAAACCGTGGGACATTATCCCAATCACAGGGACATCATGGGACAATATCCCAGTCTCAGTGATATCTCGGAACGATATCCCGCTCATTGGGATAATATGCAGGTCAAAGAGAGGGCGCGGGACAATATCACAGTCACTGGGGCATCGCTGGTCGATATTCCAGTCGCAGGGAAATCACGGGATAAAATCCCGTTCACAGGGACACCATGGGATGTTATCCCAGTCGCAAGGACATCGTGGGACAATATCCTGAACATAGGGATATCGCGGGACAATATCCTGGACACAGGGACACCGTGGGACAATATCCCAGTCACAGGGTCAACGCGGGACAATATCCCAGTCAGAGGGACATCGCGGGATAATATCCAGGTCACAAGAACATCGCGGGACTATATCCCAGTCACAAGAATATCGCGGGACTATATCCCAGTCACAGGGACACCGCGGCACAATATCCCAGTCACAGGAACATCAGGCGCAATATCTCGGTCGTAGTGATTACGCGGAACAATATCCGGGTCCCAGGAACATCAAGCGAGAATATTCCCATCACTGGACAATATCCCATTTACAAGATCATCGCGGGACAATATCCCGTTCACAGGGACACCGAGGGACAATATCCTGGTCACAAGGACATTGCGGGACAATATCTGTGTCAGTGGGACATCGTGGGACAATATCCCAGTCACAGCAACATCGTGCAACAATATACCAGATGTAGGAACAGGGGCAATATCCCAGTCGTAGGGATGTCGCAGGATAATATCCGGGTCTCAGGGATATCGACGGATAATATTCCCACCACGGGACAATATCCCGGTCACAAGGTCATCGCGGGACAATATCCTGGTCACAGGGAAATCGCGGGAAGAATATCCCGGTCACAGGGACATTGAGGGACAATAACCCGGTCTCAGGGAAATTGCGGGATAATATGCCGGTCGCACTGTCATTGAGAGAGAATATCCAGGTCACAGGGACATCGAGGTACAATATCCCGGTTAAAGGGACATCGAGGGACAATACCCTTGTCACAGGGACATTCAGGGACAATATCCCGTTCACAGAGCCATCGTGGGATAATATCCCGATCCCAGGGATATCGACGGATAATATTCCCATCACGGGACAATATCCCAGTCACTGGGTCAATGCGGGACAATATCCAGGTCACAGTGATATCTCGGGACAATATCCCGCTCATTGGGATAATATCCAGGCCAAAGAGGGGGC
Source organism: Cetorhinus maximus (assembly GCF_964194155.1). Lineage (NCBI taxonomy): Eukaryota > Metazoa > Chordata > Chondrichthyes > Lamniformes > Cetorhinidae > Cetorhinus > Cetorhinus maximus. Next base: position 71,694,523 of record NC_135895.1, on the reverse strand, counting down.
GTGGGACGATAGGACCATATTGCTGTCACTGGGGCTTCGCTGGTAAATATTCCATCCACATGGACATTACGGGACAATCTCCCAGTCACAGGGACATCGTGGGACATTACCCAGTCGCAGGGACATCACGGGACAATATCCCAGTCACAGGGACATCACGGGACAATATCCCAGTCACAGTGATATCGCGGGACAATATCCTGCTCATTGGGATAATATCCAGGTCAAAGAGAGGGCAGGGGACAATATCACAGTCACTGGGGCATCGTTCATCAATATTCCAGTCACAGCGAAATCACAGGACAAAATCCCGGTAACAGGGACACCGTGGGACATTATCCCCGTCACAAGGATATCGTGGGACAATATCCCAGTCACAAAGTCAACACCCGACACTATCCTGGACACAGGGTCATTGCAGGACAATATCCCTGTTACAGGGACATCGCGGGACAATATCCCAGTCACAGGGTCATCACGGGACAATATCCTGGTCACAGGGACACTGCGGGACAATATACCAGGCACAGGGACATCATGGGACAATAGCCCAGTCACAAGGTCAACACGGGACAACATCCTGGACACAGGGTCATCGCGGGACAATATCCCTGTCACAGGGACATAGCAGGACAATATCCCAGTCACAGGGACATTGCCGGACAATATCCCAGTCACAGGGTCCACGCGGGACAATATCCCGGTCATAGGGATATCGCGGGACAATATCCAAGTCACAGGGATATCACGGGACAATATCCTGGTCAGAGGGGTATTGTGGAACTATATCCCATTCACAGGTACATCGCAGGTAAACATCCCAGTCACAGTGATATTGTGGGACAATATCCCACTTTTTGGGATAATATCCAGGTCAAAGAGAGGGCGCGGGACTATATCACAGTCACTGAGGCATCGCCCATCAATATTCCAGTCACAGGAAAATCACGGGACAAAATCCCAGTCGCAGGGACACCGTGGGACATTCTTGTGGTCACAAGGATAGCGTGGGACAATATTCCGTTCACAATGTCAACACCCGACAATATCCCACTCACAGGGTCAATATGGGACAATATCCAGGTCGCAGGAACGTCAAGGGACAAGATCCCCGACACATGGAAATCGAGGAACAATATCACAGACATTGGGACATCAGGGGCTATATCCCAGTCACAGGGACACGGCGAGAAAATATCCTGGTCACAGGTACATCGTGGGACAATATCCCGGTCACGGGGACATCGAGAGCCAATGTCATTATGAGGGTAATGTCGCGGAAAAATATCCTGGTCACAAGAACATTTTGGGACAAAACTCAAATCACAGGGACATTGCCGGAAATATCCCAGTGACAGGGACACCGTGGGACATTATCCCTGTCACAAGGATATCGTAGGACAATATCCTGGTCACAAGGTCAATACCCGACAATATTCTGGACACAGTGTCATCGCGGGACAATATCCCTATCACAGGGACATCGCGTGACAATATCCCGGTCACAAGGTCAACACCCGACAATATCCTGGACACAGGGCCATCGCGGGACAATATCCCATTCACAGGGTCAATGTGGGACAATATCCAGGTCGCAGGAACATCAAGGGACAAGATCCCCGACACAGGGACATGGACGGACAATATCCCATTCACAGAGACATCAGGGGCAATATTCCGGTCACGGGGACATCGCGAGAAAATATCCTGGTCACAGGTACATCGCGGGACAATATCCTGGTCATGGGGACATCGACAGCTAATGTCCTTATCAGGGTAATGTTGCAGAACAATATCCTGGCCACAAGGAAATTTTGGGACAAAACGCAAATCACAGGGACATTGTGGGAAGTATCCCAGACACAGGGACATCAACTGGACAATATCGCGGTCACAGGGACACCAATGCACAATATCCTGGTCACAAGGACAATGCGGGACAACATCCCTGTCACAGGGACATCGTGGGACAATATCCCTGTCACAGCGACATCGCGGGACAATATCCCAGTCACAGGGACTTTGCGCGACAATATCCCGGTCACTGGAACATCGTGGGACAATATCCCAGTCACAGGGACATTGCGGGACAATATCCTTGTGACAGGGTCATCGCGGGACAATATCCCATTCACAGGGACATCACGGGAAAACATCCCAGTCACGGTGATATCACAGGACAATATCCCACACATTGGGATAATATCCAGGTCAAAGAGAGGGCGTGGGAAGATATCACAGTCTCTGGGGCATCACTCATCAATATTCCAGTCACAGGGAAATCGCGGGACAAAATTCTGGTCACAGGGACACCGTAGGACATTATCCCGGTCACAAGGATATCGTGGAACAATATCCCAGTCACAACGTCAACAATCGACAGTATCCCTATCGCAGGGACATCACGGGATAATAACCCAGTCACAGGGACACCGCGGGACAATATCACTGTCACAGGGACATCGTGGGACAATATCCCGGTGACAGGGTCATCGCGGGACAATATCCTGTTCACAGGGACACCGTGGGACAATATCCCAGTCACAGGGACATCATGGGACAATGTCCCAGTCACAAAGTCAAAACGGGACAATATCCCGTTCACAAGTTCAGCTCGGGACAATATCCCAATCGGAGGGGATTCGCGGGAACAATAGCTCGGTCAGAGGGAAATTGCGGGAACAATATCCTGGTCACAGGGACATTGAGGGACAATATCTCAGTCAAAGGGACATCGTGGGACAATATCCCGGTCACAGGGACATCGAGGGACAATATCCCAGTCACAGGGACATCAGGGGCAATATCCCTGTTACAGGGACAATATCCCAGTCACAGTGTCATCGCGGGACAATGTCCCTGTCACAGGGACAACACGGGTCAATATCCCAGTCACAGGGTCAATGTGAGACAATATCCTGGTCACAGGGTCAATGTGGGACAATATCCCTATCACAGGGACATCACGGAACAATATCATGGTCACGTGGACACCACGTGACAATATCTCGGTCAGAGGGACATTGCGCAACAATATCCCAGTCTCAGGGACGTTGCGGGACAAATTCACAGTCACATGGTCAACGCGGGACAATATCCCGGTCACTGGGAGATCGCGAGAAAATATCTTGGTCACAGGTACATCGTGGGACAATATCCCAGTCACGGGGACATCAAGAGCCAATATCCTTATCAGGGTAATATCGTGGAACAATATCTTGCTCAGAACGACATTTTGGGACAAAGTCCAAATCACAGGGACATTGCGGGCAATATCCCGGTCACAGGGACATCACCCAGCCAATATCCCGGTCACAGGGACACTGCGGGAAAATATCCTGCTCACAAGGACATTGCGGGACAATATCTGTGTCAAAGGGACATCGTGGGACAATATCCCAGTCACAGGGAAATCGTGGGAAAATATCCCAGTCGCAGGAACTTCAGGGGCAATATCTCAGTCGTAGGGATTTCGTGGGAAAATATCCCAGTCACAGGGACATCGCGGGGCAATATCCCGTTCACAGGGACATCGCGAGAAGATATCCTGGTCACAGGTGCATCACGGGACAATATCTGTGTCAAAGGGACATCGTGGGACAATATCCCTGTCATAGGGCCATCGAGACCCAATATCCTTATCAGGGTAATATCGTGGAACAATATCCTGGTCAGATGGACATTTCTGGACAAAATCCAAATCACAGGGACATTGCAGGAAATATCCCGGTCACAGGGACACCGTGGAACAATATCGTGGTCACGAGGACATTGCGGGACAATATCTGTGTCAAAGGGACATAGTGGGACAATATCCCTGTCATAGGGCAATCGCGGGACAATATCCCTTTCACAGGGTCATCGCGGGACAATATAGCTGTCACAGGGATATCGTGGGACAATATCCTGGTCAGAGGGATATCGCGGTACTATATCCTATTCACAGGTACATCGCGGGTAAACATCCCAGTCACAGTGATATCACGGGACAATATCCTGCTCATTGGGATCATATCCAGGTCAAAGAGAGGGCGCGGGATGATATCACAGTCACTGGGGCATCGCTCATCAATATTCCAGTCACAGGGAAATCACCGGATAAAATCGCGGTCACAGGGACACTGTGGGACATTATCCCGGTCACAAGGATATCGTGAGACAATATCCCGGTCACAAGGTCAACACCCGACAATATCCTGGACACATGGTCATCGCGGGACAATATCCCTATCACAGGGACATTGCGTGACAATATTCCAGTCACAAAGTCAACCACCAAGAATATCCTGGACACAGGGCCAAGGCGGGACACTATCCCTGTCACAGGGACATCGCGGGACAACATCCCAGTCACAGGGTTAATGTGAGACAATATCCAGGTCGCAGGAAAGTCAAGGGACAAGATCACCGACACAGGGACATCGAGGGACAATATCACGGTAACAGGGACATCAGGGGCAATATCCCGGTCACAGGGACATCGCAAGAAAATATCCCGGTGACAGGGTGATCGTAGGACAATATCCATGTCACAGGGATACCGCGGGACAATATCACTGTCACAGGGACACCGTGGAACAATATCCCAGTCACAGGGACATCATGGGACAATGTCCCAGTCACAAAGTCAACACGGGACGATATCCCATTCACAAGTTCATCTCGGGACAATATCCCGATCGGAGGGAATTCGCGGGAACAATAGCTCGGTCAGAGGGAAATCGCGGGAACAATATCCTGGTCACAGGGACATTGAGGGATAATATCTCAGTCAAAGGGACATCGTGGGACAATATCCCGGTCACAGGGACATCTAGGTGCAATATCCCAGTCACAGGGACATCGAGGAACAATATCCCAGACACAGGGATATCAGGGACAATTTCCCGGTCGTAGGGATATGGCTGGACAATATGCAGTTTCCAGGGACATTGAGGGATAAAATTCGCTCACAAGGACATCAAGGGGCAATATCCAGGTCACAGGAACGTCAAGGGACAAGATCCCCAACACAGGGACATCAGGGGCAATATCCCGGTCACAGGGACATCGCGAGAATATATCCTGGTCACAGGTACATCCCGGGACAATATCCTGGTCACGGGGACATCGATAGCCAATATCCTTATCTGGGTAATATCGCTGAAAAATATCCTGGACACAAGGACATTTCGGGACAAAATCCAAATCACAGGGACATTGCAGGAAATATCCTGGTCACAGGGACATCACGCGGGTAATATCCCGGTCACAGGGACACCGTGGGACAATATCCTGGTCATGAGGACATTGCGGGACAATATCGGTGCCAAAGGGACATCGTGGGACAATATGCCTGTCATAGGGCAATCGCGGGACAATATCCCTTTCACAGGGTCATCGCGGGACAATATCGCTGTCACAGGGATATCGCTGGACAATATCCTGGTCAGAGGGATATCGCGGAACAATATCACATTCACAGGTACATCGTGGGTACACATTCCAGTCACAGTGATATCACGGGACAATATCCTGCTCATTGGGATCATATCCAAGTCAAAGAGAGGGCGCGGGATGATATCACAGTCACTGGGGCATCGCTCATCAATATTCCAGTCACAGGGAAATCACCGGATAAAATCGCGGTCACAGGGACACTGTGGGACATTATCCCAGTCACAAGGATATCGTGAGACAATATCCCGGTCACATGGTCAACACCCGACAATATCCTGGACACATGGTCATCGCGGGACAATATCCCTATCACAGGGACATTGCGTGACAATATTCCAGTCACAAGGTCAACCACCAAGAATATCCTGGACACAGGGCCAACGCGGGACACTATCCCTGTCACAGGGACATCGCGGGACAACATCCCAGTCACAGGGTTAATGTGAGACAATATCCAGGTCGCAGGAATGTCAAGGGACAAGATCACCGACACAGGGACATCGAGGGACAATATCACGGTAACAGGGACATCAGGGGCAATATCCCGGTCACAGGGACATCGCGAGAAAATATCCTGGTCACAGGGACATCGCGGGACAATATCCCGGTAACAGGGACATCGCGGGACAATATCACATTGATAGGGACATGGAGGGACTATATCCCAGCCACAGGGACATTGTGCGAGAATATCCCAGTCACAGGGACATCGCGGGACAATATCCCAGTCACATGGACATCACGGGAAAATATCCCAGTCGCAGGAACTTCAGGGGCAATATCTCGTTCGTAAGGATTTCGCGGGACAATATCCTGGTCCCAGGGACATTGACGGATAATATTCCCATCACGGGACAATATCCCATTCACAAGTTCATCTTGGGACAATATTCCGATCTGAGGGAAATCACAGGAAACATAGCCTTGTCACAGCGACATTGAGGGACAATATCCCAGTCAAAAGGACATCGTGGGAATATATCCCAGTCACAGGGACATTGAGGTACAATATCCCGGTCACAGGGACATCGAGGGACAATATTCTGGTCACAGCAACATTGATGGACAATATCCCAGTCAAAAGGACATTGTGGGAATATATGCCGGTCACAGGGACATTGAGGTACAATATTCTGGTCACAGGGACATCGAGGGACAATATCCCAGTCACAGGGACATCAGGGGCAATATCCCTGTTACAGGGACAATATCCCAGTCACAGTGTCATCGCGGGACAATATCCCTGTCACAGCGACAACACGGGACAATATCCCAGTCATAGGGTCAATGTGGGACAATATCCTGGTCACAGGGTCAATGTGGGACAATATCCCTATCACAGGGACATCACGGAACAATATCATGGTCACATGGACACCACGGGACAATATCTCGGTCAGAGGGACATTGCGCAACAATATCCCAGTCACAGGGACGTTGCGGGACAAATTCACAGTCACATGGTCAACGCGGGACAATATCCCGGTCATAGGGATATCAGGAGCAATATCCCGGTCACTGGGAGATCGCGAGAAAATATCCTGGTCACAGGTACATCGTGGGACAATATCCCAGTCACGGGGACATCAAGAGCCAATATCCTTATCAGGGTAATAACGCGGAACAAGATCTTGCTCAGAACGACATTTTGGGACAAAGTCCAAATCACAGGGACATTGCGGGAAATACCCCGGTCACAGGGACATCACCCAGCTAATATCCCAGTCACAGGGACACTGCGGGAAAATATCCTGGTCACAAGGACATTGCGGGACAATATCTGTGTCAAAGGGACATCGTGGGACAATATCCCAGTCACAGGGAAATCGTGGGAAAATATCCCAGTCGCAGGAACTTCAGGGGCAATATCTCAGTCGTAGGGATTTCATGGGACAATATCCAGGTCACAGGGACATCGCGAGAAGATATCCTGGTCACAGGTGCATCACGGGACAATATCTGTGTCAATGGGACATCGTGGGACAATATCCCTGTCATAGGGCCATTGAGACCCAATATCCTTATCAGGGTAATATCGTGGAACAATATCCTGGTCAGATGGACATTTCTGGACAAAATCCAAATCACAGGGACATTGCAGGAAATATCCCGGTGACAGGGACATCACGCGGGTAATATCCCGGTCACAGGGACACCGTGGGACAATATCCTGGTCACGAGGACATTGCGGGACAATATCGGTGTCAAAGGGACATCGTGGGACAATATGCCTGTCATAGGGCAATCGCGGGACACTATCCCTTTCACAGGGTCATCGCGGGACAATATCGCTGTCACAGGGATATCGCTGGACAATATCCTGGTCAGAGGGATATCGCGGAACAATATCACATTCACAGGTACATCGCGGGTACACATCCCAGTCACAGTGATATCGCGGGACAATATCCTGCTCATTGGGATCATATCCAGGTCAAAGAGAGTGTGCGGGATGATATCACAGTTACAGGGGCATCGCTCATCAATATTACAGTCACAGGGAAATCACTGGATAAAATTCCGGTCACAGGGATACCGTGGGACAATGTCCCAGTCACAAAGTCAACACGGGACAATATCCCGTTCACAAGTTCATCTCGGGACAATATCCCGATCGGAGGGAGTTCGCGGGAACAATGGCTCGATCAGAGGGAAATCGTGGGAACAATATCCTGGTCACAGGGACATTGAGGGACAATATCTCAGTCAAAGGGACATCGTGGGACAATATCCCAGTCACAGGGAGATCGAGGGACAATATCCCTGACACAGGGATATCAGGGACAATTTCCCGGTTGTAGGGATATGGCTGGACAATATGCTGTTTCCAGGGACATTGAGGGATAAAATTCCCTCACAAGGACATCAAGGGGCAATATCCAGGTCACAGGAACGTCAAGGGACAAGATCCCCAACACAGGGACATCAGGGGCAATATCCTGGTCACACGGACATCGCGAGAATATATCCCGGTCACAGGTACATCCCGGGACAATATCCCGGTCACGGGGACATCGAGAGCCAATATCCTTATCGGGGTAATATCGCTGAAAAATATCCTGGTCACAAGGACATTTTGGGGCAAAACCCAAATCACAGGGACATTGCGGGAAATAACCCAGTCACAACGACATCACCCGGGCAATATCCCAGTCACAGGGACACCGTGGGATAATATCCTGGTCACCAGGACAATGTGGGACAATATCCCTGTCACAGGGACATCATTGGACAATATCCCTGTCACAGGGACATACCGGGACAATATCACAGTCAGAGGGACATCGTGGCACAATATCCCGGACACAGGGACATCGCGGGACAATATCCCGGTCACAGGGACATCGCGGGACAATATCCCGGTAACAGGGACATCGTGGGACAATATCCCAGTCACATGGACATCGCGGGAAAATATCCCAGTCGCAGGAACTTCAGGGGCAATATCTCGGTCATAAGGATTTCGCGGGACAATATCCTGGTCCCAGGGACATTGACGGATAATATTCCCATCATGGGACAATATCCCATTCACAAGTTCATCTCGGGACAATATTCCGATCTGAGGGAAATCACGGGAAACATAGCCTTGTCACAGCGACATTGAGGGACAATATCCCAGTCAAAAGGACATCGTGGGAATATATCCTAGTCACAGGGACATTGAGGTACAATATCCCGGTCACAGGGACATCGAGGGACAATATCCCAGTCACAGGGACATTGATGGACAATATCCCAGTCACAGGGACATTGATGGACAATATCCCAGTCACAGGGACATCAGGGGCAATATCCCTGTTACAGGGACAATATCCCAGTCACAGTTTCATCGCGGGACAATATCCCTGTCACAGGGACAACACGGGATAATATCCCAGTCACAGGGTCAATGTGGGACAATATCCTGGTCACAGGGTCAATGTGGGACAATATCCCTATCACAGGGACATCACGGAACAATATCATGGTCACATGGACACCACGTGACAATATCTCGGTCAGAGAGACATTGCGCAACAATATCCCAGTCACAGGGACGTTGCGGGACAAATTCACAGTCACACGGTCAACGCGGGACAATATCCCGGTCATAGGGAGATCGCGAGAAAATATCCTGGTCACAGGTACATCGTGGGACAATATCCCAGTCACGGGGACATCAAGAGCCAATATCCTTATCAGGGTAATATCGCGGAACAAGATCTTGCTCAGAACGACATTTTGGGACAAAGTCCAAATCACAGGGACATTGCGGGAAATACCCCGGTCACAGGGACATCACCCAGCTAATATCCCAGTCACAGGGACACTGCGGGAAAATATCCTGGTCACAAGGACATTGCGGGACAATATCTGTGTCAAAGGGACATCGTGGGACAATATCCCAGTCACAGGGAAATCGTGGGAAAATATCCCAGTCGCAGGAACTTCAGGGGCAATATCTCAGTCGTAGGGATTTCGTGGGACAATATCCCGGTCACAGGGACATCGCGGGAAGATATCCTGTTCACAGGTGCATCACGGGACAATATCTGTGTCAATGGGACATCGTGGGACAATATCCCTGTCATAGGGCCATTGAGACCCAATATCCTTATCAGGGTAATATCGTGGAACAATATCCTGGTCAGATGGACATTTCTGGACAAAATCCAAATCACAGGGACATTGCAGGAAATATCCCGGTGACAGGGACATCACGCGGGTAATATCCCGGTCACAGGGACACCGTGGGACAATATCCTGGTCACGAGGACATTGCGGGACAATATCTGTTTCAAAGGGACATCTTGGGACAATATGCCTCTCATAGGGCAATCGCAGGACAATATCCCTTTCACAGGGTCATTGCGGGGCAATATAGCTGTCACAGGGATATCGCTGGACAATATCCTGGTCAGAGGGATATCGCGGGATTATATCACATTCACAGGTACATCGCGGGTAGACATCCCAGTCACAGTGATATCGCGGGACAATATACTGCTCATTGGGATCATGTCCAGGTCAAAGAGATGGTGCGGGATGATATCACAGTTACAGGGGCATCGCTCATCAATATTGCAGTCACAGGGAAATCACCGGAAAAAATCGCGGTCACGGGACACTGTGGGACATTATCCCGGTCACAAGGATATCGTGAGACAATATCCCGGTCACAATGTCAACACCCGACAATATCCTGGACACAGGGTCATCGCGGGACAATATCCCGGTCACAAGGATATCGTGGAACAATATCCCAATCACAAGGTCAACCACCAACAATATCCTGGACTCAGGGCCAACGTGGGACACTATCCCTGTCACAGGGACATCGCGGGACAACATCCCAGTCACAGGGTTAATGTGGGACAATATCCAGGTCGCAGGAACGTCAAGGGACAAGATCACCGACACAGGGATATCGAGGGACAATATCAAGGTCACAGGGACATCAGGGCTATATCCCGGTCACAGGGACATCGCGAGAAAATATCCAGGTCACAGGTACATCACGGGACAATATCCCGGTCACGGGGACATCGAGAGCTAATGTCCTTGTCAGGGTAATGTCGCGGAACAATATCCTGCTCACAAGAACATTTCGGGACAAAACCCAAATCACAGGGACATTGCAGGAAATATCCCAGTCACAGGGTCATTGCGGGACAATATCCCTGTCACAGGGACATCGCGGGACAATATCCCATTCACAGGGACATCGCGGGACAATATCCCGGTCACAGGGACATCGTGGGACAATATCCCGGTAACAGGGACATCGCGGGACAATATCCCATTCATAGGGACATCGAGGGACTATATCCCAGTCACAGGGACATCACGGGAGAATATCCCAGTCACAGGGAAATCACTGGACAATATCCCAGTCAAATGGACATCGCGGGAAAATATCCCAGTTGCAGGAACTTCAGGGGCAATAACTCGGTCGTAGGGATTTCACGGGACAATATCCTGTTCCCAGGGTGACCGACGGATAATATTCCCATCACGGGACAATATCCCGTTCACAAGTTCATCTCGGGACAATATTCCGATCTGAGGGAAATGACGGGAACAATATCCTGATCACAGGGACATTGAGGGACCATATCCCATCAAAAGGACATCGTGGGAATATATCCTGGTCACAGGGACATTGAGGTACGATATTCCGGTCACAGGGACATCGAAGGACAATATCCCAGTCACAGGGACATCGGGGGCAATTTCCCGGTTACAGGGACAATACCCCAGTCACAGGGTCATCGCGAGACAATATCCCTGTCATAGGGACATCGCGGGACAATATCCCAGTCACAGGGCCAATGTGGGACAATATCCCTATCACAGGGACATCACGGAACAATATCACGGTCACAGGGACACCACGGGACAATATCTCGGTCAGAGGGACATTGCGCAACAATATCCCAGTCGCAGGGACGTTGCGGGACAAATTCACAGTCACATGGTCAACGCGGGACAATATCCCGGTCATAGGGACATCAGGGGCAATATACCAGTCACTGGGAGATCGCAAGAAAATATCCTGGTCACAGGTACATTGTGGGACAATATCACAGTCACGGGGACATCAAGAGCAAAATCCTTATCAGGGTAATATCGCGGAACAATATCCTCCTCAGAAGGACATTTTGGGACAAAGTCCATATCACAGGGACATTGCGGGAAATATCACGATCACAGGGACATTATCCGATCAATATCCCGGTCACAGGGACATCGTGGGGCAATATCCCGGTTACAGGGACATCGCGAGAAGATATCCTGGTCACAGGAGCATCGCGGGACAATATCTGTATCAAAGCGACATTTTGGGACAATATCCCTGTCATAGGGCCATCGAGACCCAATATCCTTATCAGGGTAATATCGTGGAACATTATCCTGGTCACAAGGACATTTTGGGACAAAATCCAAATCACAGGGACATTGCGGGAAATATCCCGGTCACTGGGACATCACAGAGGTAATATCCCAGTCACAGGGACACCGTGGGACAATATCCTGCTCACAAGGACATTGTGGGAGAATATCTGTGTCAAAGGGACATCGTGGGACAATATCCCTGTCATAGGGCCATCGCGGGACTATATCCCTTTCACAGGGTCATCGCGGGGCAATATAGCTGTCACAGGGATATCGCGGGACAATATCCTGGTCAGAGGGATATCGCAGAACTATATCCCATTCACAGTTACATCGCGGGTAAAAATCCCAGTCACAGTGATATCACGGGACAATATCCTGCTCATTGGGATCATATCCAGGTCAAAGAGAGGTCGCAGGATGATATCACAGTCACTGGAACATCGCTCATCAATATTACAGTCACAGGGAAATCACTGGGTAAGATTCCGGTCACAGGGACACCGTGGGACATTATCCCAGTCACAAGGATATCGTGAGACAATATCCCGGTCACAAGGTCAACACCCGACAATATCCTGGACACAGGGTCATCGCAGGACAATATCCCTATCACAGGGACATCGCGTGACAATATCCCAGTCACAAGGTCAACCACCGACAATATCCTGGACACACGGTCATCGCGGAACAATATCCCTATCACAGGGACATCGCGTGACAATATCCCAGTCACAAGGTCACCACCGACAATATCCTGGACACAGGGCCAACGCGGGACACTATCCCTGTCACAGGGACATCGCGGGACATCATCCCAGTCACAGGGTTAATGTGGGACAATATCCAGGTCGCAGGAACGTCAAGGGACAAGATCACCGACACAGGGACATCGAGGGACAATATCACGGTCACAGGGACATCAGGGGTTATATCCCGGTCACAGGGACATTTCAAGAAAATATGCTGGTCACAGGTACATCGCGGGACAATATCCCATTCACGGGGACTTCGAGAGCTAATGTCCTCATCAGGGTAATGTCGCGGAACAATATCCTGCTCACAAGGACATTTCGGGACAAAACCCAAATCACAGGGACATTACAGGAAATATCCCAGTCACAGGGTCATTGCAGGACATTATCCCCGTCACAGGGACATCGTGGGACAATATCCCATTCACAGGGACATCGCGGGACAATATCCCATTCACAGGGACATCGCGGGACAGTATCCCATTCACAGGGACATCGCGGGACAGTATCCCATTCACAGGGACATCGCGGGACAATATCCCAGTCGCAGGGACATCGACGGATAATATTCCCATCACGAGACAATATCCCGTTCACAAGTTCATCTCGGGACAATATCCCGATCAGAGGGAATGCGCGGGAACAATATCTCGGTCACAGGGAAATCACGCAAACAATATCCTGGTCACAAGGACATTGAGGGACAATATCCCAGTCAAAGGGACATCGTGGGACAATATCCCGGTCACAGGGACATCTAGGTACAATATCCCGTTCACAGGGACATCGAGGGACAATATCCCAGACACAGGGATATCAGGGAAAAATTCCCGGTCGTAAGGTTATGGCTGGACAATATGCAGTTTCCAGGGACATTGAGGGATAAAATTCCCTCACAGGGACATCAAGAGGCAATATCCAGGTCGCAGGAACGTCAAGGGACAAGATCCCCAATACAGGGACATCAGGCGCAATATCCCGGTCACAGGAACATCGCGAGAATATATCCTGGTCACAGGTACATCCCGGGACAATATCCCGGACACAGGTACATCGAGAGCCTATATCCTTATCAGGGTAATATCGCGGAAAAATATCCTGGTCACAAGGACATTTTGGGACAAATCCCAAATCACAGGGACATTGCGGGAAATAACCCAGTCACAGCGGCATCACCCGGGCAATATCCCGGTCATAGGGACACCGTGGGAAAATATCCTGGTCTCAAGGACAATGTGGGACAATATCCCTGTCACAGGGACATCATGGGACAATATCCCTGTCACAGAGACATAGCGGGAAAATATCCTGGTCAGAGGGATATCGCGGAACTATATCCCGTTCACAGGTACATCGCGAGTAAACATCCCAGTCACAGTGATATCACGGGACAATATCCTGCTCATTGGGATTATATCCAGGTCAAAGAGAGGGCGCGGGATGATATCACAGTCACTGGGGCATCGCTCATCAATATTCCAGTCACAGGGAAATCACTGGATAAAATCCCGGTCACAGGGAAACCGTGGGACATTATCCCGGTCACAAGGAAATCGTGAGACAATATCCCGGTCACAAGGTCAACACCCGATAATATCCTGGACACAGGGTCATCGCGGGACAATATCCCGGTCACAAGGACATCGTGGAACAATATCCCAGTCACAAGGTCAACCACCAAGAATATCCTGGACTCAGGGCCAACGCGGGACACTATTCCTGTCACAGGGACATCGCGGGACAACATTCCAGTCACAGAGTTAATGTGGGACAATATCCAGGTAGCAGGAATGTCAAGGGACAAGATCACCGACAAAGGGATATCGAGGGACAATATCACGCTCACAGGGTCATCAGGGCCTATATCCCGGTCACAGGGACATCGCGGGAAAATATCCTGGTCACAGGTACATCGCGGCACAATATCCCGGTCACGGGGACTTCGAGAGCTAATGTCCTTATCAGGGTAATGTCGCGGAACAATATCCTGCTCACAAGGATATTTCGGGACAAAACCCAAATCACAGGGACATTGCAGGAAATATCCCAGTCACAGGGTCATTGCAGGACAATATCCCTGTCACAGGGACATCGCGGGACAATATTCCATTCACAGGGACATCGCGGGTCAATATCCCGGTCACAGGGACATCGCGGGACAATATCCCGGTCACAGGGACATCGTGGGACAATATCCATTTCACAGGGACATCGCGGGACAATATCCCTGCCACAGGGACATCGAGGGAAAATATCCCAGTCACAGGGACATCACGGGAGAATATCCCAGTCACAGGGACATCGCGGGACAATATCCCAGTCACATGGACATCGTGGGAAAATATCCCAGTAGCACGAAATTCAGGGGCAATATCTCAGTTGTAGGGATTTCGCGGGACAATATCCTGGTCCCAGGGAGACCGACGGATAATATTCCCATCACGGGACAATATCCCGTTTACAAGTTCATCTCGGGACAATATTCCAATCTGAGGGAAATCACGGGAACAATATCCTGATCACAGGGACATTGAGAGATCATATCCCAGTCAAAAGGACATTGTGGGAATATATCCCGGTCACAGGGACATTGAGGTACAATATTCCGGTCACAGGGACATCGAGGGACAATATCCCAGTCACAGGGACATCGGGGCAATATCCCGGTTACAGGGACAATATCCCAGTCACAGGGTCATCGCGGGACAATATCCCTGTCATAGGGACATCGCGGGACAATATCCCAGTCACAGGGTCAATGTGGGACAATATCCTGGTCGCAGGGTCAATGTGGGACAATATCCCTATCACAGGGACATCACAGAACAATATCACGGTCACAGGGACACCACGGGACAATATCTCGGTCAGAGGGACATTGCGCAACAATATCCCAGTCGCAGGGACGTTGCGGGACAAATTCACAGTCACATGGTCAACGCGGGACAATATCCCGGTCATAGGGACATCAGGAGCAATATCCCGGTCACTGGGAGATCGCAAGAAAATATCCTGGTCACAGGTACATTGTGGGACAATATCACAGTCACGGGGACATCAAGAGCCAATATCCTTATCAGGGTAATATTGCGGAACAATATCCTCCTCAGAAGGTCATTTTGGGACAAAGTCCATGTCACAGGGACATTGCGGGAAATATCACGATCACAGGGACATTATCCGATCAATATCCCGGTAACAGGGACATCGCGGGGCAAGATCCCGGTCACAGGGACATCGCGAGACGATATCCTGGTCACAGGAGCATCGCGGGACAATATCTGTGTCAAAGGGACATTTTGGGACAATATCCCTGTCATAGGGCCATCGAGACCCAATATCCTTATCAGGGTAATATCGTGAAACAATATCCTGGTCACAAGGACATTTTGGGACAAAATCCAAATCACAGGGACATTGCGGGAAATATCCCGGTCACTGGGACATCACAGAGGTAATATCCCAGTCACAGGGACACCTTGGGACAATATCCTGGTCACAACGACATTGTGGGACAATATCTGTGTCAAAGGGACATCGTGGGACAATATCCCTGTCATAGGGCCATCGCGGGACTATATCCCTTTCACAGGGTCATCGCGGGACAATATGCCGGTCACAGGGACATCGCGGGACAATATCCCATTCATAGGGACATCGAGGGATTATATCCCAGTCACAGGGACATCGCGGGACAATATCCCAGTCGCAGGAACTTCATGGGGAAAATCTCGGTCGTAGGGATTTCGCAGGACAATATCCCTGTCCCAGGGACATCGACGGATAATATTCCCATCACAAGACAATATCCCGTTCACAAGTTCATCTCGGGACAATATCCCGATCAGAAGGAATTCGCGGGAACAATATCTCGGTCACAGGGAAATCACGCAAACAATATCCTGGTCACAAGGACATTGAGGGACAATATCCAAGTCAAAGGGACATCGTGGGACAATATCCCGGTCACAGGGACATCTAGGTACAATATCCCAGTCACAGGGACATCGAGGAACAATATGCCAGACACAGGGATATCAGGGACAATTTCCCGGTCGTAGGGATATGGCTGGACAATATGCAGTTTCCAGGGACATTGAGGGATAAAATTCCCTCACAGGGACATCAAGGGGCAATATCCAGGTCGCAGGAACGTCAAGGGACAAGATCCCCAATACAGGGACATCAGGTGCAATATCCTGGTCACAGGAACATCGCGAGAATATATCCTGGTCACAGGTACATCCCGGGACAAGATCCCGGACATGGGTACATCAAGAGCCAATATCCTTATCAGGGTAATATCGCGGAAAAATATCCTGGTCACAAGGACATTTTGGGACAAATCCCAAATCACAGGGACATTGCGGGAAATAACCCAGTCACAGCGGCATCACCCGGGCAATATCCCGGTCACAGGGACACCGTGGGAAAATATCCTGGTCACAAGGACGATGTGGGACAACATCCCTGTCACAGGGACATCATGGAACAATATCCCTGTCACAGGGACATAGAGGGACAATGTCCCAGTCACAGGGACATCGCGGCACAATAACCCGGTCAGAGGGACATCGTGGGACAATATCCAGGTCACAGGAACATCGCGGGACAATATCCCGTTCATAGGGACATCGATGGACTATATCCCAGTCACAGGGACATCACGGGAGAATATCCCAGTGACAGGGACATCACGGGAGAATATCCCAGTGACAGGGACTTCGCGGGACAATATCCTAGTCACATGGACATCGCGGGAAAATATCCCAGTCACAGGAAATTCAGGGGCAATATCTGAGTCGTAGGGATTTCGCGGGACATAATCCTGGTCCCATGGACATTGACGGATAATATTCCCATCATGGGACAATATCCCATTCACAAGTTCATCTCGGGACAATATTCCGATATGAGGGAAATCACGGGAACAATGTCCTGGTCACAGCGACATTGAGGGACAATATCCCAGTCAAAAGGACATAGTGGGAATATATCCCGGTCACAGGGACATTGAGGTACAATATCCTGGTGACAGGGACATCGAGGGACAATATCCCAGTCACAGGGACATCGGGGGCATTATCCCAGTAACAGGGACAATATCCCAGTCACAGGGTCATCGCGGGACAATAGCACCTGACACAGGGACATCGCGGGACAATATCCCATTCATAGGGTCATCGAGGGACTATATCCCAGTCACAGGGACATCACGGGAGAATATCCCAGTCACAGGGACATCGTGGGACAATATCCCAGTCACATGGACATCGCGGGAAAATATCCCAGTAGCACGAACTTCAGGGGCAACATCTCAGTCGTAGGGATTTCGCGGGACAATATCCTGGTCCCAGGGACACCAACAGATAATATTCCCATCATGGGACAATATCCCGTTCACAAGTTCATCTCGGGACAATATTCCAATCTGAGGGAAATCACGGGAACAATATCCTGGTCACAGGGACATTGAGGGACCATATCCCAGTCAAAAGGACATCATGGGAATATATCCCGGTCACAGGGACATTGAGGTACAATATTCCGGCCACAGGGACATCGAGGGACAATATCCCAGTCACAGGGACATCGGGGCAATATCCCAGTTGCAGGGACAATATCCCAGTCGCACGGTCATCGCGGGACAATATCCCTTTCAAAGGGACATCGCGGGACAATATCCCAGTCACAGGGTCAATGTGGGACAATATACTGGTCACAGGGTCAATGTGGGACAATATCCCTAACACAGGGACATCACGGAACAATATCTCGGTCAGAGGGACATTGCGCAACAATATCCCAGTCGCAGGGACGTTGCGGGACAAATTCACAGTCACATGGTCAGTGCGGGACAATATCCCGGTCATAGGGACATCAGGGGCAATATCCCGGTCACTGGGAGATCGCGAGAAAATGTCCTGGTCACAGGTACATTGTGGGACAATATCACAGTCACGGGGACATCAAGTGCCAATATCATTATCAGGGTCATATAGCGGAACAATATCCTGCTCAGAAGGACATTTTGGGACAAAGTCCATATCACAGCGACTTTACGGGGAAATATCACGGTCACAGGGACATTATCCGGGCAATATCCCGGTCACAGGGACATCGTGGGGCAATATCCCGGTCACAGGGACATCGCGAGAAAATATCCTGGTCACAGGTGCATCGCGGGACAATATCTGTGTCAAAGGGACATTTTGGGACAATATCCCTGTCATAGGGCCATCGAGACACAATATCCTTATCAGGGTAATATTGTGGAACAACATCCTGGCCACCAGGACATTTTGGGACAAAATCCAAATCACAGGGACATTGCGGGAAATATCGCGGTCACTGGGACATCACAGGGGTAATATCCCGGTCACAGGGACACCGTGGAACAATATCCTGCTCACAAGGACATTGTGGGACAATATCTGTGTCAAAGGGACATCGTGGGAAAATATCCCTGTCATAGGGCCATCGCAGGACAATATCCCTTTCACAGGGTCATCGCGGGACAATATAGCTGTCAAAGGGATAACGCGGGACAATATCCTGGTCAGAGGGATATCGCAGAACTATATCCCATTCACAGGTACATCGCGAGTAAACATCCCAGTCACAGTGATATCACGGGACAATATCCTGCTCATCGGGATCATATCCAGGTGGTCAAAGAGAGGGCGCGGGATGATATCACAGTCACTGGGACATCGCTCATCAATATTACAGTCACAGGGAAATCACTGGATAAAATTCCGGTCACAGGGACACCGTGGGACATTATCCCGGTCACAAGGATATCGTGAGACAATATCCCAGTCAGAAGGTCAACACCCGACAATATCCTGGACACAGGGTCATCGCAGGACAATATCCCTATCACAGGGACATTGCGTGACAATATCCCAGTCACAAGGTCAACCACCGACAATATCCTGGACACACGGTCATCGCAGGACAATATCCCTATCACAGGGACATCGTGTAACAATATCCCAGTCACAAGGTCAATCACCGACAATATCCTGGACACAGGGCCAACGCGGGACACGATCCCTGTCACAGGGACATCACGGGACAACATCCCAGTCACAGGGTTAATGTGGGACAATATCCAGGTCGCAGGAACGTCAAGGGACAAGATCACCGACACAGGGACATCGAGGGACAATATCACGGTCACAGGGACATCAGGGGCTATATCCCGGTCACAGGGACATCGTGAGAAAATATTCTGTTCACAGGTACATCGCAGAACAATATCCTGCTCACAAGGACATTTCGGGACAAAACCCAAATCACAGGGATATTGCAGGAAATATCCCAGTCACAGGGTCATTGCGGGACAATATCCCTGTCACAGGGACATCGTGGGACAATATCCCATTCACAGGGTCATTGCAGGACAATATCCCAGTCACAGGGATATCGCGGGACAATATCCTGGTCACAGGGACATAGCAGGATAATATCCTGGTCACAGGGACGTCGCGGTACAATACCACGGTCACAGGGACATTGCGGGACAATATCCCAGTCAAAGGGACATCGTGGGACAATATCCCAGTCAAAGGGACATCATGGGAAAATATCCTAGTGAAAGGGGCATCGCGGGACAATATCCCGGTCAGAGGGACATCGCAGGACCATATCGCAGTCAGGTAGATCGCAGGAAAAATCCTGGTCACAGGGAAATCGCGGGACAGTATCCCAGTCACAGGGATATCGCGGGACCATATCCCAGTCACAGGGACATCGCGGGACAATATCCCAGTCGCAGGAACATCAGGGGCAATATCTCGTTTGTAGGGATTTTGCGGGACAAATCCCCAGTCACAGGGTCATCACAGGACAATTTCCCTGTCACAAGGACATCGCGGGACAATATCCCAGTCATGGGGTCATCACAGAACAATATCCCAGTCACAGGGTCAATGTGGTACAATATCCCGGTCACAGGGACATCGCGGGACAATATCCCAGATGCAGGAACATCAGGGGCAATATACCGGTCATAGTGATATCACGGGACAATATCCGGGTCCCAGGGAAAATGTGGAAACAATATCCCGGTCACATGGAAATCGCGGAAACCACATCCTGATCACAGGGACATTGAGAGACAATATACAAGTCACAGGGACATCGAGGTATAATATTCCAGTCTCAGGGACATTGCGAGACAATACCTTAGTCACAGGGACATCGAGGTATAATATTCCAGTCACAGGGACATCGAGGGACAATATTCCAGTCACAGGGACATCAGGGGCAACATCCCAGTCACAGGGACATCAGGGGCAATATCCCGGTCACAGGGAAATAGCGAGAAAATATCCTGGTCACAAGTACATCGCAGGACAATATCCCGGTCACGGGGACATCGAGAGCCAAAATCCTTAACAGGGTAATATCGTGGAACAATATCCTGGTCACAGGGACATTTCAGGACAAATTCCAAATCACAGGGACATTGCAGGAAATATCCCAGTCACAGGGACATGACCCAGCCAATATCCCGGTCACAGGGACACTGCGGGAAAATAACCTGGTCACAAGGACATTGCGGGACAATATCTGTGTCAAAGGGACATCGTGGGACAATATCCCAGTCACAGGGTCATCGCAGGACAATATCCCAGTCACAAGGACATCGCGGGACAATATCCCTGTCACAGGTATATCGCGGGACAATATCCCAGTCACAGTGACATCGCAGGACAATATCCCAGTCAGAAGGACATCGCGGGACAATATCCTGGTCACAGGGACATCGCGGGACAATATCCCAGTCACAGGGACATCGCGGGACTATATCCCAGTCAATGGACATCGCGGGACAATATCCCAGTCGCAAGAACATCAGGGGCAATATCTCAGTCGTAGGGATTTCATCCGGACAATATCCCGGTCACAGGGACATCGCGGGGCAATATCCTGGTCACAGCGACATCGCGAGAAGATATCCTGGTCACAGGTGCATCGTGGGACAATATCTGTGTCAAAGAGACATCGTGGGACAATATCCCAGTCGCAAGAAAATCAGGGGCAATATCTCAGTCGTAGGGATCTCATCCAGACAATATCCCGGTCACAGGGACATCGTGGGGCAATATCCTGGTCACAGGGACTTCGCGAGAAGATATCCTGGTCACAGGTACATCGTGGGACAATATCTGTGTCAAAGGGACATCGTGGGACAATATCCCTGTCATAGGGCCATCGAGACCCAATATCTTTATCAGGGGAATATCGTGGAACAATATCCTGGTCACAAGGACATTTTGGGACAAAATCCAAATCACAGGGACATTGCAGTAAATATCCCAGTCACAGGGACATCACGTGGGTAATATCCCGGTCACAGGGACACCGTGGGACAATATCCTGGTCACAAGGACTTTGCGGGACAATATCTGTGTCAAAGGTACATCGTGGGACAATATCCCAGTCACAGAGACATCGCGGGACAATATCCCATTCACAGGAACATCGCGGCACAATATCCCGGTCCCAATCACATCGATGGATAATATTCCCATCACGGGAAAATATTCCATTCACAAGTTCATCACGGGACAATATCCCGGTCACAGGGAAATCGTGGGATCAATATCCTTGTCACAGGGACATTGAGGGACAATTTCCTAATCACAGGGGCATCAGGGGCAATATTCTGGTCGTAGGGATATGGGTGGACAATATGCAGTTTCCAGGGACATTGAGGGATTATATTCCCATCACAGGGACATCACGGGACAATACCCAGGTCGCAGGAACATCAAAGGACAAGATCGCCATCACAGGGGCATTGGGGGACAATATCCTGGTCACAGGGACATCGAGGGACAATATCCCAGTGACAGGTTCAACGTGGGACAATATCATGGTGACATAGTTATCGCGGGACAAAATAATGGTCACATGGACATCGTGGTACAATATCCCAGTCACAGGGATGTCACGGGACAAGATCCCAGTCACAGGGATGTCACGGGACAATATCCCGGTCACACGGACATTACAGAACAATATCTGTGTCAAAGGGACATCTTGGGACAATATCCCAGTCAAAGGGACATCGTGGGACAATATCCTAGTGAAAGGGACATCGCGGGACAATATCCCGGTCAGAGGGACATCGCGGTACCATATCCCGATCATGGAGATCACGGGACAATATCCCGATCACAGGTACATCACGAGACAATATTCCAGTCACAGGGATATTGTGGGACTATATCCCAGTCACAGGGACATCGCGGGACAATATCCCAGTCGCAGGAACGTCAGGGGCAATATCTCGTTTGTAGGGATTTTGTGGGACAATTTCCCAGTCACAGGGTCATCACAGGACAATATCCCTGTCACAGGGGTTTTCACAGGACAATATCCCTGTCACAGGGACATCGCAGGACAATATCCCAGTCACAGGGCCATTGTGGTACAATATCCCGGTCGTAGGGATATCGTGGGACAATATCTGGGTCCCAGGGAAATTGTGGAAACAATATCCCGGTCACATGGAAATCGCAGGAACAATATCCTGATCACAGGGACATTGAGAGACAATATCCTAGTCACAGGGACATCGAGGTATAATATTCCAGTCACAGGGACATCGAGGGACAATATTCCAGTCACAGGGACATCAGGGGCAATATTCCAATCACAGGGACGACAGGGGCAATATCGAGGTCACAGGGATACAGCGAGAAAATATCCTGGTCACAGGTACATCAGGGGCAATATCCCGGTAACCAGGGAAATAGCGAGAATATATCCTGGTCACAGGTACATCGCGGGACAATATCCCAGTCACGGGGACATCGAGAGCCAATATCCTTATCAGGGTAATATCGCGGAACAATATCCTGGTCACAAGGATATTTCAGGACAAATTCCAAATCACAGGGACATTGCGGGAAATATTCCGGTCACAGCGACATCACCCGGGCAATATGCTAGTCACAGGGACTCTGTGGGACAATATCCCAGTCACAGGGTCGTCGATGGACAATATCCCTGTCACAGGGACATCGCGGGACAATATCCCAGACACAGGGACATCGTGGGGCAATATCCCAATCACAGGGAAGTCGCAGTACAATATCCCGATAACAGGTAAATCGCGGGACTATATCCCAGTTACAGGGACAACACGGGACAGTATCCCAGTCACAGGGACATCGCGGGATAATATCCCAGTCAAACGGTCAACACGGGACAATATCCCAGTCACAGGGACATTGAGAGACAATATCCAGGTCACAGGGACATCAAGGTACAATATCCCGGTCACAGGGACATCGTGAGATAATATCCCGTTCACAGGGTCATCGAGAGACAAAATCCAGGTCACAGGGAGATCGAGGTACAATATCCCGGTCACAGGGACATCGAGGTACAATATCCCTGTCATGGGACATCGAGGGACAATATCCCAGTCACAGGGACATCAGGGGCAATATCCCGGTCACAGGGATATCGAGGGACAATATCCCAGTCACAGGACCATCAGGGGCAATATCCTGTTCACAGGGTCATCGGGAGACAATATCCTGCTCACAGTTACATCGCAGGACAATATGCCGGTCACGGGGTCATCGAGAGCCAATATCCTTATCAGTCTAATATCGTGGAACAATATCCTGGTCACATGGACATTTCGGGACAAAATCGAAATCACAGGGACATTGCGGGAAAAATCCCGGTCACAGGGTCATCACCCAACCAATATCCTGGTCACAGGGATACCGCGGCACAATATCCTGGTCACAAGAACATTGTGGGATAATATCTGTGTCAAAGGGACATCGCGGGACAATATCCCTGACACAGGAACATCGCTGGACAATATCCCAGTCACAGGGACATCTTGGGGCAATATCCCAGTCACAGGGACGTCGCGGTACAATACCCCGGTCACAGGGACATCGCGGGACAATAGCTCAGTCACAGGGACATCACGTGACAATATCACCATCATAGGTAAATCGAGGGAATATATCCCATTCACAGGGACAACACTGGACAGTCTCCCAGTCACAGGGACATCACGGGACAATATCCCAGTCAAACCGACAACACGGGACAATATCCTAGTCACAGGGTCATCGAGGGACTATACCCCAGTCACAGTGTCAACACGGGTACAATATCCCGGTCACAGGGACATCGAGGGACTATACCCCAGTCAAACGGTCAACACGGGACAATATCGTGGTCACAGGGTCATCGAGGGACTATACCCCAGTCACAGTGTCAACACGGGTACAATATCCCGGTCACAGGGACATCGAGGGACTATACCCCAGTCAAATGGTCAACACGGGACAATATCCTGGTCACAGGGTCATCGAGGGACTATACCCCAGTCACAGTGTCAACACGGGTACAATATCTCAGTCACAGGGACATCGAGAGACAATATCCAGGTCACAGGGACATCAAGGTACAATATCCCGGTCACAGGGACATCGTGAGTTAATATCCTGTTCACAGGGTCATCGAGAGACAAAATCCGGGTGACAGGGAGATCGAGGTACTATATCCCGGTCACAGGGACATCGAGGTACAATATCCCAGTCATGGGACATCGAGGTACAATATCCCAGTCATGGGACATCGAGGGACAATATCCCAGTCACAGGGACATCAGGGGCAATATCCCGGTCACAGGGATATCGAGGGACAATATCCCAGTCACAGGAACATCAGGGGCAATATCCTGTTCCCAGGGTCTTCGGGAGACAATATCCTGGTAACAGTTACATCGCAGGACAATATGCCGGTCACGGGGTCATCGAGAGCCAATATCCTTATCAGGCTAATATCGTTGAACAATATCCTGGTCACATGGACATTTCGGGACAAAATCCAAATCATAGGGACATTGCGGGAAATATCCCGGTCACAGGGACATCACCCAACCATTATCCTGGTCACAGGGATACCGCGGGACAATATCCAGGTCACAAGAACATTGTGGGACAATATCTGTGTCAAAGGGGCATCGCGGGACAATATCCCTGACACAGGGTCATCAAGGGACAATATCCATGACACAGGGTCATCAAGGGACAATATCCCAGTCACAGGGGCATCGCGGGACAATATCCCTGCCACAGGGACATCGTGGGACAATATCCCAGTCACAGGGTCAATGTGGGACAATATCCTGGTCACAGGGTCAATGTGGGACAATATCCATATCACAGGGACATCACGGAACAATATCACGGTCACAGGGACACCACGGGACAATATGTTGGTCAGAGGGACATTGCGCAACAATATCCCAGTCGCAGGGACGTTGCGGGACAAATTCACAGTCACAGGGTCAACGCGGGACAATATCCTGGTCATAGGGACATCAGGGGCAATATCCCGGTCACTGGGAGATCGCGAGATAATATCCTGCTCACAGGTACATCGTGGGACAAAATCCCAGTCATGGGGACATCAAAAGCCAATATCCTTATCAGGTAATATCGCGGAACCATATCCTAGTCAGAAGGGCATTTCGGGACAAAGTCCAAATCACAGGGACATTGCGGGAAATATCCCGGTCACAGGGACATCACCCAGCCAATATCCCGGTCAGAGGGACACTGCGGGAAAATAACCTGGTCACAAGGACATTGCGGGACAATATCTGTGTCAAAGGGACATCGTGGGACAATATCCCAGTCACATGGAAATCGTGGGAAAATATCCCAGTAACAGGGTCATCGCAGGACAATATCCCTGTCACAAGGACATTGCGGGACAATATCCCTGGCACAGGTATATTGCGGGACAATATCCCAGTCACAGTAACATCGCAGGACAATATCCCAGTCAGAAGGACATTGCGGGACAATATCCCAGTCACAGGGACATCGCGGGACAATATCCCAGTCACAGGGACATTGTGCAACAATATCCCTGTCAAAGGGACATCGTGGGACAATATCCCAGTCACAGGGACATCGCGGGACAATATCCCAGTCACAGGGACATTGTGCAACAATATCCCTGTCAAAGGGACATCGTGGGACAATATCCCTGTCACAGGGTCATCGCGGGACAATATCCATGACACAGGGTCATCAAGGGACAATATCCCAGTCACAGGTATATCGCAGTACAATATCCCAGTCTCAGTGATTATGCAGGACAATATCCCAGTCACAGGGACATCACGGGACAATATCCCTGTCACAGGGACATCGCGGGACAATATCCCAGTCACAGGGTCAATGTGGGACAATATCCTGGTCACAGGGTCAATGTGGGACAATATCCATATCACAGGGACATCACGGAACAATATCACGGTCACAGGGACACCACGGGACAATATCTTGGTCAGAGGGACATTGCGCGACAATATCCCAGTGGCAGGACAAATTCACAGTCACAGGGTCAACACGGGACAATATCCTGGTCATAGGGACATCAGGGGCAGTATCCCGTTCACTGGGAAATTGCGAGATAATATCCTGCTCACAGGTACATCGTGGGACAATATCCCAGTCACGGGGACATCAAGAGCCAATATCCTTATAGGTAATATCGCAGAACCATATCCTAGTCAGAAGGACATTTCGGGACAAAGTCCAATTCACAGGGACATTGCCGGAAATATCTCGGTCACAGGGACGTCACCCAGCCAATATCCCGGTAGGAGGAACACTGCGGGAAAATAAACTGCTCACAATGACATTGCGGGACAATATCTGTGTCAAAGGGACATCGTGGGACAATATCTCAGCCACAGGGAAATCGTGGGGAAATATCCCAGTAACAGGAACATCGCGGGACAATATCCCTGTCATAGGGTCATGGCAGGACAATATCCCTGCCACAAGGACATCGCGGGACAATATCCCGATCACAGGGACATCGCGGGACAATATCCCTGCCACAAGGACATCGCGGGACAATATCCCGATCACAGGGACATCGCGGGACAATATCCCTGTCACAGGGACATTGTGGGACAATATCCCTGTCACAGGGACATCGCGGGACAATATCCCAGTCACAGGGTCAATGTGGGACAATATCCATATCACAGGGAAATCACGGAACAATATCACGGTCACAGGGACACCACGGGACAATATCTTGGTCAGAGGGACATTGCGCAACAATATCCCAGTCGCAGGGACGTTGCGGGACAAATTCACAGTCACAGGGTCAACGCGGGACAATATCCCGGTCATAGGGACATCAGGGGCAATATCCCGGTCACTGGGATATCGCGAGAAAATATCCAGCTCACAGGTACATCGTTGGACAAAATCCCAGTCACGGGGACATCAAGAGCCAATATCCTTATCAGGTAATATCGCCGAACCATATCCTGGTCAGAAGGACATTTCGGGACAAAGTCCAAATCACAGGGATATTGCGGGAAATATCCCGGTCACAGGGACGTCACCCAGCCAATATCCCGGTCACAGGGACACTGCGGGAAAATAACCTGGTCACAAGGACATTGCGGGACAATATCTGTGTCAAAGGGACATCGTGGGACAATATCCCAGTCACATGGAAATCGTGGGGAAATCTCCCTGTAACAGGGACAGCGCGGGACAATATCCCTGTCATAGGGTCATCGCAGGACAATATCCCTGTCACAAGGACATTGCGGGACAATATCCCTGGCACAGGTATATCGCAGGACAATATCCCGGTCACAGGGACATCGCGCGACCATATCCCAGTCACAGGGACATTCTGCAACAATGTCCCTGTCAAAGGGACATTGTGGGACAATATCCCTGTCACAGGGTCATCGCGGGACAATATCCCAGACACAGGGTCAATGTGGGACATTATCCTGGTCACAGGGTCAATGTGGGACAATATTCATATCACAGGGACATCACGGAACAATATCACGGACACATGGACACCACGGGACAATATCTTTGTCAGAGGGACATTGCGCAACAATATCCCAGTCGCAGGGACGTTGCGGGACAAATTCACATTCACATGGTCAACGCGGGATAATATCCTGGTCATAGGGACATCAGGGACAATATCCCGGTCACTGGTAAATCTCAGGACTATATCCCAGTCACTGGGACATCGAGGGACAATATCCCAATCACAGGGACATCAGGAGCAATATCCCGATTGTAGGGATATGGCTGGACAATATGCAGTTTCCAGCGACATTGAGGGATAATAGTCCCATCACAGGGACATCACGGGACAATATCCAGGTCGCAGGAACATCAAGGGACAAGTTCCCCATCACATGGGCATTGTGGGACAATATCCCGGTCAAAGGGACATCGCGGGACAATATCCCAGTCAAGGGGTCAATGTGGGACAATATCCCAGTCACAGGGTCAATGTGGGACAATATTCTGGTCACAGGTTCATCGAGGGACAGTATCCAAATCACAGGGTCATCGCGGGACAATATCCCAATCACAGGAACATTGCGGGACAATATCCCAGTCACAAGGTCAACACGGGATAATATCCCAGCCGCAGGGACATCGGGGGACAATATCTGAGACGCAGGAACATCAGGGGCAATATCCCGGTCGTAGCGATATCGCGGGATAATATCCTGGTCCCAGGGACATCGACAGATAATATTCCCATCACGGGACAATATCCCGGTCACAAGGTCATCGGGGGACAATATCCCAGTCACAGTGTCAACACGGGTACGATATCCCGGTCACAGGGACATCGAGAGACAATATCCAAGTCACAGGGACATCAAAGTACAATATCCCGGTCACAGGGACATCGTGGGATAATATCCTGTTTACAGGGTCATCGAGAGACAAAATCAAGGTCACAGAGACATCGAGGTACAATATCCATGTCACAGGGACATCGAGGGACAATATCCCATTCACAGGGATATCCAGGGAAAATATCCTGGTCACAGTTACATCGCAGGACAATATCCCGGTCACGGGGTCATCGAGAGCCAATATCCTTATCAGGGTAATATTGTGGAACAATATCCTGGTCACATGGACATTTCGAGACAAAATCCAAATCAAAGGGACATGGCGGGAAATATCCCGGTCACAGGGACATCACCCCAACCAATATCCTGGTCACATGGACACCGCAGGACAATATCCTGGTCACAAGGACATTGTTGGAGAATATCTGTGTCAAAGGGACATCGTGGGACAATATCCCAGTCACAGGGACATCATGGGTAAACATCCCAGTCACAGTGATATCGCCGGACAATATCCCACTCATTGGGATAATATCCAAGTCAAAGAGAGGGCACGGGACGATATCACAGTCACTGGGGCATCGCTCATCAATATTCCAGTCACAGGGAAATTACGCGACATAGTCCTGGTCACAGGGACACTGTGGGACAATATCCCAGTCACAGGGACATCATTGGACAATGTCCCAGTCACAAAGTCAACACGGGACAATATCCCGTTCACAAGTTCATCTCGGGACAATATCCCGATTGAAGGGAATTCACGGGAACAATATCTCGGTCAGAGGGAAATCGCGGGAACAATATCCTGGTCACAGGGACATTGAGGGACAATATCTCAGTCAAAGGGACATCGTGGGATAATATCCCGGTCACAGGGAGATCGAGGGACAATATCCCTGACACAGGGATATCAGGGACAATTTCCCAGTCGTAGGGATATGGCTGGACAATATGCAGTTTCCAGGGACATTGAGGGATAAAATTCCCTCAGAAGGACATCAAGGGGAAATATCCAGGTCACAGGAACGTCAAGGGACAAGATCCCCAACACAGGGACATCAGGGGCAACATCCCAGTCACAGGGACATCACGAGAATATATCCTGGTCACAGGTACATCCCGGGACAATATCCTGGTCACGGGGACATCAAGAGCCAATATCCTTATCGGGGTAATATCGCTGGAAAATATCCTGGTCACAAGGACATTTTGGGGCAAAACCCAAATCACAGGGACATTGCGGGAAATAACCCAGTCACAGCGACATCACCCGGGCAATATCCCGGTCACAGGGACACCGTGGGATAATATCCTGGTCACAAGGACAATGTGGGGCAATATCCCTGTCACAGGGACATCGTTGGACAATATCCCTGTCACAGGGACATACCGGGACAATATCCCAGTCACAGGGACATCGTGGCACAATATCCCGTACACAGGGACATCGTGGGACAATATCCCGGTCACAGGGACATCGCGGGACAATATCACGGTAACAGGGACAACGCGGGACAATATCCCATTGATAGGGACATGGAGGGACTATATCCCAGTCACAGAGACATCGCGCGAGAATATCCCGTTCACGGGGACATCGAGAGCTAATGTCCTTAAAAGGGTAATGTCGCGGAACAATATCCTGCTCACAAGGACAGTTCAGGACAAAACCCAAATCACAGGGACATTACAGGAAATATCCCAGTCACAGGGTCATTGCGGGACAATATCCCCATCACAGGGACATCGTGGGACAATATCCCATTCACAGGGACATCACGGGACAATATCCCATTCACAGGGACATCGTGGGACAATATGTTGGTCACAGGGACATCGCGGGACAATATCCCATTCATAGGGACATCGAGGGACTATATCCCGGTCACAGGAGCATCGCGGGAGAATATCCCAGTCACATGGACATCGCGGGACAATATCCCAGTCGCAGGGACATCGACGGATAATATTCCCATCACGAGACAGTATCCCGTTCACAAGTTCATCTCGGGACAATATCCCGATCAGAGGGAATTCGCGGGAACAATATCTCGGTCACAGGGAAATCACGCGAACAATATCCTGGTCACAAGGACATTGAGCGACAATATCCCAGTCAAAGGGACATCGTGGGACAATATCCCGGTCACAGGGACATCTAGGTACAATATCCCGGTCACAGGGACATCGAGGGACAATATCCCAGACACAGGGATATCAGGGACAATTTCCCGGTCGAAGGGATATGGCTGGACAATATGCAGTTTCCAGGGACATTGAGGGATAAAATTCACTCACAGGGACATCAAGGGGCAATATCCAGGTCGCAGGAACATCAAGGGACAAGATCCCCGATACAGGGACATCAGGGGCAATATCCCGGTCACAGGAACATCGCGAGAATATACCCTGGTCACAGGTACATCCCGGGACAATATCCCAGACACGGGTACATTGAGAGCCAATATCCTTATCAGGGTAGTATCGCGGAAAAATATCCTGGTCACAAGGACATTTCGGGACGAATCCCAAATCACAGGGACATTGCGGGAAATAACCCAGTCACCGCGGCATCACCCGGGCAATATCCCGGTAAAAGGGACACCGTCGGAAAATATCCTGGTCTCAAGGACAATGTGGGACAATATCCCTGTCACAGGGACATCATGGGACAATATCCCTGTCACAGGGACATAGCGGGACAATATCCCAGTCACAGGGACATCGCGGGACAATATCCCGGTGACAGGGTCATCGCGGGACAATATCCTGTTCACAGGGACACCGTGGGACAATATCCCAGTCACAGGGACATCATTGGACAATGTCCCAGTCACAAAGTCAACACGGGACAATATCCCGTTCACAAGTTCATCTCGGGACAATATCCCGATTGAAGGGAATTCACGGGAACAATATCTCGGTCAGAGGGAAATCGCGGGAACAATATCCTGGTCACAGGGACATTGAGGGACAATATCTCAGTCAAAGGGACATCGTGGGACAATATCCCGGTCACAGGGAGATCGAGGGACAATATCCCTGACACAGGGATATCAGGGACAATTTCCCAGTCGTAGGGATATGGCTGGACAATATGCAGTTTCCAGGGACATTGAGGGATAAAATTCCCTCAGAAGGACATCAAGGGGCAATATCCAGGTCACAGGAACGTCAAGGGACAAGATCCCCAACACAGGGACATCAGGGGCAATATCCCGGTCACAGGGGCATCGCGAAAATATATCCTGGTCACAGGTACATCCCGGGACAATATCCTGGTCACGGGGACATCGAGAGCCAATATCCTTAAGGGGTAATATCGCTTAAAAATATCCTGGTCACAAGGATATTTTGGGGCAAAACCCAAATCACAGGGACATTGCGGGAAATAACCCAGTCACAGCGACATCACCCGGGCAATATCCCGGTCACAGGGACACCATGGGATAATATCCTGGTCACAAGGACAATGTGGGACAATATCCCTGTCACAGGGACATCGTTGGACAATATCCCTGTCACAGGGACATCGTGGCACAATATCCCGGACACAGGGACATCGTGGGACAATTTCCCCATCACAGTAACATCGCAGGACAATATTCCGGTAACAGGGACATCGCGGGACAATATCCCATTCATAGGGACATGGAGGGACTATATCCCGGTCACAGGGACATTGCGCGAGAATATCCCAGTCACAGGGACATCGCGGGACAATATTCCAGTCACATGGGCATCGCGGGAAAATATCCCAGTCACAGTAACTTCAGGGGCAATATCTCGGTCGTAAGGATTTCGCGGGACAATATCCTGGTCCCAGGGACATTGACGCATAATATTGCCATCACGGGACAATATCCCATTCACAAGTTCATCTCGGGACAATATTCCGATCTGAGGGAAATCACGGGAAACATATCCTGGTCACAGCGACATTGAGGGACAATATCCCAGTCAAAAGGACATCGTGGGAATATATCCCGGTCACAATGACATTGTGGTTCAATATCCCGGTCACAGGGACATCGAGGGACAATATTCCGGTCACAGCGACATTGAGGGACAATATCCCAGTCAAAAGGACATCGTGGGAATATATCCCGATCACAGGGACATTGAGGTACAATATCCCGGTCACAGGGACATCGAGGGACAATATTCCGGTCACAGCGGCATTGAGGGACAATATCCCAGTCAAAAGGACATCGTGGGAATATATCCCGGTCACAGGGACATTGTGGTTCAATATCCCGGTCACAGGGACATCGAGGGACAATATTCCGGTCACAGCGACATCGAGGGACAATATCCCAGTCACAGGGACATCAGGGGCAATATCCCTGTTACAGGGACAATATCCCAGTCACAGTGTCATCGCGGGACAATATCCCTTTCACAGCGACAACACGGGACAATATCCTAGTCACAGGGTCAATGTGGGACAATATCCTGGTCACAGGGTCAATGTGGGACAATATCCCTAACACAGGGACATCACGGAAAAATATCATGGTCACATGGACACCACGGGACAATATCTCGCTCAGAGGGACATTGCGCAACAATATCCCAGTTGCAGGGACGTTGCGGGACAAATTCACAGTCACATGGTCAACGCGGGACAACATCCCGGTCATAGGGATATCAGGAGCAATATCCCGGTCACTGGGAGATCGCGAGAAAATATCCTGGTCACAGGTACATCGTGGGACAATATCCCAGTCACGGGGACATCAAGAGCCAATATCCTTATCAGGGTAATATCGCGGAACAAGATCTTGCTCAGAACGACATTTTGGGACAAAGTCCAAATCACAGGGACATTGCGGGAAATACCCCGGTCACAGGGACATCACCCAGCTAATATCCCAGTCACAGGGACACTGCGGGAAAATATCCTGGTCACAAGGACATTGCGGGACAATATCTGTGTCAAAGGGACACCGTGGGACAATATCCCAGTCACAGGGAAATTGTGGGAAAATATCCCAGTCGCAGGAACTTCAGGGGCAATATCTCAGTCGTAGGGATTTCGTGGGACAATATCCCGTTCACAGGGACATCGCGAGAAGATATCCTGGTCACTGGTGCATCACGGGACAATATCTGTGTCAAAGGGACATCGTTGGACAATATCCCTGTCATAGGGCCATCAAGACCCAATATCCTTATCAGGGTAATATCGTGGAACAATATCCTGGTCAGATGGACATTTCTGGACAAAATCCAAAACACAGGGACATTGCAGGAAATATCCCGGTTACAGGGACATCACGCGGGTAATATCCCGGTCACAGGGACACTGTGGGACAATATCCTGGTCACGAGGAAATTGCGCGACAATATCGGTGTCAAAGGGACATCGTGGGACAATATGCCCGTCATAGGGCAATCGCAGGACAATATCCCATTCACAGAGACATCGAGGTATAATATTCCAGTCACAGGGACATTGAGGGACAATATTCCAGTCACAGGGACATCAGGGGCAATATCCCCGTCACAGGGACATCAGGGGCACTATCCCGGTCACAGGGAAATAGCGAGAAAATATCCTGGTCACAAGTACATCGCAGGACAATATCCCGGTCACGGGGACATCGAGAGCCAAAATCCTTATCAGGGTAATATCGTGGAACATTATTCTTGTCACAGGGACATTTCAGGACAAATTCCAAATCACAGGGACATTCCGGGAAATATCCCGGTCACAGGGACATCACCCAGCCAATATCCCAGTCAAAGGGACACTGCGGGAAAATAATCTGGTCACAAGGACATTGCGAGACAATGTCTGTGTCAAAGGGACATCGTGGGACAATATCCCAGTCACAGGGTCATCGCAGGACAATATCCCAGTCACAAGGACATCTCGGGACAATATCCCAGTCAGAAGGACATCGCGGGACAATATCCCAGTCACAGGGACATCGCGGGACAATATTCCAGTCACAGGGACATGGCGGGACTATATCCCAGTCAATGGACATCGCGGGACAATATCCCAGTCGCAAGAACATCAGGGGCAATATCTCAGTCGTAGGGATTTCATCCGGACAATATCCCGGTCACAGGGACATCGCGGGGCAATATCCTGGTCACAGAGACTTCGCGAGAAGATATCCTGGTCACAGGTGCATCGTGGGACAATATCTGTGTCAAACGGACATCGTGGGACAATATCCCTGTCATAGGGCCATCGAGACCCAATATCTTTATCAGGGGAATATCGTGGAACAATATCCTGGTCACAAGGACATTTCGGGACAAAATCCAAGTCACAGGGACATTGCAGTAAATATCCCAGTCACAGGAACATCATGTGCGTAATATCCCGGTCACAGGGACACCATAGGACAATATCCTAGTCACAAGGATATTGCAGGACAAGATCTGTGTCAAAGGTACATCGTGGGACAATATCCCAGTCACAGAGACATCGCGGGACAATATCCCAGTCACAGGAACATCGCGGCACAATATCCCGGTCCCAATCACATCGACGGATAATATTCCCATCACGGGACAATATCCCATTCACAAGTTCATCACGGGACAATATCCCGGTCACAGGGAAATCGTGGGATCAATATCCTGGTCACAGGGACATTGAGGGACAATTTCCTAATCACAGGGGCATCAGGGGCAATATCCTGGTCGTAGGGATTTGGGTGGACAATATGCAGTTTCCTGGGACACTGAGGGATAATATTCCCATCACAGGGACATCACGGGACAATATCCAGGTCGCAGGAACATCGAGGGACAATATCCCAGTGACAGGTTCAACATGGGACAATATCTTGGTGACATAGTTTTCGCGGGACAAAATAATGGTCACATGGACATTGTGGTACAATATCCCAGTCACAGGGATGTCACGGGACAATATCCCAGTCACAGGGATGTCACGGGACAATGTCCCGGTCACCGGGGCATCGCGAGAAAATATCCTGGTCACAGGTACATCGCGGGACAATATCCCGGTCACAAGGACATTTCGGGACAAAATCCAAAATACAGGGACATTGCGGGAAATATCCCGGTCACAGGGACATCACCCGGGCAATATCCCAGTTACAGGGACACCATGGGACAATATCCTGGTCACAAGGACATTGCGGAACAATATCTGTGTCAAGGGAACATCTTGGGACAATATCCCAGTCAAAGGGATATCGTGGGACAATATCCCAGTCAAAGGGACATCGTGGGACAATATCCTAGTGAAAGGGACATCGCGGGACAATATCCCGGTCAGAGGGACATCGCGGTACCATATCCCAGTCATGGAGATCGCGGGACAATATCCCGGTCAGAGGGACATCAGGGGCTATATCCCGGTCACAGGGACATCGCGGAACAATATCCTGCTCACCAGGACATTTCGGGACAAAACCCAAATCACAGGGACATTGCAGGAAATATCCCAGTCACAGGGTCATTGCGGGATAATACCCCAGTCACAGGGACATCGTGGGACAATATCCCATTCACGGGGTCAATGCAGGACAATATCCCGGTCACAGGGATATCGCGGGACAATATCCCAGTCGCAGGAACGTCAGGGGAAATATCTCGTTTGTAGGGATTTTGTGGGACAATTTCCCAGTTACAGGGTCATCACAGGATAATATCCCTGTCACAGGGAAATTGCAGGACAATATCCCAGTCATGGGGTCTTCACAGGACAATATCCCTGTCACAGGGACATCGCAGGACAATATCCCAGTCACAGGGTCAATGTGGTACAATATCCTTGTCGTAGGGACATCGCGGGACAATATCCCAGATGCAGGAACATCAGGGGCAATATCCCAGCCACAGGGACATCAGGGGCAATATCCCGGTCACAGGGAAATCGCAGGACAATATCCCAGTCACAGGGTCAATGTGGTACAATATCCCGGTCGTAGGGATATCGCGGGACAATATCTGGATCCCAGGGAAATTGTGGAAACAATATCCCGGTCACATGGAAATCGTAGGAACAATATCCTGATCACAGGGACATTGAGAGACAACATCCTAGACACAGGGACATCGAGGTTTAATATTCCATTCACAGGGACATTGCGAGACAATACCCTAGACACAGGGACATCGAGGTATAATATTCCAGTCACAGGGACATCGAGGGACAATAATCCAGTCACAGGGACATCAGGGGCAATATCCCAATCACAGGGACAACAGGGGCAATATCCCAGTCATAGGGATATAGCGAGAAAATATCCTGGTCACAGTTACATCAGGGGCAATATCCTGGTCACAGGGAAATAGCGAGAAAATATCCTGGTCACAGGTACATCGCGGGACAATATCCCGGTCACGGGGACATCGAGAACCAATATCCTTATCGGGGTAATATCGCGGAACAATATCCTGGTCACAAGGATATTTCAGGACAAATTCCAAATCACAGGGACATTGCGGGAAATATTCCGGTCACAGCGACATCACCCGGGCAATATCCCAGTCACAGGGACTCCGTGGGACAATATCCTGATCACAAGGACAATTCAGGACATTATCCCTGTCACAGAAACATCATGGGACAATATCCCAGTCACAGGGTCATCGATGGACAATATCCCTGTCACAGGGACATCGCGGGACAATATCCCTGTCACAGGGACATCGTGGGGCAATATCCCAGTTACAGGGACGTCGCAGTACAATACCCCGGTCACAGGTAAATCGCGGGACTATATCCCAGTTACAGGGACAACACGGGACAGTATCCCAGTCACAGGGACATCGCGGGACAATATCCCAGTCAAACGGTCTACACGGGACAATATCCTGGTCACAGTGTCATCGAGGGACTATATCCCAGTCACAGTGTCAACACGGGTACAATATCCAGGTCACAGGGACATCAAGGTACAATATCCCGGTCACAGGGACATCGTGAGATAATATCCCGTTCACAGGGTCATCGAGAGACAAAATCCAGGTCACAGGGAGATCGAGGTACAATATCCCGGTCACAGGGACATCGAGGTACAATATCCCTGTCATGGGACATCGAGGGACAATATCCCAGTCACAGGGACATCAGGGGCAATATCCCGGTCACAGGGATATCGAGGGACAATATCCCAGTCACAGGAACATCAGGGGCAATATCCTGTTCACAGGGTCATCGGGAGACAATATCCTGCTCACAGTTACATTGCAGGACAATATGCCGGTCACGGGGTCATCGAGAGCCAATATCCTTATCAGGCTAATATCGTGGAACAATATCCTGGTCACATGGACATTTCGGGACAAAATCCAAATCACAGGGACATTGCGGGAAATATCCCGGTCACAGGGATATCACCCAATCAATATCCTGGTCACAGGGATACCGCGGGACAATATCCTGGTCACAAGAACATTGTGGGACAATATCTGTGTCAAAGGGACATCGCCGGACAATATCCCTGACACAGGGTCATCAAGGGACAATATCCCAGTCACAGGGTCATCGCAGGACAATATCCCTGTCACAGGAACATCGCGGGACAATATCCCAGTCACAGGGACATCGTGGGGCAATATCCCAGTCACAGGGATGTCATGGGACAATATCCCGGTCACAGGGAAATCGCGAGAAAATATCCTGGTCAAAGGTACATCGATGGACTATATCCCGGTTACAAAGACATTTTGGGACAAATGGAAATCACAGGGACATTGCGGGAAATATCCCGGTCACAGGGACATCACCCGGACAATATCCCGCTCACAGGGACACCATGGGACAATATCCTGGTCACAAGGACATTGCGGAACAATATCTGTGTCAAAGGGACATCGTGGGACAATATCCCAGTCACAGGGATGTCGCGGTACAATACCACGGTCACAGGGACATCGCGGGACAATATCCCAGTCACAGGGACAACACGGGACAGTATCCCGCTCACAGGGACGTTGCGGTACAATACCACGGTCACCGGGACATTGCGGGACAATATCCCAGTCAAAGGGACATCATGGGACAATATTCCAGTCAAAGGGACGTCGTGAGAAAATATCCTAGTGAAAGGGGCATCATGGGACAATATCCCGGTCAGAGGGACATCGCGGGACCATATCCCAGTCACGGAGATCGCAGGACAAATCGCGGTCACAGGGACATCGCGGGACCATATCCCAGTCACAGGGACATCGCGGGACAATATCCCGGTCGCAGGAACATCAGGGGCAATATCTCGTTTGTAGGGATTTTGCGGGACAATTTCCCAGTCACAGGGTCATCACAGGACAATTTCCCTGTCACAGGGATATCGCGGGACAATATCCCAGTCATGGGATCATCACAGAACAATATCCCTGTCACAGGGACATCGCAGGACAATATCCCAGTCACAGGGTCAATGTGGTACAATATCCCGGTCACAGGGACATCGCTGGACAATATCCCAGATGCAGGAACATCAGGGGCAATATACCAGTCATAGTGATATCGCGGGACAATATCCAGGTCCCAGGGAAAATGTGGAAACAATATCCCGGTCACATGGAAATTGCGGGAACAATATCCTGATCACAGGGACATTGAGAGACAATATACAAGTCACAGGGACATCGAGGTATAATATTCCAGTCACAGGGACATTGCGAGACAATACCCTAGTCACAGGGACATCGAGGTATACTATTCCAGTCACAGGGACATCGAGGGACAATATTCCAGTCACAGGGACATCGGGGGCAATATCCCAGTCACAGGGACATCAGGGGCAATATCCCGGTCACAGGGAAATAGCGAGAAAATATCCTGGTCACAAGTACATCGCAAGACAATATCCCGGTCACGGGGACATCGAGAGTCAAAATCCTTATCAGAGTAATATCGTGGAACAATATCCTTGTCACAGGGACATTTCAGGACAAATTCCAAATCACAGGGACATTGCGGGAAATATCCCGGTCACAGGGACATGACCCAGCCAATATCCCGGTCACAGGGACACTGCGGGAAAATAACCTGGTCACAAGGACATTGCGGGACAATATCTGTGTCAAAGGGACATCATGGGACAATATCCCAGTCACAGGGTCATCGCAGGACAATATCCCAGTCACAAGGACATCGCAGGACAATATCCCTGTCACAGGTATATCGCGGGACAATATCCCAGTCACAGTGACATCGCAGGACAATATCCCAGTCAGAAGGACATCGCGGGACAATATTCCAGTCACAGGGACATGGCGGGACTATATCCCAGTCAATAAACATCGCTGGACAATATCCCAGTCGCAAGAACATCAGGGGCAATATCTCAGTCGTAGGGATTTCATCCGGACAATATCCCGGTCACAGGGACATCGCGGGGCAATATCCTGGTCACAGGGACATCGCGAGAAGATATCCTGGTCACAGGTGCATCGTGGGACAACATCTGTGTCAAAGGGACTTCGTGGGACAATATCCCTGTCATAGGGCCATCGAGACCCAATATCTTTATCAGGGAAATATCGTGGAACAATATCCTGGTCACAAGGACATTTCGGGACAAAATCCAAGTCACAGGGACATTGCAGTAAATATCCCAGTCACAGGAACATCATGTGGGTAATATCCCGGTCACAGGGACACCGTGGGACAATATCCTGGTCACAAGGACATTGCAGGACAAGATCTGTGTCAAAGGTACATCGTGGGACAATATCCCAGTCACAGAGACATCGCGGGACAATATCCCAGTCACAGGAACATCGCGGCACAATATCCCGGTCCCAATCACATCGACGGATAATATTCCCATCACGGGACAATATCCCATTCACAAGTTCATCACTGGACAATATCCCGGTCATAGGGAAATCGTGGGATCAATATCCTGGTCACAGGGACATTGAGGGACAATTTCCTAATCGCAGGGGCATCAGGAGCAATATCCCGGTCGTAGGGATATGGGTGGACAAGATGCAGTTTCCAGGGACATTGAGGGATAATATTCCCATCACAGGGACATCACGGGACAATATCCAGTTTGCAGGAACATCAAAGGACAAGATCACCATCACAGGGGCATTGGGGTACAATATCCCGGTCACAGGGACATCGAGGGACAATATCCCAGTGACAGGTTCAACGTGGGACAATATCTTGGTGACATAGTTATCGCGGGACAAAATAATGGTCACATGGACATTGTGGTACAATATCCCAGTCACAGGGATGTCACGGGACAATATCCCAGTCACAGGGATGTCACGGGACAATATCCCGGTCACCGGGGCATCGCGAGAAAATATCCTGGTCACAGGTACATCGCGGGACAATATCCCGGTCACAAGGACATTTCGGGACAAAATCCAAAATACAGGGACATTGCGGGAAATATCCCGGTCACAGGGACATCACCCGGGCAATATCCCAGTTACAGGGACACCATGGGACAATATCCTGGTCACAAGGACATTGCGGAACAATATCTGTGTCAAGGGAACATCTTGGGACAATATCCCAGTCAAAGGGACATCGTGGGACAATATCCTAGTGAAAGGGACATCGCGGGACAATACCCGGTCAGAGGGACATCGCGGTACCATATCCCAGTCATGGAGATCGCGGGACAATATCCCGGTCACAGGGACATCAAGGGCTATATCTCGGTCACAGGGGCATCGGGAGAAAACATCCTGATTACAGGTACATCGCGGAACAGTATCCTGCTCACAAGGACATTTCAGGACAAAATCCAAATCACAGGGACATTGCAGGAAATATCCCAGTCACAGGGTCATTGCGGGACAATATCCCTGTCACAGGGACATCGTAGGACAATATCCCAT
This sequence comes from Cetorhinus maximus, assembly GCF_964194155.1. NCBI lineage: Eukaryota > Metazoa > Chordata > Chondrichthyes > Lamniformes > Cetorhinidae > Cetorhinus > Cetorhinus maximus. The sequence goes on along the minus strand of NC_135895.1, from coordinate 71,651,920 downwards.
TCACAGGGTCATTGCAGGACAATATCCCGGTCACAGGGACATCGCGGGTCAATATCCTGGTCACAGGGACATTGAGAGACAATATCCCAGTCAAAGGGACATCGCGGGACAATATCCCATTCATAGCGACATCGAGGGACTATATCCCAGTCACCGGGACATCGCGGGAGAATATCCCAGTCACATGGACATCACGGGACAATACCCCAGTCGCAGGAACTTCAGGGGCAATATCTCGGTCGTAGGGATTTCGCGGGTCAATATCCCTGTCCCAGGGACATCAACAGATAATATTCCCATCATGGGACAATATCCCATTCACAAGTTCATCTCGGGACAAGATCCCGATCAGAGGGAATTCGCGGGAACAATATCTCGGTCACAGGGAAATCGCGCGAACAATATCTCGGTCACAGGGACATTGAGGGACAATATCCCAGTCAAAGGGACATCATGGGACAATATCCCGGTCACAGGGACATCTAGGTACAATATCCTGATCACAGGGACATCTAGGTACAATATCCTGGTCACAGGGACATCGAGGGACAATATCCCACACACAGGGATATCAGGGACAATTTCCCATTCGTTGGGATATGGCTGGACAATATGCGGTTTCCAGGGACATTGAGGGATAATATTCCCATCACAGGGACATCACGGGACAATATCCAGGTCGCAGGAACATCAAAGGACAAGATGACCATCACAGGGGCATTGGGGGACAATATCCCGGTCACAGGGACATCGAGGGCCAATATCCCAGTCACAGGTTCAACGTGGGACAATATCATGGTGACATAGTAATCGCGGGACAAAATAACGGTCCCATGGACATCATGGTACAATATCCCAGTCACAGGGATGTCACGGGACAATATCCTGGTCACAGGGAAATCGCGAGAAAATATCCTGGTCACAGGTACATCGATGGACTATATCCCAGTCACAAAGACATTTTGGGACAAAATGCAAATCACAGGGACATTGCGGGAAATATCCCGGTCACAGGGACATCACCCGGACAATATCCCGCTCACAGGGACACCATGGGACAATATCCTGGTCACAAGGACAATGCGGAACAATATCTGTGTCAAAGGGACATCGTGGGACAATATCCCAGTCACAGGGACGTCGCGGTACAATACCCCGGTCACAGGGACATCGCAGGACAATATCCCAGTCACAGGGACAACACGGGACAGTATCCCACTCACAGGGACGTCGCGGTACAATACCATGGTCACAGGGACATTGCGGGACAATATCCCAGTCAAAGGGACATCGTGGGACAATATCCCAGTCAAAGGGACATCGTGGGAAAATATCCTAGTGAAAGGGGCATCGCGGGACAATATCCCGGTCAGAGGGACATCGCGGGACCATATCCCAGTCACGGAGATCGCAGGACAAATCCCGGTCACAGGGACATCGCGGGACAGTATCCCAGTCACAGGGATATCGCGGGACCATATCCCAGTCACAGGGACATCGCGGGACAACATCCCGGTCGCAGGAACATCAGGGGCAATATCTTGTTTGTAGGGATTTTGCGGAACAATTTCCCAGTCACAGGGTCATCACAGGACAATTTCCCTGTCACAGGGACATCGCGGGACAATATCCCAGTCATGGGGTCATCACAGAACAATATCCCTGTCACAGGGACATCGCAGGACAATATCCCAGTCACAGGGTCAATGTGGTACAATATCCCGGTCACAGGGACATTGCGGGACAATATCCCAGATGCAGAAACATCAGGGGCAATATACCGGTCATAGTGATATCACGGGACAATATCCGGGTCCCAGGGAAAATGTGGAAACAATATCCCGGTCACATGGTAATCGCGGGAAAAATATCCTGATCACAGGGACATTGAGAGACAATATACAAGTCACAGGGACATCGAGGTATAATATTCCAGTCACAGGGACAACGAGGGACAATATTCCAGTCACAGGGACATCAGGGGCAATATCCCAGTCACAGGGACATCAGGGGCAATATCCCGGTCACATGGAAATGGCGAGATAATATCCTGGTCGCTAGTACATCGCTGGACAATATCCCGGTCACGGGGACATCGAGAGCCAAAATCCTTATCAGGGAAATATTGTGAAATAATATCCTTGTCACAGGGACATTTCAGGACAAATTCCAAATCACAGGGACACTGCGGGAAATATCCCGGTCACAGGGACATCACCCAGCCAATATCCCGGTCACAGGGACACTGCGGGAAAATAACCTGGTCACAAGGACATTGCGGGACAATATCTGTGTCAAAGGGACATCGCGGGACAATATCCCTGTCACAGGTATATCGCGGGACAATATCCCAGTCACAGTGACATCGCAGGACAATATCCCAGTCAGAAGGACATCGCGGGACAATATCCCGGTCACAGGGACATGGCGGGACTATATCCCAGTCAATAAACATCGCGGGACAATATTCCAGTCGCAAGAACATCAGGGGCAATATCTCAGTCGTAGGGATTTCATCCGGACAATATCCCGGTCACAGGGACGTCGCGGGGCAATATCCTGGTCACAGGGACATCGCGAGAAGATATCCCGGTCACAGGTGCATTGTGGGACAATATCTGTGTCAAAGGGACATCGTGGGACATTATCCCTGTCATAGGGCCATCGAGACCCAATATCTTTATCAGGGGAATATCGTGGAACAATATCCTGGTCACAAGGACATTTCAGGACAAAATCCAAGTCACAGGGACATTGCAGTAAATATCCCAGTCACAGGGACATCATGTGGGTAATATCCCGGTCACAGGGACACCGTGGGACAATATCCTGGTCACAAGTACATTGCAGGACAATATCTGTGTCAAAGGTACATCGTGGGACAATATCCCAGTCACAGAGACATCGCGGGACAATATCCCAGCCACAGGAACATCGCGGCACAATATCCCGGTCCCAATCACATCGATGGATAATATTCCCATCACGGGACAATATCCCATTCACAAGTTCATCACGGGACAATATCCCAGTCACAGGGAAATCGTGGGATCAATATCCTGATCACAGGGACATTGAGGGACAATTTCCTAATCACAGGGGCATCAGGGGCAAAATCCTGGTCATAGGGATATGGGTGGACAATATGCAGTTTCCAGGGACATTGAGGGATAATATTCCCATCACAGGGACATCACGGGACAATATCCAGGTCGCAGGAACATCAAAGGACAAGATCACCATCACAGGGGCATTGGGGTACAATATCCCGGTCACAGGGACATCAAGGGACAATATACCAGTGACAGGCTCAATGTGGGACAATATCATTGTGACATAGTTTTCGCGGGACAAAATAATTGTCACATGGACATTGTGGTACAATATCCCAGTCACAGGGACATCGCGGGACAATATGCCGGACACAGGGACATCGCGGGACAATATCCCATTCATAGCGACATCGAGGGATTATATCCCAGTCACCGGGACATCGCGGGAGAATATCCCAGTCACATGGGCATCACGGGACAATACCCCAGTCGCAGGAACTTCAGGGGCAATATCTCGGTCATAGGGATTTCGCGGGACAATATCCCTGTCCCAGGGACATCGACGGATAATATTCCCATCACGGGACAATATCCCATTCACAAGTGATGAACTTATCGGGACAATATCCCGATCAGAGGGATTTCGCGGAAACAATATCTCGGACACAGGGAAATCGCGCGAACTATATCCTGGTCACATGGACATTGAGGGACAATATCCCAGTCAAAGGGACATCGTGGGACAATATCCCGGTCACAGGGACATCTAGGTACAATATCCCGGTCACAGGGACATCCAGGGACAATATCCCTCACACAGGGATATCAGGGACAATTTCCCATTCGTTGGGATATGGCTGGACAATATGCAGTTTCCAGGGACATTGAGGGATAATATTCCCATCACAGGGACATCACGGGACAATATCCAGGTCGCAGGAACATCAAAGGACAAGATGACCATCACAGGGGCATTGGGGGACAATATCCCGGTCACAGGGACATCGAGGGGCAATATCCCAGTCACAGGTTCAGCGTGGGACAATATCATGGTGACATAGTAATCGCGGGACAAAATAACAGTCCCATGGACATCATGGTACAATATCCCAGTCACAGGGATGTCACGGGACAATATCCTGGTCACAGGGAAATTGCGAGAAAATATCCTGGTCACAGGTACATCGGTGGACTATATCCCAGTCACAAAGACATTTTGGGACAAAATGCAAATCACAGGGACATTGCGGGAAATATCCCGGTCACAGGGACATCACCCGGACAATATCCCGCTCACAGGGACACCATGGGACAATATCCTGGTCACAAGGACATTGCGGAACAATATCTGTGTCAAAGGGACATCGTGGGACAATATCCCAGTCACAGGGACGTCGCGGTACAATACCCCGGTCACAGGGACATCGCGGGACAATATCCCAGTCACAGGGACAACACGGGACAGTATCCCGCTCACAGGGACGTCGCGGTACAATACCACGGTCACAGGGACATTGCGGGACAATATCCCAGTCAAAGGGACATCGTGGGTCAATATCCCAGTCAAAGGGACATCGTGGGAAAATATCCTAGTGAAAGGGGTATCGCGGGTCAATATCCCGGTCAGAGGGACATCGCAGGACCATATCGCAGTCACGTAGATCGCAGGACAAATCCCGGTCACAGGGACATTGCGGGACAGTATCCCAGTCACAGGGATATCGCAGGACCATATCCCAGTCACAGGGACATTGCGGGACAATATCCCGGTCGCAGGAACATCAGGGGCAATATCTCGTTTGTAGGGATTTTGCGGGACAATTTCCCAGTCACAGGGTCATCACAGGACAATTTCCCTGTCACAGGGACATCGCGGGACAATATCCCAGTCATGGGGTCATCACAGAACAATATCCCTGTCACAGGGACATCGCAGGACAATATCCCAGTCACAGGGTCAATGTGGTACAATATCCCGGTCACAGGGACATCGCGGGACAATATCCCAGATGCAGGAACATCAGGGGCAATATACCGGTCATAGTGATATCACGGGACAATATCCGGGTCCCAGGGAAAATGTGGAAACAATATCCCGGTCACATGGAAATCGCGGGAACAATATCCTGATCACAGTGACATTGAGAGACAATATACAAGTCACAGGGACATCGAGGTATAATATTCCAGTCACAGGGACATTGCGAGACAATACCCTAGTCACAGGGACATCGAGGTATAATATTCCAGTCACTGGGACATCGAGGGACAATATTCCAGTCACAGGGACATCAGGGGCAATATCCCAGTCACAGGGACATCAGGGGCAACATCCTGGTCACAGGGAAATAGCGAGAAAATATCCTGGTCACAAGTACATCGCAGGACAATATCCCGGTCACGGGGACATCGAGAGTCAAAATCCTTATCAGGGTAATATCGTGGAACAATATCCTTGTCACAGGGACATTTCAGGACAAATTCAAAATCACAGGAACATTGCGGGAAATATCCCGGTCAGAGGGACATCACGGGACAATATCCCTGTCACAGGTATATCGCGGGACAATATCCCAGTCACAGGGACATGGCGGGACTATATCCCAGTCAATGGACATCGCGGGACAATATCCCAGTCGCAAGAACATCAGAGGCAATATCTCAGTCGTAGGGATTTCATCCGGACAATATCCCGGTCACTGGGACATCGCAGTACAATACCCCGGTCACAGGTAAATCGCGGGACTATATCCCAGTTGCAGGGACAACACGGGACAGTATCCCAGTCACATGGACATCGCGGGACAATATCCCAGTCAAACGGTCTACACGGGACAATATCCTGGTCACAGGGTCATCGAGGGACTATATCCCAGTCACAGTGTCAACATGGGTACAATATCCCGGTCACAGGGACATTGAGAGTCAATATCCAGGTCACAGGGACATCAAGGTACAATATCCCAGTCACAGGGACATCGTAGGGCAATATCCCAGTCACAGGGACGTCGCAGTACAATACCCCGGTCACAGGTAAATCGCGGGACTATATCCCAGTTGCAGGGACAACACGGGACAGTATCCCAGTCACATGGACATCGCGGGACAATATCCCAGTCAAACGGTCTACACGGGACAATATCCTGGTCACAGGGTCATCGAGGGACTATATCCCAGTCACAGTGTCAACACGGGTACAATATCCCGGTCACAGGGACATTGAGAGTCAATATCCAGGTCACAGGGACATCAAGGTACAATATCCCAGTCACAGGGACATCGTGAGATAATATCCCGTTCACAGGGTCATCGAGAGACAAAATCCAGGTCACAGGGAGATCGAGGTACAATATCCCGGTCACAGGGACATCGAGGTACAATATCCCAGTCATGGGACATCGAGGGACAATATCCCAGTCACAGGGACATCAGGGGCAATATCCCGGTCACAGGGATATCGAGGGACAATATCCCAGTCACAGGAACATCAGCGGCAATATCCTGTTCACAGGGTCATCAGGAGACAATATCCTGCTCACAGTTACATCGCAGGACAATATGCCGGTCACGGGGTCATAGAGAGCCAATATCCTTATCCAGCTAATATCATTGAACAATATCCTGGTCACATGGACATTTCGGGACAAAATCCAAATCACAGGGACATTGCGGGAAATATCCCGGTCACAGGGACATCACCCAACCAATATCCTGGTCACAGGGATACCGCGGGACAATATCCTGGTCACAAGAACATTGTGGGACAATATCTGTGTCAAAGGAACATCGCGGGACAATATCCCTGACACAGGGTCATCAAGGGACAATATCCCAGTCACAGGGTCATCGCAGGACAATATCCCTGTCACAGGAACATCGCGGGACAATATCCCAGTCACAGGGATATCATGGGGCAATATCCCGTCACAGGGACGTCGCGGTACAATACCCCGGTCACAGGGACATCGCGGGACAATAGCCCAGTCACAGGGGCATCGCGTGACAATATCACCGTCATAGGTAAATCGCGGGAATATATCCCAGTCACAGGGACAACACTGGACGGTCTCCCAGTCACAGGGACAACACGGGACAATATCCCAGTCAAACGGTCTACACGGGACAATATCCTGGTCACAGGGTCATCGAGGGACTATACCCCAGTCACAGTGTCAACACGGGTCCAATATCCCGGTCACAGGGACATTGAGAGACAACATCCAGGTCACAGGGACTTCAAGGTACAATATCCCGGTCACAGGGACATCGTGAGTTAATATCCCGTTCACAGGGTCATCGAGAGACAAAATCCAGGTCACAGGGAGATCGAGGTACAACATCCCGGTCACAGGGACATTGAGGTACAATATCCCAGTCATGGGACATCGAGGGACAATATCCCAGTCACAGGGACATCAGGGGCAATATCCCGGTCACAGGGATATCGAGGGACAATATCCCAGTCACAGGAACATCAGGGGCAATATCCTATTCACAGGGTCATCGGGAGACAATATCCTGGTCACAGTTACATCGCAGGACAATATGCCGGACACGGGGTCATCAAGAGCCAATATCCTTATTCGGGTAATATCATTGAACAATATCCTGGTCACATGGACATTTCGGGACAAAATCCAAATCACAGGGACATTGCGGGAAATATCCCAGTCACAGGGACATCACCCAACGAAAATCCTGGTCACGGGATACCGTGGGACAATATCCTGGTCACAAGAACATTGTGGGACAATATCTGTGTCAAAGGGACATCGCGGGACAATATCCCTGACACAGGGTCATCAAGGGACAATATCCATGACACAGGGTCATCAAGGGACAATATCCCTGTCACAGGTATATCGCGGGACAATATCCCGGTCTCAGTGATAATGCGGGACAATAACCCGGTCACAGGGACATCGCGGGACAATATCCCTGTCACAGGGACATTGCGGGACAATATCCCATTCACAGGGTCAATGTGGGACAATATCCTGGTCACAGGGTCAATGTGGGACAATATCCATATCACAGGGACATCACGGCACAATATCACGGTCACAGTGACACCACGGGACAATATCTTGGTCAGAGGGACATTGCGCAACAATATCCCAGTCGCAGGACAAATTCACAGTCACAGGGTCAACGCGGGACAATCTCCTGGTCAGAGGGACATCAGGGGCAATATCCCATTCACTGGGAGATCGCGAGATAATATCCTGCTCGCAGGTACGTCGTGGGACAATATCCCAGTCACGGGGAAATCAAGAGCCAATATCCTTTTCAGGTAATATCGCGGGACCATATCCTAGTCAGGAGGACACTTCGGGACAAAGTCCAAATCACAGGGACATTGCGGGAAATATCTCGGTCACAGGGACGTCACCCAGCCAATATCCTGGTCACAGGGACACTGCGGGAAAATAATCTGGTCACAAGGTCATTGCGGGACAATATCTGTGTCAAAGGGACATCGTGGGACTCTATCCCAGTCACATGGAAATCGTGGGAAAATATCCCAGTAACAGTGACATCGCGGGACAATACCCCTGTCACAGGGTCATCGCAGTACAATATGCCTGTCACAAGGACATTGCGGACAATATCCCTGGCACAGGTATATCGCAGGACAATATCCCAGTCACAGTGACATCGCAGGACAATATCCCAGTCAGAAGGACATCGCGGGACCATATCCCAGTCACAGGGACATCACGGAACAATATCACGGTCACAGGGACACCACGGGACAATATCTAGGTCAGAGGGACATTGACAACAATATCCCAGTCGCAGGGATGTTGCGGGACAAATTCACAGTCACAGGGTCAATGAGGGACAATATCCCGGTCATAGGGACATCAGGGGCAATATCCCAGTCACTGGGAGATCGCGAGAAAATATCCAGCTCACAGGTACATCGTGGGACAATATCCCAGTCACGGGGACATCAAGAGCCAATATCCTTATCAGGTATTATCGCCGAACCATATCCTGGTAAGAAGGACATTTCAGGACAAAGTCCAAATCACAGGGATATTGCGGGAAATATCCCGGTCACAGGGACGTCACCCAGCCAATATCCCGGTCACAGGGACACTGCGGGAAAATAACCTGGTCACAAGGACATTGCGGGACAATATCTGTGTCAAAGGGACATCGTGGGACAATATCCCAGTCACAGGGAAATCATGGGGAAATATCCCTGTAACAGGGACATCGCGGGACAATATCCCTGTCATAGGGTCATGGCAGGACAATATCCCTGTCACAAGGACATTGCGGGACAATATCCTTGGCACAGGTATATCGCAGGACAATATGCCAGTCACAGTGATAATGCGGGACAATATCCCGGTCACAGGGACATCGCGGGACAATATCCCTGTCACAGGGACATCGCGGGACAATATCCCAGTCACAGGGTCAATGTGGGACAATATCCTGGTCACAGGGTCAATGTGGGAAAATATCCATATCACAGGGACATCACTGAACAATATCACAGTCACAGGGACACCACGGGACAATATCTTGGTCAGAGGACATTGCGCAACAATATCCCAGTCGCAGGACAAATTCACAGTCACAGGGTCAACGTGGGACAATCTCCTGGTCAGAGGGACATCAGGGGCAATATCCCGTTCACTGGGAGATCGTGAGATAATATCCTGCTCACAGGTACATCGTGGGACAATATCCCAGTCACGGGGACATCAAGAGCCAATATCCTTTTCAGGTAATATCGCGGAACCATATCCTAGTCAGGAGGACACTTCGGGACAAAGTCCAAATCACAGGGACATTGCGGGAAATATCTCGGTCACAGGGACGTCACCCAGCCAATATCCTGGTCACAGGGACACTGCGGGAAAATAATCTGGTCACAAGGTCATTGCGGGACAATATCTGTGTCAAAGGGACATCGTGGGACAATATCCCAGTCACATGGAAATCGTGGGAAAATATCCCAGTAACAGGGACATCGCGGGACAATACCCCTGTCACAGGGTCATCGCAGGACTATATCCCTGTCACAAGGACATTGCGGGACAACATCCCTGGCAAAGGTATATCACGGGACAATATCCCAGTCACAGTGACATCGCAGGACAAATATCCCAGTCAGAAGGACATCGTGGGACCATTTCCCAGTCACAGGGACATCGCCGGACAATATCCCATTCACAGGGACAGTGTGCAACAATCTCCCTGTCAAAGGGACATCGCGGGACAATATCCCTGTCACAGGGTCATCCCGGGACAATATCCATGACACAGAGTCATCAAGGGACAATATCCCAGTCACAGGTATATCGCGGGACAAAATCCCAGTCTCAGTGATAATGCGGGACAATATCCCGGTCACAGGGACATCGCGGGACAATATCCAAGTCACAGGGTCAATGTGGGACAATATCCTTATCACAGGGTGTAGCGGTACAATACCCCGGTCACAGGGACATCGAGGGACAATATCCCAGTCACAGGGACATCGCATGAGAATATCACCATCATAGGTAAATCGCGGAACAATATCCCAGTCAAACGGTCAACACGGGACAATATCCTGGTCACAGGGACATCGAGGTACAATATCCCGGTCACAGGGACATCGAGGGACAATATCCCAGTCAAAGGGACATCAGGGGCAATATCCCGTTCACAGGGATATCCAGGGAAAATATCCTGGTCACAGATACATCGCAGGACAATATCCCGCTCACGGGGTCATCGAGAGCCAATATCCTTATCAGGATAATATTGTGGAACAATATCCTGGTCACATGGACATTTCGAGACAAAATCCAAATCAAAGGGACATGGCGGGAAATATCCTGGTCACAGGGACATCACCCAACCAATATCTTGGTCACAGGGACACCGCAGGACAATACCCTGGTCACAGGGACATCGCGGGACAATATCCCTGACACAGGGTCATCAAGGGACAATATCCCAGTCACAGGTATATCGCGGGACAATATCTCAGTCACAGTGATAATGCGGGACAATATCCCGGTCACAGGGACATCGCGGGACAATATCCCTGTCACAGGGACATCGCGGGACAATATCCCGGTCACAGGGTCAATGTGGGACAATATCCTGGTCACAGGGTCAATGTGGGACAATATCCCTATCACAGGGACATCACGGAACAATATCACGTTCACAGGGACACCACAGGACAATATCTTGGTCAGAGGGACATTGCGCAACAATATCCCAGTCGCAGGGACGTTACGGGACAAATTCACAGTCACAGGGTCAACGCGGGACAATATCCCGGTCATAGGGACATCAGGGGCAATATCCCGGTCACTGGGAGATCGCGAGAAAATATCCTGCTCACAGGTACACCGTGGGACAATATCCCAGTCACGGGGACATCAAGAGCCAATATCCTTATGAGGTAATTTCGCGGAACAATATCCTGGTCAGAAGGGCATTTCAGGACAAAGTCCAAATCACAGGGACAATGCGGGAAATATCCCGTTCACAGGGACGTCACCCAGCCAATATCCCGGTCACAGGGACACTGCGGGAAAATAACCTGCTCACAAGGACATTGCGGGACAATATCTGTGTCAAAGGGACATCGTGGGACAATGTCCCAGTCACATAGAAATCGTGGGAAAATATCCCTGTAACAGGGACATCGCGGGACAATATCCCTGTCACAGGGTCATCGCAAGACAATATCCCAGTCACAGTGACATCGCAGGGCAATATCCCAGTCAGAAGGACATCGCTGGACAATATCCCGGTCACTGGTACATTCCGGGACAATATCCCAGTCACAAGGACATCGCGGGACTATATCCCGGTCACAGGGACATCGCGGGACAATATCCCAGTTGCAGGAACACCAGGGGCAATATCTCGGTCGTAGGGATTTAGTTGGACAATATCCCGGTCACAAGGACATTTCGGGACAAAATCTAAATCACAGGGACATTGCGGGAAATATCCAGGTCACAGGGACATCACGTGGGTAATATCCCGGTCACAGGGACACCGTGGGACAATATCCCAGTCACAGAGACATCGCGGGACATTATCCCAGTCACAGGAACATCGCGGGACAATATCCCGGTCACAAGGACATTTCGGGACAAAATCCAAATCACAGGGACATTGCGGGAAATATCCCGGTCACAGGAACATCACCCGTGCAATATCCCAGTCACAGGGACACCATGGGACAATATCCTGGTCACAATGACATTGCGGAACAATATCTGTGTCAAAGGGACATCGTGGGACAATATCCCAGTCAAAGGGACATTGTGGGGCAATATCCCAGTCAAAGGGACATCGCGGGACAATATCCTAGTGAAAGGGACATGGCGGGACAATATCCTGGTCAGAGGGACATCGCGGGACCATATCCCAGTCACGGAGATCGCGGGACAATATCCCGGTCACAGGTACATCGCGGGACAATATCCCAGTCATGGGGATATTGCGGGACTATATCCCAGTCACGGAGATCGCGAGACAATATCCCGGTCACAGGGACATCGCGGGACAATATCCCGGTCGTAGGGATATCACGGGACAATATCCAGGTCCCAGGGAAATTGTGGAAACAATATCCCGGTCACATGGAAATCACAGGAACAATATCCTGATCACAGGGACATTGAGAGACAATATCCTAGTCACAGGGATATCGAGGTATAATATTCCAGTCACAGGGACATTGCGAGACAATACCCTAGATACAGGGACATCGAGGTATAATATTCCAGTCACAGGGACATCGAGGGACAATATTCCAGTCACAGGGACATCAGGGGCAATATCCCAGTCACAGCGACATCAGGGGCAATATCCCGGTCACAGGGAAATAGCGACAAAATATCCTGGTCACAGGTACATCAGGGGCAATATCCCGGTCACAGGGAAATAGCGAGAAAATATCCTGGTCACAGGTACATCGCGGGACAATATCCCGGTCATGGGGGCATCGAGAGCCAATATCCTTATCAGGGTAATATCGCGGAACAATATCCTGGTCACAAGGACATTTCAGGACAATTTCCAAATCACAGGGACATTGCAGGAAATATCCCGGTCACAGCGACATCACCCGGGCAATATCCCAGTCACAGGGACTCCATGGGACAATATCTTGATCACAAGGACAATTCAGGACAATATCCCTGTCACAGGGACATCGTGGGATAATATCACAGTCATAGGGACATCGCGGGACAATTTCCTAGTCACAGCGACATTGCGGGATAAAATCCCAATCACAGGGTAAACGCAGGACAGTATCCTGGTCACAGGTTCAATGCAGGACAATATCCCAGTCACAGGGTCATCGAGGGCCAATATTGCAGTCACAAGGACATCATGGGACAATATCCCAGTCACAGGGACATCGCGATACAATATCCCGGTCGCAGGAACATCAAAGGACAAGATCCCCATCACATGGGCATTGTGGGACAATATCCCGGTCAAAGGGACATCGCGGGACAATATCCCAGTCACAGGGACATCGTGGGATAATATCGCGGTCACAGGGTCATCGAGGGAAAATATCCCGGTCACAAGGTCATCGCGGGACAATATCCCGGTCACAGGGAAATCGCGGGAACAATATCCTGGTATCATGGACATCGAGGGACAATATCCTGGTCACAGGCACATTGAGGGACAATATCCAGGTCACACGGTCATCGTGGAATAACACCCCAGTCACAGCGTCATTGAGAGACAATATCCAGGTCACAGGGAAATTGAGGTACAATATCCCAGTCACAGGGACATTGAGGTACGATATCCTAGTCACAGGATCATCGTGGAATAACACCCCTGTCACAGATTCATCGAGAGACAATATCCTAGTCACAGGGATATCGAGGTACAATATCCCAGTCACAGGGACATCAGGGGCAATATCCCAGTCACAGGGACATTGTGGGACAATATCCCAGTCACAGGGACATCAGGGGCAATATCCCAGTCACAGGAACATCGCGGGACAATATCCCAGTCAAAGGGTCAACACGGGACAATATCCTGGTCACAGGGTCATTAAGGGACTATATTGCAGTCACAGGGACATCGCGGGAACAATATCCCGGACACAAGGAAATCACAGGAACAATATCCTGGACACAGGGACATCGATAGACAATATCCAGGTCTTAGGGACATCGAGATACAATATCCCAGTCACACGGACATCGTGGCATAATATCCTGTTCACAGGGTCATCGAGAGACAAAATCCAGGTCACGGGGACATCGAGGTACAATATCCCAGTCACAGGGACATCAGGGGCAATATCCCGGTCACAGGGACATTGTGGGACAATATCCCAGTCACAGGGACATCAGGGGCAATATCCCAGTCACAGGGACATCGCGGGACAATATCCCAGTCAAAGGGTCAACACGGGACAATATCCTGGTCACAGGGTCATTAAGGGACTATATTGCAGTCACAGGGACATCGCGGGAACAATATCCCGGACACAAGGAAATCACAAGAACAATATCCTGGACACAGGGACATCGATAGACAATACCCAGGTCTTAGGGACATCGAGGTACAATATCCCAGTCACATGGACATCGTGGCATAATATCCTGTTCACAGGGTCATCGAGAGACAAAATCCAGGTCACAGGGACATCGAGGTACAATATCCCTGTCACAGGGACATCGAGGTACAATATCCCAGTCACAGGGACATTGTGGGACAATATCCCAGTCACAGGGACATCGAGGGACAATATCCCAGTCACAGGGACATCAGGAGCAATATCCCGGTCGTAGGGATATGGCTGGACAATATGCAGTTTCCAGGGACATTGAGGGATAATATTCCCATCACAGGGACATCACGGGGCAATATCCAGGTCGCAGGAACGTCAAGGGACAAGATCTCCATCACGTGGGCATTGTGGGACAATATCCCGGTCGAAGGGACATCGCGCGACAATATCCCAGTCAAGGGGTCAATGTGGGACAATATCCCAGTCACAGGGACATCGCGTGACAATATCACCGTCACAGGGTCATCGCGAGACAATATCCCTGTCACAGGGACATCGCAGGACAATATCCCAGTCAAGGGGTCAATGTGGGACAATATCCCAGTCACAGGCTCAATGTGGGACAATATTCTGGTCACAGGGTCATCGAGGGACAGTATCCCAGTCACAGGGTCAACACGGGACAATAACCCAGCCGCAGGAACATCGGGCCACAATATCCGAGACGCAGGAACATCAGGGGCAATATCCCGGTCATAGCGATATCGCAGGATAATATCCTGGTCCCAGGGACATCGACGGATAATATTCCCATCACGGGACAATATCCCGGTCACAAGGTCATCGGGGGACAATATCCCTGGTCACAGGGAAATCGCGGAAACAGTATCCCAGTCACATGGAAATCACAGGAACAATATCCAGGTAACAGTGACATTGAGGGACAATATCCCAGTCACAGGGACATCGTGGGATAATATCGCGGTCACAGGGTCATCGAGGGACAATATCCCGGTCACAGGGACATCGAGGTACAATATCCCGGTCACAGGGACATCAGGGGCAATATCCCAGTCACAGGGACATCGCGGGACAATATCCCAGTCACAGGGAAATCGCGGGACTATATCCCAGTCACAGGGACATCGAGGGACAATATCCCAGTCACAGGGACATCAGGAGCAATATCCCGTTCGTAGGGATATGGCTGGACAATATGCAGTTTCCAGGGACATTGAGGGATAATATTCCCATCACAGGGACATCACGGGGCAATATCCAGGTCACAGGAACGTCAAGGGACAAGATCTCCATCACATGGGCATTGTGGGACAATATCCCGGTCAAAGGAACATCGCGGGACAATATCCCAGTCAAGGGGACATCGCGTGACAATATCACCATCACAGGGTCATCGCGAGACAATATCCCTGTCACAGGGACATCGCGGGACAATATCCCAGTCAAGGGGTCAATGTGGGACAATATCCCAGTCACAGGCTCAATGTGGGACAATATTCTGGTCACAGGGTCATCGAGGGACAATATCCCAGTCACAGGGTCAACACGGGACAATAACCCAGCCGCAGGAACATCGGGCCACAATATCCGAGACGCAGGAACATCAGGGGCAATATCCCGGTCATAGCGATATCGCAGGATAATATCCTGGTCCCAGGGACATCGACGGATAATATTCCCATCACGGGACAATATCCCGGTCACAAGGTCATCGGGGGACAATATCCCCGGTCACAGGGAAATCACGGAAACAGTATCCCGGTCACATGGAAATCACGGGAACAATATCCAGGTCACAGTGACATTGAGGGACAATATCCCAGTCACAGGGACATCGTGGGATAATATCGCGGTCACAGGGTCATCGAGGGACAATATCCCTGTCACAGGGACATCGAGGTACACTATCCCGGTCACAGGGACATCGAGGAACAATATTCCAGTCACAGGGACATCGAGGGACAATATCCCAGTCACAGTTTCAACATGGGACAATATCCTGGTCACATAGTAATCACGGGACAAAATACTGGTCACATGGACATCGTGGGACAATATCCCAGTCACAGGGATGTCATGGGACAATGTTCCGGTCACAGGGACATCAGGGACATTATCGTGGTCACAGAGACATCAGGGGAAGTATCCCGGTCATAGCGATATCGCGGGATAATATCCGGGTCCCAGGGACATCGACGGAAAATATTCCCATCGAGGTACAATATCCTGGTCACAGGCACATCGAGGGACAATATCCCAGTCACAGGGACATCAGGGGCAATATCCCTGTCACAGGGACATCGCGAGAAAATATCCTGGTCACAGATACATCGCATGACAATATCCCTGTCACAGGGTGAAAATGGGACAATATCCTGGACACAGGGTCATCGCAGGACAATATCCCTTTCACAGGGTCATCGAGGGACAATATCCCAGTCACAGGGACATCGCGGGACAATATCCCAATCACAGGGTCAAAATGGGACAATATCCTGGACACAGGGTCATCGCAGGACAATATCCCTGTCACAGGGTCATCGAGGGACAATATCCCAGTCACATGTACATCATGGGACAATATCCCAGTCCCAATGACATCGACGGTTAATATTCCAATCACGGGACAATATCCCATTCACAAATTCATCGCTGGATAATATCCCAGTGACAGGGAAAGCGCAGGAACAAAATCCTGTTCACAGGGACATTGAGGGACAATATCCCAGTCATAGGGACATCAGGGGCAATATCCTGATCTTAGGGATCTGGGTGGACAATATGCAGTTTCCAGGGACATTGAGGGATAATATTTCCATCACAGGGATGTCACGGGACAATATCCATGTCGCAGGAACGTCAAGGGACAAGATCCCCTTCACAGGGGCATTGTCGGACAATATCCTGGTCACAGCGACATCGCGGGACAATATCCCAGTCATGGGGTCAATGTGGGACAATATCCCAGTCACAGGGTCAATGTGGGACAATATGCTAGTCACGGGGTCAAAATGTGGCAATATCCCAGTCACAGGGTCAATGTGGGACAATATCCCAGTCACAGGGTCAATATGGACAATATCCTGGTCACAGGGTCATCAAGGGACAGTATCCCAGTCACAGGGTCATCGCGGGGCAATATCCCAATCACGGGGACATCGCAGGACAATATCCCAGTCATAGGGTTAACACACGACAATATCCCAGCCACAGGGACATCGGGGGGACAATATCCCAGATGCAGGAACATAAGGGACAATATCCTGGGTAGAGATATCGCGGGATAATATCCAGGTCCCAGAGACATCGACGGATAATATTCCCATCACGGGACAATATCCTGGTTACAAGGTCATCGCGGGACAATATCCTGGTCACATAGTAATTGCGGGACAAAATACCGCTCACATGGACATGGTGCGACAATATCCCAGTCACAGGGATGTCACGGGACAATATCCCATTCACAAGGACATCAGGGGAAATATCCTTGTCATAGGGATATCACGGGATAATATCCGGGTCCCAGGGACATCAACCGAAACTATTCCCATCACAGGACAATATCCCGGTCACAAGGTCATCACGGGATAACATCCCTGTCACTGAGACATCGAGGTACAATATCCCAGTCACAGGCACATCGACGGACAATATCCCAGTCACAGGGACATCAGGGGCAATATCCCGGTCACAGAGTTATCGCGAGAAAATATCCTGGCCACAGATACATCGCGGGACAATATCCCGGTCATGGGGACATCGAGAGCCAATATCCTTACGAGGGTAATATCGCGGAACAATATCCTGGTCACAAGGACATTTCGGGACAAAATCCAAGTCACAGGGACATTGCGGGAAATATTCCGGTTACAGGGTCATCATCCGGGTAATATCCCAGTCACAGGGACACCGTGGGACAATATCCTGGTCACAAGGACATTGCGGAACAAAAACTGTGTCAAAGGGACATTGTGGGACAATATCCCTGTCACAGAGACATCACGGGACAATATCCCAGTCACAGTGTCAACACGGGAACTATACCCCGGTCACAGGGACATCGAGGGACAATATCCCAGTCACAGGGACATCGCAGGACAATATCCCAATCACAGGGTCAAAATGGGACAATATCCTGGACACAGGGTCATCGCAGGACAATATCCCTGTCACAGGGTCATCGAGGGACAATATCCCAGTCACATGTACATCGTGGGACAATATCCCAGTCCCAATGACAGTTAATATTCCAATCACGGGACAATATCCCATTCACAAATTCATCGCTGGATAATATCCCAGTGACAGGGAAAGCGCGGGAACAAAATCCTGTTCACAGGGACATTGAGGGACAATATCCCAGTCATAGGGACATCAGGGGCAATATCCTGATCTTAGGGATCTGGGTGGACAATATGCAGTTTCCAGGGACATTGAGGGATAATATTCCCATCACAGGGATGTCACGGGACAATATCCATGTCGCAGGAACGTCAAGGGACAAGATCCCCATCACAGGGGCATTGTCGGACAATATCCTGGTCACAGCGACATCGCGGGACAATATCCCAGTCATGGGGTCAATGTGGGACAATATCCCAGTCACAGGGTCAATGTGGGACAATATGCTAGTCACGGGGTCAAAATGTGGCAATATCCCAGTCACAGGGTCAATGTGGGACAATATCCTGGTCACAGGGTCAATATGGACAATATCCTGGTCACAGGGTCATCGAGGGACAGTATCCCAGTCACAGGGTCATCGCGGGGCAATATCCCAATCATGGGGACATCGCAGGACAATATCCCAGTCACAGGGTTAACACACGACAATATCCCAGCCACAGGGACATCGGGGGACAATATCCCAGATGCAGGAACATAAGGGACAATATCCTGGGTAGAGATATCGCGGGATAATATCCGGGTCCCAGAGACATCGACGGATAATATTCCCATCACGGGACAATATCCTGGTTACAAGGTCATCGCGGGACAATATCCTGGTCACATAGTAATTGCGGGACAAAATACCGCTCACATGGACATGGTGCGATAATATCCCAGTCACAGGGATGTCACGGGACAATATCCCATTCACAGGGACATCAGGGACATTATCCCGGTCACAAGGACATCAGGGGAAATATCCTTGTCATAGGGATATCACGGGATAATATCCGGGTCCCAGGGACATCAACCGAAAATATTCCCATCACAGGACAATATCCCGGTTACAAGGTCATCACGGGACAACATCCCTGTCACTGAGACATCGAGGTACAATATCCCAGTCACAGGCACATCGAGGGACAATATCCCAGTCACAGGGACATCAGGGGCAATATCCCGGTCACAGAGATATCGCGAGAAAATATCCTGGCCACAGATACATCGCAGGACAATATCCCGGTCATGGGGACATCGAGAGCCAATATCCTTACGAGGGAAATATCGCGGAACAATATCTTGGTCACAAGGACATTTCGGGACAAAATCCAAATCACAGGGACATTGAGGGAAATATTCCGGTTACAGGGTCATCATCCGGGCAATATCCCAGTCACAGGGACACCGTGGGACAATATCCTGGTCACAAGGACATTGCGGAACAAAAACTGTGTCAAAGGGACATTGTGGGACAATATCCCAGTCACAGGGACATCGTGGGACAATATCCCTGTCACAGAGACATCACGGGACAATATCCCAGTCACAGTGTCAACACGGGAACTATACCCCGGTCACAGGGACATCAAGAGACAATATCCAGGTCACAGGGACATCAAGGTACAATATCCCGGTCAAAGGGAAATCTGGGATAATATCACGTTCACAGGGTCATCGAGAGACAAAATCCAGGTCACAGGGACATCAAGGTACAATATCCCAGTCACAGGGACATCGTGGGACAATATCCCAGTCAAAGGGACATCGCGGGACAATATCCCGCTCACAGGGACATCGCGGGACAATATCACAGTCACAGGGAAATCGCGGGACTATATCCCAGTCACAGGGACATTGAGGGACAATATCCCAGTCACAGGGACATCGAGGAGCAATATCCCGGTCGTAGGGATATGGCTGGACAATATGCAGTTTCCAGGGACATTAAGGGATAATATTCCCATCACAGGGACATCACGGGACAATATCCAGGTCACAGGAATGTCAAGGGACAACATCCCCATCTCATGGGCATTGTGGGACAATATCCCAGTCACAGGGTCAATGTGGGACAATATCCTGGTCACAGGGTCATCGAGGGACAATCTCCCAGTCACAGGGACATCGTGGGATAATATCCCAGTCACAGGGTCAACACGGGACAATATCCCGGCCACAGGGACATCGGGGGACAATGTCACAGACGCAGGAACATCAGGGGCAATATACCAGTCGAAGGGATATCGCGGGATAATATCCAGGTCCCAGGGAAATCGCGGGAACAGTATCCCGGTCACACGGAAAAAGCGGGAACAATATCCGGGTCACAGTGACATCGAGGGACAATATCCCAGTCACAGTTTCAGCGTGGGACAATATCCTGGTCACATAGTAATCGTGGGACAAAATACCAGTCACATGGACATTGTGGGACAAAATCCCAGTCACAGGGATGTCACAGGACAATATTCCGGTCACAGGGACATCAGGTGAAATATCCCGGTCATAGGGATATCGGAGGATAATATTCGGGTCCCAGGGACATCGACGGAAAATGTTCCCATCATAGGACAACATCCCGGTCACAAGGTCATTGCGGGACAATATCCCGGACACTGGGACATCAAGGGACAATATCCCAGTCACAGGGACATCGAGGGACAATATCCCAATCACAGGGACATCAGAGGCAATATCCGGGTCACGGGGACATCGCAAGAAAATATCCTGTTCACAGATACATCGCATGACAATATCCCAGTCACGGGGACATCGAGAGCCTATATCCTTATCAGGATAATATCGCGGAACAATGTCCTGGTCACAAGGACATTTCAGGACAAAATCCAAATCACAGGGACATTGCGGGAAATATCCCAGGCACAGGGACATCACCCAGTCAATATCCCGGTCACAGGGACACCGTGTGACAATATCCTGGTCACAAAGACATTGCAGAACAATATCTGTGTCAAAAGGATATCGTGGGACAATATCCCAGTCACAGGGACATCGTGGGACAATATCCCTGTCACAGGGTCATCAAGGGATAATATCCCTGTCACAGGGTCACCGAGGGACAATATTTCTGTCACAGGTGCAATGCGGGACAATATCCCGGACACAGGGACATCACGGGACAACATCCCAGTCACAGTGACATTGCGGGACAATATCCAAGTCACAGGGACATTGCGGCACAATATCCTAGTCACAGTGACATCGCGGGGCAATATCCCAGTCGCAGGAACACCAGGGGCAATATCTTGGTCGTAGGGATTTCGCAGGACAATATCCAGGCCCCAGGGACATCGACGGATAATATTCCCATCACGGGACTATATCCCCTCCACAAGTTCATCGCGGGACAATATCCCGGTCACAGGGAAATCGCGGGAACAATATCCTGCTCACAGGGACATTGAGGGACAATATCCCAGTCACAGGGACATCGAGGTACATTATACCGATCACAGGGACAGCGTGGGACAATATCACAATCACAGGGTCAATGCGGGACAATACCCTGGTCACAGGGTCAATGGGGGACTATATCCTGGTCACAGGGACATCGCAGGATAATATCCCAGTCACAGGGTCATTGTGGGACAATATACCTGTCATACCGTCATCGAGGGACAATATCCCAGTCACATGTACATCGTGGGACAATATCCCAGTCCCAATGACATCGACGGATAATATTCCCATCACGGGACAATATCCAATTCACAAATTCATCGCGGGATAATACCCCAGTCACATGGAAATCGCGGGAACAATATCCTGTTCACAGGGACATTGAGGGATAATATCCCAGTCACAGGGACATCAGGGGCAATATCCTGATCTTAGGGATATGGGCGGACAATATGCAGTTTCCAGGGACATTGAGGGATAATATTCCCATCACAGGGACATCACGGGACAATATCCAGGTCGCAGGAACGTCAAGGGATAAGATCCCCATCACAAGGGCATTGTGGGACAATATCCTGGTCACAGGGACATCGCGGGACAATATCCCAGTCACTGGGTCAATGTGGGACATTATCCCAGTCACAGGGTCAATGTGGGACAATATCCTGGTCACAGGGTCATCGAGGGACAGTATCCCAGTCACAGGGTCAGCACGGGGCAATATCCCAATCACAGGGACATCGCAGGACAATATCCCAGGCACAGGGTCAACACGGGACAATATCCCGGCCACAGGGACATCGGGGGACAATATCCCAGATGCAGGAACATCAGGGGCAATATCCCAGTTGTAGGGATATCGCGGGATAATATCCAGGTCCCAGGGACATCGACGGAAAATAGTCCCATCAGG
The DNA here is from genome assembly GCF_964194155.1 of Cetorhinus maximus. Taxonomy (NCBI): domain Eukaryota; kingdom Metazoa; phylum Chordata; class Chondrichthyes; order Lamniformes; family Cetorhinidae; genus Cetorhinus; species Cetorhinus maximus. Next base: position 71,628,813 of record NC_135895.1, on the reverse strand, counting down.
TGACAATATCCCGGTCAAAAGGTCATCGCAGGACAATATCCTGGTCACATAGTAATCGCGGGACAAAATACCACTCACATGGACATCGTGGGACAATATCCCAGTCACAGGGATGTCACGGGAAAATATCCCTGTCTCATGGACATCAGGGACATTATCCCAGTCACAGGGTCATCAGGGGAAATATCCTGGCCGTAGGGATATCGCGGGATAATATCCGGGTCCCAGGGACATCGATGGAAAATATTCCCATCACAGGACAATATCCCGGTCACAAGGTCATCGCGGGACAACATCCCTGTAATTGAGACATCGAGGTACAATATCCCAGCCACAGGCACATCGAGGGACAATATCCCAGTCACAGGGACATCAGGGGCAATATCCCGGTCACAGGGATATCGCGAGAAAATATCCTGGTCACAGATACATCACGGGACAATATCCTGGTCACAGGGACATCAAGAGCCAATATCCTTCTCAGGGTAATATCGCGGAACAATATCCTGGTCACAAGTACATTTCAGGACAAAATCCAAATAACAGGGACATTGCGGGAAATATCCCGGTTACAGGGACATCATCCGGGCAATATCCCGGTCACAGGGACACCGTGGGACAATATCCTGGTCACAAAGACATTGCAGAACAATATCTGTGTCAAAGGGACATTGTAGGACAATATCGCAGTCACAGGGACATCTTGGGACAATATCCCTGTCACAGTGTCGTTGCGGGATAATATCCCTGTCACAGGGTCATCGAGGGATAATATCCCAGTCACAAAGACATCGCTGGACAATATCCCAGTCACAGTGTCAACACGGGAACTATATCCAGGTCACAGGGACATCAAGGTACAATATCCCGGTCACAGGGGAATCTGGGATAATATCCCGTTCACAGGGTCATCGAGAGACAAAATTAAGGTCACAGGGACATCGAGGTACAATATCGCGGTCACAGGGACATCGAGCTACAATATACCGGTCACAGGGACATCATGGGACAATATCCCAGTCAAAGGGACATCATCGGCAATACCCCAGTCACAGGTATATCGCGGGACAATATCCCAGTCACAGTGACATCGCGGGACAATATCCCAGTCACAGGGAAATCGCGGGACTATATCGCAGTCACAGGGACATCGAGGGACAATATCCTAGTCAAAGGGACACCAGGAGCAAGATCCTGGTCGTAGGGAAATGGCTAGACAATATGCAGTTTCCAGGGACATAAAGGGATAATATTCCCATCACAGGGACATCACGGGACAATATCCAGGTCGCAGGAACATCAAGGGACAAGATCCCCATTTCATGGGCATTGTGGGACATTATCCCAGTCACAGGGTCAATGTGGGACAATATCCTGGTCAGAGGGTCATCGAGGGACAATATCCCAGTCACAGGGACATCGCGGGACAATATCCAAGTCAGAGGGACAACACGGGACAATATCCCGGCCACAGGGACATCGGGGGACAATGTCCCAGACGCAGGAACATCAGGGGCAATATACCAGTCATAGGGATATTGCGGGATAATATCCGGGTCCCAGGGACATCGACGGATAATATTCCAGTCACAGGGACATCGTGGGACAATATCCCTGTCACAGGGTCATAAGGGATAATATCCCTGTCACAGGGTCACCGAGGGACAATATCTCAGTCACAGGTACAACGCGGGACAATATCCCAGTCACAGGGACATCACGGGACAACATCCCAGTCACAATGACATCGCAGGACAATATCCAAGTCACAGGGACATGCGGCACAATATCCCAGTCACAGGGAGATCGTGGGACAATATCCCCGTCACAGGGACTTCGAGGAACAATATCCCAGTCACAGGGACATCGCGGAACAATATCCTAGTCACAGTGACATCGCGTGAAAATATCCCAGTCGCAGGAACATCAAGGGCAATATCTCAGTCGTAGGGATGTCGCGGGACAATATCCGGGTCCCAGAGACATCGACGGATAATATTCCCATCACGGGACTATATCCCGTTCACAAGTTCATCGTGGGACAATATCCCGTTCACACGGAAATCACGGGAACAATATCCTGCTCACAGGGACATTGAGGTACAATATCCACGTCACAGGGAAATTGAGGTACATTATACCGATCACAGGGACAGCGTGGGACAATAGCCCAGTCACAGGGACATCAGGGGCAATATCTGTGTCAAAGCGACATCGTGGGACAATATCCCGGTCACAGGGACATCGAGGGATAATATCCCAATCACAGGGTTAATGCGGGACAATACCCTGGTCACAGGGTCAATGGGGGACTATATCCTGGTCACAGGGACATCGCGGGACAATATCCCAGTCACAGGCTCATTGTGGGACAATATCCATGTCATACGGTCATCAAAGGACAATATCCCAGTCACATGTACATCGTGGGACAATATCCCAGTCCCAATGACATCGACGGATAATATTCCCATCATGGGACAATATCCCGTTCACAAATTCATCGCGGGATAATATCCCAGTCACAGGGAAATCACGGGAACAATATCCTGTTCAGAGGGACATTGAGGGACAATATCCTAGTCACAGGGACATCAGGGGCAATATCCTGATCTTAGGGATATGGGTGGACAATATGCAGTTTCCAGGGACATTGAGGGATAATATTCCAATCACAGGGACATCGCGGGACAATATCCCAGTCACGGGGTCAATGTGGGACAATATCCCGGTCACGGGGTCAATGTGGGAAAATATCCCAGTCACAGAGTCAATGTGGGACAATATCCTGGTCACAGGGTCATCGAGGGACATTATCCCAGTCACAGGGTCATCGTGGGGCAATATCCCAATCACAGGAATATCGCAGGACAAATCCCAGTCACAGGGTCAACACGGGACAATATCCCGGCCACAGGGAGATCGGGGGACAATATCCCAGATGCAGGAACATCAGGAGCAATATGCCGGTTGTAGGGATATCGCGGGATAATATCCGGGTCCCAGGGCCATCGACAGATAATATTCCCATCACGGGACAATATCCCGGTCACAAGGTCATTGCAGGACAATATCCTGGTCACATAGGAATCACGGGACAAAATACCGCTCACATGGACATCGTGGGACAATATCCCAGTCACAGAGACGTCGTGGGACAATATCCCAGTCACAGAGATGTCACGGGACAATATCCCAGTCACAGGGACATCAGGGACATTATCCCGGTCACAGGGACATCAGGCGAAATATCCTGGTCATAGGGATATTGCGGGATAATATCCGGGTCCCAGGGATATCGACGGAAAATATTCCCATCACAGGACAATATCCCGGTCATAAGGCCATCGCGGGACAACATCCCTGTCACTGAGACATCGAGGTACAATAACCCAGTCACAGGCACATCGAGGGTTAATATCCCAGTCACAGGGACATCGGGGGCAATGTCCCGGTCAGAGTGATATCGCAAGAAAATATCCTGGTCACAGATACATCGCAGGACAATATCCCGGTCACGGGGACATTTCGGGACAAAATCCAAATCACAGGGACATTGCGGGAAATATCCCGGTTACAGGGACATCATCCGGGCAATATCCCAGTCACAGGGACACCGTGGGACAATATCCTGGTCACAAGGACATTGTGGAACAAAAACTGTGTCATAGAGATATTGTGGGACAATATCCCAGTCACAGGGACATCGTGGCACAATATCCCTGTCACAGGGTTGTCACGGGATAATATTCCTGTCACAGGGTCATCAAGGGACAATATCCCAGTCACAGTGTCAAAACGGGAACTATATCCTGGTCACAGGGACATCGAGAGACAATATCCAGGTCACAGGGACATCAAGGTACAATATCCCGGTCACAGGGAAATCTGGGATAATATCCCGTTCACAGGGTCATCGAGAGACAAAATCCAGGTCACAGGGACATCGAGGTAGAATATCCCGGTCACAGGGACATCGAGGGACAATATCCCAGTTACAGGGAAATCGAGGGACAACATTCCAGTCACAGGGACATTGAGGGACAATATCCCAGTCACAGGGACATCAGGAGCAATATCCCGATCGTAGGGATATGGCTGGACAATATGCAGTTTCCAGGGACATTAAGGGATAATATTCGCATCACAGGGACATCACGGGACAATATCCAGGCCGCAGGAATGTCAAAGGACAAGATCCCCATCTCATGGGCATTGTGGGACAATATCCCAGTCACAGGGTCAACACGGGACAATAACCCGGCCACAGGGACATCGGGGGACAATGTCCCAGACGCAGGAACATCAGGGGCAATATACCAGTCGTAGGGATATCGCAGGATAATATCCGGGTCCCAGGGACATCGACGGATAATATTCCCATTATGGGACAATATCCCGGTCACAAGGTCATCGCGGGAAAATATCCCGGTCACAGGGAAATCGCGGGAAAATATCCCGGTCACAGGGAAATCGCAGGAACAGTATCCCGGTCACATGGAAAAAGTGGGAACAATATCACAGTCACAGTGACATTGAGGGACATTATCCCAGTCACAGTTTCAGCGGGGGACAATATCCTGGTTACACAGTAATCGCGGGACAAAATACCGGTCACATGGACATCGTGGGACAAAATCCCAGTCACAGGGATGTCACAGGACAATTCCAGTCACAGGGACATCAGGGACAATATCTCGGTCACAGGGACATCAGGCGAAATATCCCGGTCATAGGGATATCGCAGGATAATATTCGGGTCCCAGGGACATCGACGGAAAATATTCTCATCATAGGACAATATCCCAGTCACAGGGACATCGAGGGACAATATCCCAATCACAGGGACATCAGAGGCAATATCTTGGTCACAGGGTCATCACCCGGGCAATATCCCGGTAACAGGGACACCGTGGGACAATATCCTGGTCACAAAGACAATGCGGGACAATATCTGGGTCACAGGGATATCGCGGGACAATATCCCAGACACAGGAACATCAGCGGCAATATCCCGGTCGTAGGGATATCACGGGATAACATCCGGGTCCCAGGGATATCGACGGATATTATTCCCTTCACGGGAAAATATCCCAGTCACAAGGTCATCGCGGGACAATATCCAGGTCACAGGGACACTGAGGGACAATATCCAGGTCACAGGGTCATCGTGGAATAACACCCCAGTGACAGGGTCATCGAGAGACAATATCCAGGTCACAGGGACATCGAACTACAATATCCTAGTCACAGGAACATCAGGGGCAACATCCCGGTCACAGGGACATTGCGAGAAAATATCCTGGTCACAGGTACATCGCAGGACAATATCCCGGTCACAGGGACATCGAGAGCCAATATCCTTATCAGTGTAATATCGCGGAACATTATCCTGGTCACAAGGACATTTTGGGACAAAATCCAAATTGCAAGGTCATTGCGGGAAATATCCCAGTCACAGTGACACCATGGGACAATATCCTAGTCACAAGGACATCATGGGACAATATCACGGTCTCAGGGACTGTGCGGGACAATATCCCTGTCACAGGGTCATCGCGAGACAATATCCCAGTCACACGGTCATCACGGGACAATATCCCAATCACAGGGTCAACACGGTACAATATCCTGGTCACAGGATCAATGCCGGACTATATCCTGGTCACTGGTACATCGCGGAACACTATCCCAGTCACAGGATCATCGCAGGACAATATCCCTGTCATAGGGTCATCGCAGGACAATATCCCTGTCATAGGGTCATCGCGGGACAATATCCCTCTCATAGGGTCATGGAGGGACAATATCCCAGTCACAGGTACATCGTGGGACAATATCCCAGTCCCTGTGACATCGACGGATAATATTCCCATCACGGGAAAATATACCGTTCACAAGTTCATCGCGGGATAATATCCCAGTCACAGGGACATCAAGGGCAATATCCTGATGTTAGGGATATGGGTGGACAATATGCAGTTTAAAGGGACCTAGAGGGATAATATTCCCAGCACAGGGACATCACGGAACAATATCCAGGTCGCAGGAACGTCAAGGGACAAGATCCCCATCACATGGGCATTGTGGGACAATATCCTGGTCAACTGGACATCGCGGGATAATATCCGAGTCACGAAGGTCAATATGGGACAATATCCTCATCACAGGGTCATCGAGGGACAGTATCCCAATCACAGGGACATCGTGGGACAATTTCCCAGATGCAGGAACACCAGGGGGAATATCCCGGTCGTAGGGATATCGCGGGATAATGTCCGGGTCGCCGAAACATCGACTGATAATATTCCCATCACGGAACAATATCCCGGTCAAAAGGTCATCGCGGGCCAATATCCTGGACACAGGGAAATCGCGGGAACAATATCCCGGTCACATGGAAATCGCGGGAACAATATCCAGTTCACAGTGACATTGAGGGACAATATCCCAGTCACAGGGACATCGTGGGATAATATTGCGGTCACAGGGTCATCAAGGGACAATATCCCGGTCACAGGGACATCGAGGTACAATATCCCAGTCACAGGTTCAACGTGGGACAATATCGTGGTCACATAATAATCGTGGGACAAGATACCAGTCACATGAACATCGTGGGACAATATTCCGGTCACAGGGACATCAGGGACATTATCCCGGTCACAGGGACATCAGGGGAAATATCCCGGTTGTAGGGATATCGTGGGATAATATCCGGGTCCCGGGGACATCGACGGAAAATATTCCCATCACAGGACAATATCCCGGACACAAGGTCATGGCGGGACAACATCCCGGTCACTGGGACATCGAGGGACAATATCCCAGACACAGGGACATCGAGGGACAATATCCCAGTCACAGGGACATCAGGGGAAATATCCCGGTCACAGGGACATTGCAAGAAAATATCCTGGTCACAGATACATCGCATGACAATATCCCGGTCATGGGGACATTGAGAGACAATATCCTTATCAGGGTAATACCACGGAACAATGTCCTGGTCACAAGGACATTTCGGGACAAAATCCAAATCACAGGGACATTGCGGGAAATATCCCGGTTACAGGGACATCATCCGGACAATATCCTGGTCACAGGGGCACCATGGGACAATATCCTGGTCACAAGGATATTGCGGAACAATATCTGTGTCAAAGGGACATTGTGGGACAATATCCCACTCACAGGGGCATCGTGGGACAATATCCCTGTCACAGGGTAATCGTGGGACAACATCCCAGTCACTGGTACAACGCGGGACAATATCCCAGTCACAGGGACATTGCGGGACAATATCCCAGTCACAGGGACATCGCGGGACTATATCCCAGTCACAGGAACATCAGGGGCAATATCTCAGTTGTAGGGATTTTGCGGGACAATATCCGGGTCCCAGGGACATCGACGGATAATATTCCCATCATGGGACAATATCCCGTTCACAAGTTCATTGCGGGACAATATCCCGGTCACAGGGAAATCGAGGGACAATATCCCAGTCAAAGGGACATCGGGGGCAATATCCCAGTCGTAGGGATATGGCTGTACAAAATGCAGTTTCCAGGGACATTGAGGGATAATATTCCCATCACAAGTACATCACGGGACAATATCCAAGACACAGGAACGTCAAGAGACAAGATCCCCGTCACAGAGGCATTGTGGGACAATATCCTGGTCATCGGAACATCGAGGGACAATATCCCAGTCACAGGGACATCGCGGGACAACATCCCATTCACAGGGACATCGTGGGACATTATTCCATTCACAGGGTCATTGCGGGACAATATCCCTGCCACAGTGACATCGCGGGACAATATCCCTGTCACAGAGTCATCGATGGGCCAATATTGCAGTCACAAGAACATCGCAGGACAATATCCCTGTCACATGGTCAACACGGGACAATATCCCCATCACAGGGACATCGCGGGACAATATCCCAGTTTCAGAGTCATCGAGGGCCAATATTGCAGTCACATGGACATCACGGGACAATATCCCTGTCACAGGGTCAACACGGGACAATATCCCGGTCACAGGGACATCGCAGTACAATATCCCAGATGCAGGAAAATCAGCGGGCATATCCCGGTCGTAGAGATATTGCGGGATAATATCCAGGCCCCAGGGACATCGACGGATAATATTCCCTTCACGGGAAAATATCCCGGTCACAAGGTCATCGCGGGACAATATCCCGGTCACAGGGAAATCACGAGAACAATATCCCGGTTTCAGGGATATCGAGGGACAATATCCTGGTCACAGTGACATCGAGGTACAATATCCCGGTCACAGGGACATTGAGGTACAATATCCTGATAACAGGGACATTGAGGTACAATGTCCCAGTCGCAGGGACATCGAGGGACAATATCCCAGTCACAGTTACATCAGAGGCAATATCCCGGTCACAGGGACATCGCGATAAAATATCCTGGTCACAAGTACATCGCGGGACACTATCCCGTTCACGTGGAGATCGATAGCCAATATCCATATCAGGGTAATATCGCGGAACAATATCCTGGTCACAAGGACATTTCGGGACAAAATGCAAATCACAGGGACATTGCGGGAAATAACCTGGTTACAAGGATATCACCCGGGCAATGTCCCGGTAACAGGGACACTGTGGGACAATATCCTGGTCACAAGGACATTGCGGGACAATATCACGGTCACAGGGACATCGCAGGACAATATCCCAGACGCAGGAACATCAGCGGCAATATCCCAGTCGTAGGGATATTGCGGGATAATATCCGGGTCCCAGGGACATCGATGTATATTATTCCCTTCATGAGAAAATATCCCAGTCACAAGGTCATCGCGGGGCAATATTCTGGTCACAGGGAAATCGCGGGAATAATGTCCCGGTATCAGGGACATCGAGGGACAATATCTTGGTCACAGGGACATTGTGGAATAACACCCCAGTCACAGGGTCATCGAGAGACAATATCTAGGTTGCAGGGGCGTCGAGGAACAATATCCCAGTTACAGGGATATCAGGGGGCAATATCCCGGTCACAGCAACATCGCGATAAAATATCCTGGTCACAAGTACATCACAGGACAATATCCCGGTCACGGGGACATCGAGAGCCAATATCCTTATCAGGGTAATATCGCTGAACAATATCATGGTCACAAGGACATTTTGGGACAAAATCCAAATCACAGGGACATTGTGGGACAATATCCCCGTCAACGGGACATCGATGGACAATATCCCAGTCACAGGGACATCGCGGGACAATATCCCATTCACAGGGACATCACGGGACATTATTCCATTCACAGGGTCATTGCGGGACAATATCCCGGTCACAGGGGCATCGCGGGACAATATCCCTGTCACAAGGTCAAGATGGGACAATATCCCCGTCACAGGGACATCGCGGGACACTATCCCAGTCTCAGAGTCATCGAGGGCCAATATTGCAGTCACATGGACATCACGGGACAATATCCCTGTCACAGGGACATCGCAGGACAATATCCCAGATGCAGGAACATCAGCGGCAATATCCCGGTCATAGGGATATCGCAGGATAATATCCAGGCCCCAGGGACATCGACGGATAACATTCCCTTCACTGGAAAATATCCCGGTCACAAGGTCATCACGGGACAATATCCCGGTCACAGGGAAATCGCGGGAACAATATACCGGTATCAGGGATATCGGGGGACAATATCCTGGTCACAGTGACATCGAGCTACAATATCCCGGTCACAGGGACATTGAGGTGCAATATCCTAATAACAGGGACATCGAGGTACAATGTCCCAGTCGCAGGGACATCGAGGGACAATATCCCAGTCACAGGTACATCAGAGACAATATCCCGGTCACAGGGACATCGCGAGAAAATATCCTGGTCACAAGTACTTTGCGGGACAATATCCCGGTCATGGGGAGATCGAGAGCCAATATCCTTATCAGGGTAATATCGCAGAACAATATCCTGGTCACAAGGACATTTTGGGACAAAATGCAAATCACAGGGACATTGCGGGAAATATCCCGGTCACGAGGTCATCACCCGGGCAATATCCCGGTAATAGGGACACCGTGGGACAATATCCTGGTCACAAGGACATTGCGGGACAATATCTGTGTCACAGGGAAATCGCGGGACAATATCCCAGACGCAGGAATATCAGCGGCAATATCCCGGTCGTAGGGATATCGCGGGATAATATCCGGGTCCCAGGGACATCGACGGATATTATTCCCTTCACGGGAAAATATCCCGGTCACAAAGTCATCGCATGGCAATATCCTGGTCACAGGGAAATCGCGGGAATAATATCACGGTATCAGGGACATCGAGGGACAATATCTTGGTCACAGGGACATTGTGGAATAACACCCCAGGCACAGGGTCATCGAGAGACAATATCCAGGTCGCAGGGACGTCGAGGAATAATATCCCGGTCACAGGGACATTGTGGTATGAAATCCAAGTCACAGGGACATCGCGGAACAATATCCCAGGCACAGGGACATCAGGGGCAATATCCCGGTTACAGGGATATGGCTGGACAAAATGCAGTTTCCAGGGACATTGAGGGATAATATTCCCATCACAAGGACATCACGGGACAATATCCAAGCCGCAGGAACATCAAGAGACAAGATCCCCATCACAGAGTCATTGTGGGACAATATCCCGGTCAACGGGACATCGAGGGACAATATCCCAGTCACACGGACATCGCGGGACATTATCCCATTCACAGGGTCATTGCGGGACAATATCCCTGTCACAGGGACATCGCGGGACAATATCCCTGTCACAGAGTCATCGGTGGGCCAATATTGCAGTCACAAGAACATCACGGGACAATATCCCAGTCACAGGGTCATCGCAGGACAATATCCCAATCATGGGGACATCGCGGGACAATATCCTGGTCACAAGGTCATCGAGGGACAGTATCCCAGTCACAGGGTCAACACGGGACAATATCCCGGTCACAGGGACATTGCAGGACAATATCCCAGACGCTGGAACATCAGGGGCAATATCCCGGTCGTAGGGATATCGTGGGATAAAATCCAGATCCCAGGGACATTGACGGATACAATTCCCTTTACGGGACAATATCCCGGTCACAAGGTCATCGCGGGACAATATCCCAGTCACATGGAGATCGCGGGAACAATATCCCGGTATCTGGGATATCGAGGGACAATATCCTGGTCACAGTGACATCGAGGAACAATATCCCGGTCACAGGAACATTGAGGTACAATTTGAGGTAAAGTGTAGGCACTTTACAGCCTTCCGGGCTGAATATTGAATTCAACTACTTTAGATCTTAATCTCCCCCTCCCCCCATCCCCACCCCGTTTCTTCTACCTCCTTTTTTTTTCCAATAATTTATATAGATTCTTCTTTTCCCACCTATTGCCATTATTTTTAAATCTACAACTAATACCCTGTCAATCTTTCCACCCCAACCCCACTAGAGCTGTAAATTGAGTGTCCTGCCATCCATTCTTAATTAGCACTTTTCTTAGCTAATATCACCACCTTCAACACCTCTTTGATCCTTTTGTCTGTGGCATCTTTTGATTATCTGCTCCTATCACTGCTTGCTTGTCCCCACAACCACCCCACCCTCAACTTCTCTCTCCACCCCGCCCCCCACCTTAAACCAGCTTATATTTCACCTCTCTGCTAACTATACTTCAGTTCTGTTGAAGGGTCATGTTGGACTCGAAACGTCAACTCTTTTCTTCTCCACTGATGCTGCCAGACCTGTTGAGTTTTTCCAGGTAATTCTGTTTTTGTTCAGGTACAATATCCTGATAACAGGGACATTGAGGTACAATGTCCCAGTCGCAGGGACATCGAGGGACAATATCCCAGTCACAGGGACATCAGGGGCAATATTCCGATCACAGGGACATCGTGAGAAAATATCCTGGTCACAGATACATCGCATGACAATATCCCAGTCACGGCGACATCGAGAACCAATATCCTTATCAGGGTAATATCGCGGAACAATGTCCTGGACACAAGGACATTTCGGGACAAAATCCAAATCACAGGGACATTGCGGGAAATATCTCAGTTACAGGGACATCATCCGGGCAATATCCCGGTCACAGGGACACCATGGGACAATATCCTGGTCACAAGGATATTGTGGAACAATATCTGTGTCAAAGGGACATTGTGGGACAATATCCCAGTCACAGGGACATCGTGGGACAATATACCTGTCACAGGGTCATCACAGGAAAATATCCCTGTCACAGGGTCATCGTGGGACAATATCCCGGTCACAGGGATGTTGTGGTACGAAATCCTAGTCACAGGGACATCGCGGAACAATATCCCAGGCACAGGGACACCAGGGGCAATATCCTGGTTGTAGGGATATGGCTGGACAAAATGCAGCTTCCAGGGACATTGAGGGATAATAGTCTCATCACAAGGACATCACGGGACAATATCCAAGCTGCAGGAACGTCAAGAGACAAGATCCCCGTCACAGAGGCATTGTGGGACAATATCGCAGTCACAGGGAAATCGCGGGACAATATCCCTGTCACAGAGTCATCGATGGGCCACTATTGCAATCACAAGAACATCACAGGACAATATCCCAGTCATAGGGTCAATGTGGGACAATATCCTGCTCACAAGGTCATCGAGGGACAGTATCCCAGTCACAGGGACATCGCGGGACAATATCCCAGTCACAGGGTCATCACAGGACAATATCCCAATCATGGGGACATCGCGGGACAATATCCTGGTCACAAGGTCACCGAGGGACAGTATCCCAGTCACAGGGTCATTGTGGGACAATATCCCAATCACAGGGACATCGCAGGACAATATTCCAGTCACAGGGTCAACACGGGGCAATATCCCGGTCACAGGGACATTGCAGGACAATATCCCAGACGCTGGAACATCAGGGGCAATATCCCGGTCGTAGGGATATCGTGGGATAATATCCGGATCCCAGGGCCATTGACGGATACGATTCCCTTTACGGGACAATATCCCGGTCACAAGGTCATCGCGGGACAATATCCCAGTCACAGGGAGATCGCGGGACAATATCCCAGTTGCAGGAACGTCAGGGGCAATATCTCATTTGTAGGGATTTTGTGGGACAATTTCCCAGTCACAGGGTCATCACAGGATAATATCCCTGTCACAGGGAAATCGCAGGACAATATCCCAGTCATGGGGTTTTCAGAGGACAATATCCCTGTCACAGGGACAACGCAGGACAATATCCCGGACACTGGGACATCGAGGGACAATATCCCGGACACAGGGACATCGAGGGACAATATCCCAGTCACAGGGACATCAGGGGCAATATTCCGGTGACAGGGACATCGTGAGAAAATATCCTGGTCACAGATACATCGCATGACAATATCCCAGTCACGGCGACATCGAGAGCCAATATCCTTATCAGGGGAATATCGCGGAACAATGTCCTGGACACAAGGACATTTCGGGACAAAATCCAAATCACAGGGACATTGCGGGAAATATCCCGGTTACAGGGACATCATCCAGGCAATATCCCGGTCACAGGGACACCATGGGACAATATCCTGGTCACAAGGATATTGCGGAACAATATCTGTGTCAAAGGGACATTGTGGGAAAATATCCCAGTCACAGGGACATCGTGGGACAATATACCTGTCACAGGGTCATCACAGGAAAATATCCCTGTCACAGGGTCATCGTGGGACAATATCCTAGTCACAGGTACAACGCGGGACAATATCCCAGTCACAGGGAAATCGAGGGACAATATCCCAGTCACAGGGACATCAGGGGCAATACCCCGGTTGTAGGGATATGGCTGGACAAAATGCAGCTTCCAGGGACATTGAGGGATAATATTCCCATCACGGGGCAATATCCAAGACGCAGGAACATCAAGAGACAAGATCGCCATCACAGAGGCATTGTGGGACAATATCCCAGTCACAGGGACATCGCGGGACAATATCCCAGTCACAGAGTCATTGATGGGCCAATATGGCAGTCACAAGAACATCACAGGACAATATCCCAGTCACAGGGTCAATGTGGGACAATATCCTGGTCACAAGGTCATCGAGGGACAGTATCCCAGTCACAGGGTCATCGCGGGACAATATCCCAATCACAGGGACATCGCGGGACAATATCCCAGTCACAGGGTCAATACGGGACAATATCCCGGTCACAGGGACATTGCAGGACAATATCCCAGACGCTGGAACATCAGGGGCAATATCCCGGTCATAGGGATATCGTGGGATAATATCCGGATCCCAGGGACATTGACGGATACAATTCCCTTTACGGGACAATATCCCGGTCACAAGGTCATCGCGGGACAATATCCCAGTCACAGGGAGATCGCGGGAACAATATCCCGGTATCTGGGATATCGAGGGACAATATCCTGGTCACAGTGACATCGAGGAACAATATCCCGGTCACAGGAACATTGAGGTACAATTTGAGGTAAAGTGTAGGCACTTTACAGCTTCCAGGCTGAATATTGAATTCAACAACTTTAGATCTTAAACTACCCCTCCCCCCATCCCCACCCAGTTTCTTCCCCCTCCTTTTTTTTTTCAATAATTTATATAGATTCTTCTTTTCCCACCTATTGCCATTATTTTTAAATCTACAACTAATACCCTGTCAATCTTTCCACCCCAACCCCACTAGAGCTGTACCTTGAGTGTCCTGCCATCCATTCTTAATTAGCACTTTTCTTAGCTAATATCACCACCTTCAACACCTCTTTGATCCTTGTGTCTGTGACATCTTTTGATTATCTGCTCCTATCACTGCTTGCTTGTCCCCACAACCACCCCACCCTCAACTTCTCTCTCCCCCCGCCTTCCACCTTAAACCAGCTTATATTTCCCCTCTCTGCTAACTATACTTCAGTTCTGTTGAAGTGTCATGTTGGACTCGAAACGTCAACTCTTTTCTTCTCCACCGATGCTGCCAGACCTGCTGAGTTTTTCCAGGTAATTCTGTTTTTATTGAGGTACAATATCCTGATAACAGGGACATTGAGGTACAATGTCCCAGTCGCAGGGACATCGAGGGACAAGATGCAGGAACATCAAGAGACAAGATCCCCATCACAGAGGCATTGTGGGCAATATCCCGGTCAACAGGACATCGAGGGACAATATCCCAGTCACAGGGACATCGCGGGACAATATCCCATTCACAGGGTCATTGCGGGACAATATCCCTGTCACAGGGACATCGCGGGACAATATCCCTGTCACAGTCATCGATGGGCCAATATTGCCATCACAAGAACATCACGGGACAATATCCCAGTCACAGGGTCAACACGGGACAATATCCCGGTCACAGGGGCATTGCAGGACAATATCCCAGACACAGGAACATCAGGGGCAATATCCAGATCGTAGGGATATCGTGGGATAATCTCCAGATCCCAGGGACATCGAAGAATATAATTCCCTTCACGGGAAAATATCCCGGTCACAAGGTCATCGCGGGACAATATACCAGTCACAGGGAAATCGCGGGAACAATATCCTGGTCACAGATACATCGCATGACAATATCCCAGTCACGGGGACATCGAGAGGCCATATCGTTATCTGGGTAATATCGCGGAACAATATCCTGGTCACAAGGACATTTTGGGAAAAAACCCAAATCACAGGGACATTGCGGGAAATATCCTGGTTACAGAGACATCATCCGGGCAATATCCCGGTCACAGGGGAACACTGCGGAACAATATCCTGGTCACAAGGACATTGCGGAACAATTTCTGTGTCAAAGGGACATTGTGGGACAATATCCCAGTCACAGAGACATCGTGGGACAATATCCCTGTCACAGGGTCATCGCGGGACAATATCCCGGTCACAGGAAAATTGCGGGAACAATATCCCAGTATCAGGGACATCAAGGGACAATATCCCGGTCACAGGGATATTGAGTCAATATCCAGGTCACAGAGTCATCGTGGAATAATGTCCCGGTCACTGGGTCATCGAGAGACAATATCCAGGTCACAGGGACATCGAGGTACAATATCCTGGTCACAAGGACATTTCGGGACAAAATCCAAATCACAGGGACATCAGGTGGGCAATATCCCGGTCACAGCGACACCGTAGGTCAATATCCAGGTCACAAGGGCATTGCGGGACAATATCTGTGTCAAAGGGACATCGTGGGACAATATCCCTGTCATAGGGTCATCGCAGGACAATATCCCAGACGCAGGAACATCAGCGGCAACATCCCGGTCGTAGGAATATCGCGGGATTATATCCGGGTCACAGGGACATCGATGGATGTTATTCCCTTCAAGGGAAAATATCCCGGACACAAGGTCATCGCAGGGCAATATACCGGTCACAGGGACATCGCGGGACAATATCCCAGTCACGGGGACATCGCGGGACAATATCACCGTCAGAGGGTCATCGTGGGACAATATCCCAGTCACAGGTATATTGTGGGACTATATCCCAGTCACAGGGACATAGCGGGACAATATCCCAATCAACGGGTCAACGCGGGGCAATATCCCTGTCACAAGGACATCGCGGGACAATATCCCAGTCACAGGGTCAACACGGGACAATATCCCGGTCTCAGGGACATCGCCAGACAATATCCCAGACGCAGGAACATCAGCGGCAATATCCCAGTCGTAGGGATATCGTGGGATAATATCCAGGTCCCAGGAACATAGACGGATAATATTTCCATCACGAGACAATATCCTGGTCACAAGGTCATCGCGGGACAATATCCCGCTCACAGGATAATCGCGGGAACAAGATCCCGGTATCAGGGACATCGAGGGACAATATCCCTGTCACAGGGATATTGAGGGACAATATCCAGGTCACAGGGACATCGGGGTACAATATCCTGGTCACAAGGACATTTCGGGACAAAATCCAAATCACAGGGACATCAGGCAGGCAATATTCTGGTCACAGCGACACCGTAGGTCAATATCCAGGTCACAAGGGCATTGCGGGACAATATCTGTGTCAAAGGGACATCGTAGGACAATATCCCAGTCACAGGGACATCGCGGGACATTATCTCTGTCATAGGTTCATCGCGGGACAATATCCCTGTGACAGGGTCATCGAGGGACAATATCCCTGTGACAGGTACATCATGGGACAATATCCCAGTCACAGAGACATCACGGGACTATATCCCAGTCACTGGAACATCAGGGGCAATATCTCAGTTCTGGGGTTTTGCGGGACAATATCCCAGTCGCAATGACATCGACGGATAATATTCAATCACGGGACAATATCCCGGTCACAAGGTCATCACGGGACAATATCCAGTTCACAGGGACATCGAGGTACAATATCCCGGTCTCAGGGACATTGTGGTATGAAATCCTCGCCACTGGGACATCGAGGGACAATATCTCAGTCACAGGGACATCAAGGGGCAATATCCGGGTCACAGGGACAACGCGGGACAATAGCCCAGTCACAGGGACATCGCGGGACAATATTCCATTCACAGGGACATCGCAGGACAACATCCCAGTCACAAGGACATTGTGGGACAATATCACTGTCGCAGGGACATCACGGACCAATATCCCTGTCACAGGGTCATCGATGGACAATATCCAAGTCACAGGGACATCATGGGTCAATATCCCTGTCACACGGACATAGCGGGACAATATGCCAAACACAGGGACATCGTGGGACAATATCCCGGTCACAAGGAAATCAGGGGCAATATCCCAGACACAGGGACATCGCGGGACTATATGCCAGTCACAGGGTCATAGCGGGTCAATATCCCAATCAATGTGTCAACGCGGGACAATATCCCTGTCACAAGGACATCGCGGGACAATATCCGAGTCACAGGGTCAACACGGGACAATAACCCGGTCTCAGGGACATCGCCATTCAATACCCAGACGCAGGAACATCAGCGGCAATATCCCGGTCATAGGTATATCACGGGATAATATCCAGGTCCCAGGAACATAGATGGATAATATTCCCATCAAGGGACAATATCCCAGTCACAAGGTCATCGCAGGACAATATCCTGGTCACAGGAAAATCACAGGAACAATATCCCAGTATCAGGGACATCAAGGGACAATATCCCGGTCACAGGGATATTGAGGGACAATATCCAGATCACAGGGTCATCGTGGAATAATGTCCCGGTCACAGGGTCATCGAGAGACAATATCCAGGTCTCAGGGACATCGAGGTACAATATCCTCGTCACAAGGACATTTCGGGACAAAATCCAAATCACAGGGACATCAGGCGGGCAATATCCTGGTCACAGCGACACCGTAGGTCAATATTCAGGTCACAAGGGCATTGTGGGACAATATCTGCGTCAAAGGGACATTGTAGGACAATATCCCTGTCATAGGGTCATCGCAGTACAATATCCCAGATGCAGGAACATCAGCGGCAATATCCCAGTCGTGGGGATATCGTGGGATAATATCCAGGTCCCAGGAACATAGACGGATAATATTCCCATCACGGGACAAATATCCCGGTCACAAAGTCATCGCGGGAAAATATTCTGGTCACAGGAAAATCGCAGGAACAAGATCCCGGTATCAGGGACATCGAGGGACAATATCCTGGTCACAGGGATATTGAGGGACAATATCCAGGTCACAGGGACATCGAGGTACAATATCCTGGTCACAAGGACATTTCGGGACAAAATCCAAATCACAGGGACATCAGGCAGGCAATATTCTGGTCACAGCGACACCGTAGGTCAATATCCAGGTTACAAGGGCATTGCGGGACAATATCTGTGTCAAAGGGACATCGTAGGAAAATATCCCAGTCACAGGGACATCACGGTACAATATCCCTATCATAGGTTCATCGCGGGACAATATCCCTGTGACAGGGTCATCGAGGGACAATATCCCTGTGACAGGTACATCGTGGGACAATCTCCCAGTCACAGAGACATCGCGGGACTATATCCCAGTCGCAGGAACATCAGGGGCAATATCTCGGTTCTGGGGTTTTGCGGGACAATATCCCGGTCCCAATCACATCGAGGGATAATATTCCCATCACGGGACAATATCCCGGTCACAAGGTCATCACGGGACAACATCCCGGTCACTGGGACATCGACGTACAATATCCCAGTCACAGGGACAAAGTGGGACAATATCCTGGTCACAGGGTCATCGAGGGACAGTATCCCAGTCGAGTGTCATCGCGGGACAATATCCCAATCACAGGGACATCGCGGGACAATATCCCAGTCACAGGGTCAACACGGGACAATATCCCGGCCACAGGGACAGCAGGGGACAATATCGAAGACGCAGGAACATCAGGGGCAATATCCCGGTCGTAGGGATATCTCGGGATAATATCCAGGTCCCAGGGTCATCGACGGATAATATTTCCATCACGGGACAATATCCCGGTCACAAGGTCATTGCGGGGCAATATCCCGGTCACAGGGAAATTGCTGGAACAGTATCCCGGTCACATGGAAATCTCGGGAACAATATCCAGGCAACAGTGACATTGAGGGACAATATCCCAGTCACAGTGACATCGTGGGACAATATCCTAGTCACAGGGACATCATGGGATAATATGCCAGTCACACGGACATCAGGGGCAATATCTGTGTGAAAGCGACATCGTGGGACAATATCCCAGTCACAGGGACATCGAGGTATAGTATCCCGATTACAGGGACATTGCGGGAAATATCCCGGTCACAGGGACATCACCCGGGAAATATCCCAGTCACAGGGAAACCGTGGGACAATATCCTGGTCACAAGGACATCGCGGGACAATATCCCTGTCGCAGGGACATCACGGGACAATATCCCTGTTACAGGGTCATCGATGGACAATATCCCAGTCACAGGGACATCGTGGGACAATATCCCTGTCACACGGACATAGCGGGACAGTATCCCAATCACAGGGACATCGTGGGACAATATCCCGGTCACAAGGAAATCAGGGGCAATATCCCAGTCACAGGAACATCGAGGGACAATATCCCAGTCACAGGGATATCAGGGGCAATATCGCGGTCACAGGGACATTGCGCGAAAATATCCTGGTCACAGGTACATCGCGCGACAATATCCCGGTCAAGGGGACATCGAGACCCAATATCATTATAAGGGTAATATCGCGGAACAATATCCTGGCAACAAGGACATTTCAGGACAAAATGCAAGTCACAGGGACATTGCGGGAATTACCCCAGTCACAGGGACATCACCCGGGCAATATCCCAGTCTCAGGGACACTGTGGGACAATATCTTGGAAAATAAAGACATTGCGGGACAATATCCCTGTCACAGGGACATCACGGGACAATATCCCTGTCACAGGGTCACCGATGGACAATATCCGAGCCTCAGGTACATCGTGGGACAATATCCCTGTCACAGGGACATCGCAGGACAATATCCCAATCACAGGCACATCGTGGGACAATATCCCACTCACAGGGACATCGCTGTTCAATAGCCCAGTAACAGGGACATCACGGGACAATATCCCAATCACAGGGACATCGCAGGACAATATCACCATCAGAGGGTCATCGCGGGACAATATCCCAGTCACAGGGACATCGCAGGACTATATCCCAGTCACAGGGACATAGCTGGTCAATATCGCTATCAAAGGGTCAACTCGGGACAATATCCCTGTCACAAGGACATCGCGGGAAAATATCCCAGTCACAGGGTCAACACGGGACAATATCCCGGTCCCAGGGACATCGCCAGACAATATCCCAGACGCAGGAACATAAGCGGCAATATCCCAGTCGTAGGGATATCGCGGGATAATATCCAGGTCCCAGGAACATAGACGGATAATATTCCCATCACGGGACAATATCCCGGTCACAGGATAATCGCGGGAACAAGATCCCGGTATCAGGGACATCGAGGGACAATATCCCGGTCACAGGGATATTGAGGGACAATATCCAGGTCACAGGGACATCGGGGTACAATATCCTGGTCACAAGGACATTTCGGGACAAAATCCAAATCACAGGGACATCAGGCAGGCAATATTCTGGTCACAGCGACACCGTAGGTCAATATCCAGGTCACAAGGTCATTGCGCGACAATATCTGTGTCAAAGGAACATCGTAGGACAATATCCCAGTCACAGGGACATCGCGGGACATTATCCCTGTCATATGTTCATCGCGGGACAATATCCCTGTCACAGGGTCATCGAGGGACAATATCCCTGTGACAGGTACATCATGGGACAATATCCCAGTCACAGAGACATCACGGGACTATATCCCAGTCGCAGGAACATCAGGGGCAATATCTCGGTTCTGGGGTTTCGCGGGACAATATCCCAGTCCCAATGACATCGACGGATAATATTCAATCACGGGACAATATCCCGGTCACAAGGTCATCACGGGACAATATCCAGTTCACAGGGACATCGAGGTACAATATCCCGGTCTCAGGGACATTGTGGTATGAAATCCTCGCCACTGGGACATCGAGGGACAATATCTCAGTAACAGGGACATCAAGGGGCAATATCCGGGTCACAGGGACAACGCGGGACAATAGACCAGTAACAGGGACATCGCGGGACAATATTCCATTCACAGGGACATCGCAGGACAACATCCCAGTCACAAGGACATTGTGGGACAATATCACTGTCGCAGGGACATCACGGGACAATATCCCTGTCACAGGGTCATCGATGGACAATATCCAAGTCACAGGGACATCGTGGGACAATATCCCTGTCACACGGACATAGCGGGACAATATGCCAAACACAGGGACATCGTGGGACAATATCCCAGTCACAAGGAAATCAGGGGCAATGTCCCAGTCACAGGGACATCGCGGGACTATATGCCAGTCACAGGGTCATAGCGGGTCAATATCCCAATCAATGTGTCAATGCAGGACAATATCCCTGTCACAAGGACATCGCGGGACAATATCCGAGTCACAGGGTCAACACGGGACAATAACCCGGTCTCAGGGACATCGCCATTCAATACCCAGACGCAGGAACATCAGCGGCAATATCCCGGTCGTAGGTATATCGCGGGATAATATCCAGGTCCCAGGAACATAGATGGATAATATTCCCATCAAGGGACAATATCCCAGTCACAAGGTCATCGCGGGACAATATCCCGGTCACAGGAAAATCACGGGAACAATATCCCAGTATCAGGGACATCAAGGGACAATATCCCGGTCACAGGGATATTGTGGGACAATATCCATGTCACAGGGACATCGAGGTACAATATCCTGGTCACAAGGACATTTCGGGACAAAATCCAAATCACAGGGACATCAGACGGTCAATATTCTTGTCACAGCGACACCGTAGGTCAATATCCAGGTTACAAGGGCATTGCGGGACAATATCTGTGTCAAAGGGACATCGTAGGAAAATATCCCAGTCACAGGGACATCATGGGACAATATCCCTATCATAGGTTCATCGCGGGACAATATCCCTGTGACAGTGTCATCGAGGGACAATATCCCTGTGACAGGTACATCGTGGGACAATCTCCCAGTCACAGAGACATCGCGGGACTATATCCCAGTCGCAGGAACATCAGGGGCAATATCTCGGTTCTGGGGTTTCGCAGGACAGTATCCCGGTCCCAATCACATCGACGGATAATATTCCCATCACAGGACAATAGCCCGGTCACAAGGTCATCACGGGACAACATCCCGGTCACTGGGACATCGACGTACAATATCCCAGTCACAGGGACATTGAGCGACAATATCCCAGTCACAGGGACAAAGTGGGACAATATCCTGGTCACAGGGTCATCGAGGGACAGTATCCCAGTCACAGGGTCATCGCTGGACAATGTCCCAATCACAGGGACATCGCGGGACAATATCCCAGTCACAGGGTCAACACGGGACAATATCCCGGCCACAGGGACAGCAGGGGACAATATCGAAGACGCAGGAACATCAGGGGCAATATCCCGGTCGTAGGGATATCTCGGGATAATATCCGGGTCCCAGGGTCATCGACGGATAATATTTCCATCACGGGACAATATCCCGGTCACAAGGTCATTGCGGGGCAATATCCCGGTCACAGGGAAATTGCTGGAACAGTATCCCGGTCACATGGAAATCTCGGGAACAATATCCAGGTCACAGTGACATTGAGGGACAATATCCCAGTCACAGGGACATCGTGGGATGATATCGCGGTCACAGGGTCATCGAAAGGCAATATACAGGTCACAGGGACATCGAGGTACAATATCCCGGAATCAGAGACATCGAGGGACAATATCCTTTGTCACAGGGACATTGAGGGACAATATTCAGGTCACAGGGTCATCGTGGAATAACAACCCAGTCACAGGGTCATCGAGAGACAATATCCAGTTCACAGCGACATCAAGGTACAATATACCGGTCACAGGGACATTATGGTATGAAATCCTAGTCACTGGGACATCGAGGGACAATATCTCAGTCACAGGGACATCGAGGGGCAATATCCTGGTCACAGGGACATCGCGAGTAAATATCCTGGTCACAGGTACTTTGCAGGACAATATCACCGTCAGAGGGTCATCGCGGGACAATATCCCAGTCACAGGGACATAGTGGGACTATATCACAGTCACAGGGACATAGCGGGTCAATATCCCAAACAAAGGGTCAACGCGGGACAATATCCCTGTCACAAGGGCATTGCGGGACAATATCCCAGTCACAGGTTCAACACGGGACAATAACCCGGTCTCAGGGACATCGCCAGACAATATCCCAGACGCAGGAACATCAGCGGCAATATCCCTGTCGTAGGGATATCGCGGGATAATATCCATTTCCCAGGAACATTGATGGATAATATTTCCATCACGGGACAATATCCCGGTCACAAGGTCATCGCGGGACAATATCCCGGTCAAAGGAAAATTGCGGGAACAATATCCCAGTATCAGGGACATCAAGGGACAATATCCCGGTCAAAGGGATATTGAGTTAATATCCAGGTCACAGAGTCATCGTGGAATAATGTCCCGGTCACCGGGTCATCAAGAGACAATATCCAGGTCACAGGGACATCGAGGTACAACATCCTGGTCACAAGGACATTTCGGGACAAAATCCAAATCACAGGGACATCAGGTGGGCAAAATCCCGGTCACAGCGACACCGTAGGTCAATATCCAGGTCACAAGGGCATTGCGGGACAATATCTGTGTCAAAGGGACATCGTGGGACAATATCCCTGTCATAGGTTCATCGCAGGACAATATCCCAGATGCAGGAACATCAGCGGCAACATCCCGGTCGTAGGAATATCGCGGGATTATATCCGGGTCGCAGGGACATCGATGGATGTTATTCCCTTCAAGGGAAAATATCCCGGACACAAGGTCTTTGCAGGGCAATATACCGGTCACAGGGACATCGCGGGACAATATCACCGTCAGAGGGTCATCGCGGGACAATATCCCAGTCACAGGGATATCGTGGGACTATATCCCAGTCACAGGGACATAGCAGGTCAATATCCCAATCAACGGGTCAACACAGGACAATATCCCTGTCGCAAGGACATCGCGGGACAATATCCCAGTCACAGGGTCAACACGGGACAATATCCCGGTCTCAGGGACATCGCCAGACAATATCCCAGACGCAGGAACATCAGCGGCAACATCCCAGTCGTAGGGATATCGCGAGATAATATCCAGGTCCCAGGAACATAGACGGATAATATTCCCATCACGGGACAATATCCCGGTCACAAGGTCATCACGGGACAATATCCAGTTCACAGGGACATTGAGGTACAATATCCCGGTCTCAGGGACATTGTGGTATGAAATCCTCATCACTGGGACATCGAGGGACAATATCTCAGTCACAGGGACATCAAGGGGCAATATCCGGGTCACAGGGACATCGCGGGACAATATTCCATTCACAGGGACATCGCAGGACAACATCCCAGTCACAAGGACATTGTGGGACAATATCAAAGTCGCAGGGACATCACGGGACAATATCCCTGTCACAGGGTCATCGATGGACAATATCCAAGTCACAGGGACATCGTGGGACAATATCCCTGTCACACGGACATAGCGGGACAATATGCCAAACACAGGGACATCGTGGGACAATATCCCGGTCACAAGGAAATCAGGGGCAAGATCCCAGACACAGGGACATCGCAGGACTATATGCCAGTCACAGGGTCATAGCGGGTCAATATCCCAATCAATGTGTCAACGCGGGACAATATCCCTGTCACAAGGACATCGCGGGACAATATCCGTGTCACAGGGTCAACACGGGACAATAACCCGGTCTCAGGGACATCGCCATACAATACCCAGACGCAGGAACATCAGCGGCAATATCCCGGTCGTAGGTATATCGCGGGATAATATTCAGGTCCCAGGAACATAGATGGATAATATTCCCATCAAGGGACAATATCCCAGTCACAAGGTCATCGCGGGACAATATCCTGGTCACAGGAAAATCACAGGAACAATATCCCAGTATCAGGGACATCAAGGGACAATATCTCGGCCACAGGGATATTGAGGGACAATATCCAGGTCACAGGGTCATCGTGGAATAATGTCCCGGTCACAGGGTCATCGAGAGACAATATCCAGGTCTCAGGGACATCGAGGTACAATATCCTCGTCACAAGGACATTTCGGGACAAAATCCAAAGCACAGGGACGTCAGGCGGGCAATATCCTGGTCACAGCGACACCGTAGGTCAATATTCAGGTCACAAGGGCATTGTGGGACAATATCTGCGTCAAAGGGACATTGTGGGACAATATCCCTGTCATAGGGTCATCGCAGTACAATATCCCAGATGCAGGAACATCAGCGGCAATATCCCAGTCGTAGGGATATCGTGGGATAATATCCAGGTCCCAGGAACATAGACGGATAATATTCCCATCACGGGACAATATCCCGGTCACAAGGTCATCGCGGGACAATATCCCGCTCACAGGAAAATCGCGGGAACAAGATTCCGGTATCAGGGACATCGAGGGACAATATCCCAGTCACAGGGATATTGAGGGACAATATCCAGGTCACAGGGACATCGAGGTACAATATCCTGGTCACAAGAACATTTCAGGACAAAATCCAAATCACAGGGACATCAGGCGGGCAATATTCTTCTCACAGCGACACCGTAGGTCAATATCCAGGTCACAAGGGCATTGCGGGGAAATATCTGTGTCAAAGGGACATCGTTGGACAATATCCCAGTCACAGGGACATCGCGGGACAATATCCCTGTCATAGGTCCATCGCGGGACAATATCCCTGTGACAGGGTCATCGAGGGACAATAGCCCTGTGACAGGTACATTGTGGGACAATATCCCAGCCACAGAGACATCGCGGGACTATATCCCAGTCGCAGGAACATCAGGGGCAATATCTCGGTTCTGGTGTTTCGCGGGACAATATCCCGGTCCCAATAACATCGATGGATAATATTCCCATCACGGCACAATATCCCGGTCACAAGGTCATCAGGGGACAACATCCCGGTCACTGGGACATCGAGGTACAATATCCCAGTTACAGGGACATCGAGCGACAATATCCCAGTCACAGGGTCAAAAAGGGACAATATCCCAATCACAGGGACATCGCGGGACAATATCCCAGTCACAGGGTCAAAAAGGGACAATATCCCGGCCACAGGGACATCAGGGGACAATATCCTAGATGCAGGAACATCAGGGGCAATATCCCGGTCGTAGGGATATCTCGGGATAATATCCGGGTCCCATGGACATCGACGGATAACATTCCCATCACGGGACAATATCCCGGTCACAAGGTCATCACGGGACAATATCCCGGTCACATAGAAATCGCGGGAACAATATCCAGGTCACAGTGACATTGAGGGACAATATCCCAGTCACAGGGACATCGTGGAATAATATCGCGGTCACAGGGTCATCGAAAGACAATATACAGGTCACAGGGACATCGAGGTACAATATCCCGGCATCAGGGACATCGAGAGACAATATCCAGTTCACAGGGACATCGAGGTACGATATCCCGGTCACAGGGACATTGTGGTATGAAATCCTCGTCACTGGGACATCGCGGGACAATATCTCAGTCACAGGGATATCGAGGGGCAATATCCCGGTCACAGGGACATCGCGAGAAAATATCCTGGTCACAGGTACATCGCAGGACAATATCCCGGTCAGGGGAAATCGAGAGCCAATATCCTTAACGGGGTAATATCGCGGAACAATATCCTGGTCACAAGGACATTTCAGGACAAAACCCAAATCACAGGGACATTGTGGGAAATATCCCGGTTACAGAGACTTCATCCGGGCAATATCCCAGTCACAGTGACACTTTGGAACAATAACATGGTCACAAGGACATTGCGGAACAATATCTGTGTCAAAGGGACATTGTGGGACAATATCCCAGTCACTGGGAGATCGTGGGACAATATCCCTGTCACAGGGTCATCGTGGGATAATATCCCAGTCACAGGGTCATCGAGGGACAATATCCCAGTCACAAGTACAACGCGGGACAATATCCCAGTCAGCAGGGACATCGCGGGACAATATCCCAGTCACAGGGACATCACGGAACAATATCCCAGTCACAGGTACATCGCAGGACAACATCCCAGTCACAGTGACATTGTGGGACAATATCCTAGTCACAGGACATCATGGGATAGTAACCCAGTCACAGGGACATCAGGGGCAATATCTGTGTGAAAGGGGCATCGTGGGACAATATCCCAGTCACAGGGACACCGTGGGACAATATCCTGGTCACAAGGACATTGCGGGACAATATCCCTGTCACAGGGTCATCGATGGACAATATCCAAGTCACTGGGACATCGTGGGACAATATCCCTGTTACGCGGACATAGCGGGACAATATCCCAATCACAGGGACATCGTGGGTCAATATCCCGGTCACAGTTACATCGTGGGACAATATCCCGGTCACAATGAAATCAGGGGCAATATCCCAGACACAGGGACATCGCGGGACTATATCCCAGTCACAGGGACATAGCGGATCAATATCCCAATCAAAGGGTCAACGCGGGACAATATCCCTGTCACAAGGACATCGCGGGAAAATATCCCAGTCACAGGGTCAACACGGGACAAAACCCGGTCTCAGGGACATCGCCAGACAATATCCCAGACGCAGGAACATCAGTGGCAATATCCCGGTCGTAGGTATATTGTGGGATAATATCCAGGTCCCAGGAAGATAGACGGATAAAATTCCCATCATGGGACAAAATCCGGTCACAAGGTCATCGCGGGACAATATCCCGGTCACAGGAAAATGGCAGGAGCAATATCCCAGTATCAGGGACATCGAGGGACAATATACCGGTCACAGGGATAATGAGGGACAATATCCAGGTCACAGGGTCATCGCAGAATAATGTCCCGGTCACAGGGTCATTGAGAGACAACATCCAGGTCACAAGGACATCGAGGTACAATATCCTGGTCACAAGGACATTTCGGGACAAAATCCAAATCACAGGGACATCATGCGGGCAATATCCCGGTCACAACGACACCGTAGATCAATATCCAGGTCACAAGGGCATTGCGGGACAATATTTGCATCAAAGGGACATCGTGGGACAGTATCCCTGTCATAGGGCCATCGCAGTACAATATCCCAGATGCAGGAACATCAGCGGCAATAACCCGGTCGTAGGGATATTTTGCGGGATAATATCCGGGTCCCAGGGAAATCGACGGATGTTATTCCCTTCACGGGAAAATATCCCGGTCACAAGGTCATCGCGGGACAATATCCCGGTCACAGGGAAATCGCGGGAACAGTATCCTGTTCACAGATACATCGCATGACAATATCCCGGTCACGGGGACATCGAGAGGCCATATCCTTATCAGGGTTATATCGCGGAACAATATCCTGGTCACAAGGACATTTTGGGATGAAACCCAAATCACAGGGACATTGCGGAAAATATACCGGTTACAGAGACTTCATCCGGGCAATATCCCATTCACAGGGACACTGTGGAACAATATCCTGGTCACAAGGACATTGCAGAACAATATCTGTGTCAAAGGGACATTGTGGGACAATATCCCAGTCACAGGGACATCGTGGGGCAATATCCCTGTCAAAGGGTCATCATGGGATAATATCCCTGTCACAGGGACATCGAGGGGCAAAATCCCAGGCACAGGGACATCACGGAACAATATCCCAGTCATAGGTACAACGCGGGACAATATCCGAGTCACAGGGACATCACGGGACAATATCCCAGGCACAGGGACATCACGGAACAATATCCCAGTCACAGGTACAACGCAGGACAATATCCCAGTCGCTGGTACAACGCGGGACAAAATCCCAGTCACAGGGACATCATGGGACAATATTCCATTCACAGGGACATCGCAGGACAACATCCCAGTCACAGTGACATCGTGGGACAATATCCTAGTCACAGGGACATTGTGGGATAATATCCCAGTCACAGGGACATCAGGCGCAATATCTGTGTGAAAGGGACATCGTGGGGTAATATCCCAGTCACAAGGACATCGAGGTACAATATCCCGATTACAGGGACATTGCGGGAAATATCCCGGTCACAGGGACATCACCCCTGAAATGTCCCTGTCACAGGGACACCATGGGACAATATACTGGTCACAAGGACATTGCGGGACAATATCCCTGTCGCAGGGACATCACGGGACAATATCCCAGTCACAGGGTCATCGATGTACAATATCCGAGACACAGGTACATCGTGGGACAATATCCCTGTCACACGGACATCGTGGGACAATATCCCAATCACAGGGACATCGTAGTACAATATCCCGGTCACAGGGAAATCAAGTTACAATATCCCGGTCACAGGGACATTGAGGTACAATATCCCAGTCACAGGGACATCGAGGGACAATATCCCAGTCACAGGGACATCAGGGGCAATATCCTTATAAGGGTAATATCGTGGAACAATATCCTGGCAACAAGGACATTTCAGGACAAAATGCAAATCACAGGGACTTTGCGGGAATTACCCGAGTCACAGGGACATCACCCGGGCAATACCCCACTCTCAGGGACACCGTGGGACAATATCCTGGAAAACAAGGACATTGCAGGACAATATCCCTGTCACAGGGAATGCAGGGGACAATATCCCTGTCACAGGGTCACCGATGGACAATATCCGAGTCTCAGGTACATTGTGGGACAATATCCCAGTCACAGGGACATCGTGGGACAATATCCCAATCACAGGGACATCGCGGGACAATATCCCAGTCACAGGGACATCGTGGGACAATAGCCCACTCACCGGGACATCACTGTACAATATCCCGGTCACAGGGACATCGCGGGACAATATCCCAGTCACAGGGACATCGCGCAACAATATCACCATCAGAGGGTTATCGCGGGACAATATGCCAGTCACAAGACATCGCGGGACTATATCCCAGTCACAGGGACATAGCGGGTCAATATCCCAATCAAAGGGTCAACGCGGGACAATATCCCTGTCACAAGGACATCGCGGGACAATATCCCAGTCACAGGGTCAACACGGGACAATAACCCGGTCTCAGGCACATCGCCAGACAATATCCCAGACGCAGGAACATTAGCGGCAATATCCCGGTCGTAGGGATATCGCGGGATAATATCCATTTCCCAGGAACATAGATGGATAATATTTCCATCACGGGACAATATCCCGGTCACAAGGTCATCGCGGGACAATGTCCTGGTCACAGGAAAATCGCGGGAACAATATCCCGGTATCAGGGACATCGAGGGACAATATCCCGGTCACAGGGATATTGAGGTACAATATCCAGGTCACAAGGACATTTCGGGACAAAATCCAAATCACAGGGACATCAGGCGGGCAATATCCCGGTCACAGCGAGACCGTAGGTAAATATCCAGGTCACAAGGGCATTGCGGGATAATATCTGTGTCATAGGGTCATCGTGGGACAATACCCCTGTCACAGGGTCATCGTGGGATAATATCCCTGTCACAGGGTCATCGAGGGACAATATCCCAGTCACAGGTACAACACGGGACAATATCCCTGTCACAGGGACATCGCGGGACAATATTCCATTCACAGGGACATCGCAGGACAACATCCCAGTCACAGTGACATCGTGGGACAATATCCTAGTCACAGGGACATTGTGGGATAATATCCCAGTCACAGGGACATCAGGGGCAATATCTGTGCGAAAGGGACATCGTGGAGCAATATCCCAGCCACAGGGACATCGAGGTACAATATCCCGATTACAGGGACATTGCGAGAAATATCCCGGTCACAGGGACATCACCCGGGAAATGCCCCAGTTACAGGGACACCATGGGACAATATCCTTGTCACAAGGACATTGCGGGACAATATCCCTGTCGCAGGGACAACATGGGACAATAACCCAGTCCCAGGGCCATCGATGGACAATATCCGAGACACAGGTACATCATGGGACAATATCCCTGTCACACGGACATCGTGGGACAATATCCCAATCACAGGGACATCGTAGTACAATATCCCGGTCACAGGGAAATCAAGTTACAATATCCCGGTCACAGGGACATCGAGGTACAATATCCCAGTCACAGGGACATCGAGGGACAATATCCCAGTCACAGGGACATCAGGGGCAATATCATTATAAGGGTAATATCACAGAACAATAACGTGGCAACAAGGACATTTCAGGACAAAATGCAAATCACAGGGACATTGCGGGAATTACCCGAGTCACAGGGACATCACCCGGGCAATATTCCAGTCTCAGGGACACCGTGGGACAATATCCTGGAAAACAAGGACATTGCAGGACAATATCCCTGTCACAGGGACATCAGGGGACAATATCCCTGTCACAGGGTCACCGATGGACAATATCCGAGTCTCAGGTACATCGTGGGACAATATCCCAGTCACAGGGACATCATGGGACAATATCTCGGTCTCAGGGACATCGCGGGACAATATCCCAGTCACAGGGCCATTGCGGGACAATATCACCGTCAGAGGGATTTGCGGGACAATATCCCAGTCACAGGACATAGCGGGTCAATATCCCAATCAAAGGGTCAACGCGGGACAATATCCCTGTCACAAGGACATCGCGGGACAATATCCCAGTCACAGGGACAACACGGGACAATAACCCGGTCTCAGGCACATCGCCAGACAATATCCCAGACACAGGAACATCAGTGGCAATGGCCCGGTCGTAGGGATATCGCGGGATAATATCCATTTCCCAGGAACATAGACGGATAATATTCCCATCACAGGACAATATCCCGGTCATAAGGTCATCGCGGGACAATGTCCCGGGCACAGGAAAATCGCGGAACAATATCCCAGTATCAGGGACATCGAGGGACAATATCCCAGTCACAGGGATATTGTGGGACAATATCCAGGTCACAGAGT
Source organism: Cetorhinus maximus (assembly GCF_964194155.1). Taxonomy (NCBI): domain Eukaryota; kingdom Metazoa; phylum Chordata; class Chondrichthyes; order Lamniformes; family Cetorhinidae; genus Cetorhinus; species Cetorhinus maximus. Next base: position 71,596,160 of record NC_135895.1, on the reverse strand, counting down.
CATCGTGGAATAATGTCCCGATCACAGGGTCATCGAGAGACAATATCCAGGTCACAGGGACATCGAGGTACAATATCCTGGTCACAAGGACATTTCGAGACAAAATCCAATCACAGGGACATCAGGTGCGTAATATGCCGGTCACAGCGACACCGTAGGTCAATATCCAGGTCACAAGGGCATTGCAGGACAATATCTGTGTCAAAGGGACATCATGGGACAATATCCCTGTCATAGGGTCATCGCAGCACAATATCCCAGACGCAGGAACATCAGCGGCAATATCCCAGTCGTGGGGATATCGCGGAATAATATCCGGGTCCGCGGGAGATGGACGGATGTTATTCCCTACACGGGAAAATATCCCGGTCACAGGGAAATCGCGGGAACTGTATCCTGGTCACAGATATATTGCATGACAATATGCCGGTCACAGGGACATCGAGAGGCCATATCCTTATCAGGATAATATCGCGGAACAATATCCTGGTCACAAGGACATTTTGGGACAAAACCCAAATCACAGGGACATTGCGGGAAATATTCTGGTTACAGAGACATCATCCGGGCAATATCCCGGTAACAGGGACACTGTGGAACAATATCCTGGTCACAAGGACATTGCGGAACAATATCTGTGTCAAAGGGACATTGTGGGACAATATCCAAGTCACAGGGACATCGTGGGACCATATCCCTGTCAAAGGGTCATCGTGGGACAATATCCCTGTCACAGGGTCATTGTGGATAATATCCCTGTCACAGGGTCATCGAGGGACAATATCCCAGTCACAGGTACAACGCGGGACAATATCCCAGTCACAGGGACGTCGCGGGACAATATCCCAGGCACAGGGACATCACGGAACAATATCGAGGTCACAGGTACAACGCGAGAAAATATACCAGTCACTGGTACAACGCGGGACAATATCTCAGTCACAGGGACATCGTGGGACAATATTCCATTCACAGGGACATCGCAGGACAACATCCCAGTCACAGTCACATCGTGTGACAATATCCTAGTCACAGGGTCATCGTGGTATAATATCCCAGTCACAGGGAGATCAGGGGCAATATCTGTGTGAAAGGGACATCGTGGGACAATATCCCAGTCACAGGGACACCATGGGTCAATATCCTGGTCACAAGGACATTGTGGGACAATATCCCTGTCACAGGGACATCGTGGGACAATATCCCGGTCACAGGGAAATCAAGGTACAATATCCCTGTCACATGGACATCGAGGTATAATATCCCAGTCACAGGGACATCGAGGGACAATATCACAGTCACAGGGACATGAGGGGCAATATCCTTATAAGGGTAATATCGCGGAACAATATCCTGGCAACAAGGACATTTCAGGGCAAAATGCAAATCACAGGGACATTGCGGGAATTACCCAAGTCACAGGGACATCACCCGGGAAATATCCCAGTCTCAGGGACACCGTGGGACAATATCCTGGAAAACAATGACATTGCGGGACAATATCCCTGTCACAGGGACATCAGGGGACAATATCCCTGTCACGGGGTCACAGATAGACAATATCCGAGACTCAGGTACATCGTGGGGCAATATCCCAGTCACAGGGACATCATGGGACAATATCCCAGTCACAGGGACATCGCGGGACAATATCCCAGTCACAGGGACATAGTGGGACAATATTCCACTCACCAGGACATCGCTGTACAATATCCCAGTCACAGGGACATCGCGGGACAATATCCCAATCAAAGGGTCAACGCGGGGCAATATCCCTGTCACAAGTACATCGCGGGACAATATCCCAGTCACAGGGTCAACACGGGACAATGACCCGGTCTCAGGCACATTGCCAGACAATATCCCAGACGCAGGAACATCAGCGGCAATATCCCGGTTGGTGGGATATCGCGGGATAATATGCATTTCCCAGGAACATAGACGGATAATATTCCCATCACGGGACAATAATCCGGACACAAGGTCATCGCGGGACAATATCCCGGTCACAGGAAAATCGCGGAACAATATCCCAGTATCAGGGACATCGAGGGATGATATCCCGGTCACAGGGATATTGATGGACAATATCCAGGTCACAGAGTCATCGTGGAATAATGTCCCGGTCACAGGGTCATCGAGAGACAATATACAGGTCACAGGGACATCGAGGTACAATATCCTGGTCACAAGGACATTTTGGGATAAAATCCAAATCACAGGGACATCAGGTGGGCAATATCCCGGTCACAGCGACACCGTAGGTCAATATCCAGGTCACAAGGGCATTGCGGGACAATATCTGTGTCAAAGGGACATCGTGGGACAATATCCCTGTCATAGGGTCATCGCAGTACAATATCCCAGACGCAGGAACATTAGCGGCAATATCCCGGTCGTAGGGATATCGCGGGATAATATCCAGGTCCCAGAGACATCGATGGATGTTATTCCCTTCATGGGAAAATATCCCGGTCACAAGGTCATCACGGGGCAATATACCGGCCACAGGGACATCGCGGGACAATATCCCAGTCACAGGGACATCGCGAGAAAATATCACCGTCAGAGGGTCATCGCGGGACAATGTCACAGGGACATCGTGGGACTATATGCCAGTCACAGGGTCAACACGGGACAATATCCCGGTCTCAGGGACATCGCCAGACAATATCCCAGACACAGCAAGATCAGCGGCAATATCCCAGTCGTAGCGATATCGCGGGATAATATCCAGATCCCAGGAACATAGACGGATAATATTCCCATCACGGGACAATATCCCGGTCGCAGGGATATTGAGGGACAATATCCAGGTCAAAGGGTCATCGTGGAATAATGTCCCGGTCACAGGGTCATCCAGATACAATATCAGGGTCACAAGGACATCGAGGTACAATATCCTGGTCACAAGGATATTTCAGGACAAAATCCAAATCACAGGGACATCCGGCGGTCAATATCCCGGTCACAGCGACACCGTAGGTCAATATCCAGGTCTCAAGGGTATTGTTGGACAATATCTGTGTCAAAGGGATATCGTGGGACAATATCCCTTTCATAGGGTCATCGCGGGACAATATCCCAGATGCAGGAACATCAGCGGCAATATCCCGATTTTAGGGATATCGAGGGATAATATCCGGGTCCCAGGGACATCGATGGATGTTATTCCCTTCACGGGAAAATATCCCGGTCACAAGGTCATCTCGGGGCAATATCCCGGTCACAGGGAAATCGCGGGAACAATATCCCGTTATCAGGGACGTCGAGGGACAATATCCTGGTCACAGGGTCATCGAGTGACAATATCCAGGTCACAGGGACATCGAGAGCCAATATCCTTAACAGGATACTATCGAGGAACAATATCCTGGTCACAAGGACATTTCGGGACTAAATCCAAATCGCAGGGACATTGCGGGACAATATCCCAGTCACAGGGACATTGTGGGACAATATTCCAGTCACAGGGACACCGTGGGACAATATCCTGGTCACAAGGACATTTCAGGACAAAATGCAAATCACAGAGACATTGCGGGAAATATACTGGTCACAGGGACATCACCCAGGCAATATCCCTTTCACAGGGACACCGTGGGACAATATCCTGGTCACAAGGACATTTCAGGACAATATCTGTGTCGAAGGGACATCATGGGACAATATCTCAGTCACAGGGACATCGTGGGACAATATCCCTGTCTCAGGGTCATCGCGGGAAATAATCCCTGTCACAGGGTCATCGAGGGACAATATCCCAGTCACAGGGACATCGCGGGACAATATCCCAAACACAGGGTCAATGCGGGACAATATCCTGGTCACAGTGTCAATGCGGGACTATATCCTGGTCACAGGGACATGGCGGGACAATATCCCAGTCACAGGGTCATTGCGGGACAATATCCCTGTCATAGGGTCATCGCGGGACAATATCCCAGTCACAGGTACATCGTGGGACAATATCTCAGTCCCAATGACATCGATGGATAATATTCCCATCACGGGACAATATCCCGTTCACAAGTTCATCGCGGGATAATATCCCAGTCTCAGGGAAATCGCGAGAACAATATCCTTGTCACAGGGACATCAGGGGCAATATCCTGATCTTAGGGATATGGGTGGACAATATGCAGTTTCCAGGGACATTGAGGGATAATATTCCCATCACAGGGACATCACGGGACAATATCCAGGTCGCAGGAACGTCATGGGACAAGATCCCCATCACATGGGCATTGTGGGACAATATCCCAGTCAACGGGACATCGCGGGACAATATCCTAGTCATGGGGTCAATGTGGGACAATATCCCAGTCACAGGGTCAATGTGGGACAATATCCTGGTCACAGGGTCATCGACGGACAGTATCCCAGCCACAGGGTCATCGCGGGATAATATGCCAATCACAGGGACATCGCGGGACAATATCATTCTCTCAGTTCCTTCGCCTCCGTCGCATCTGTTCTGATGACGCTACCTTCAAAAACAGCTCCTCTGACATGTCCTCCTTCTTCCTTAACCGAGGTTTTCCACCCACGGTCGTTGACAGGGCCCTCAACCGTGTCCTGCCCATATCCTGCGCATCCGCCCTCACGCCTTCTCCTCCTTCCCAGAAACATGATAGGGTCCCCCTTGTCCTCACTTATCACCCCACCAGCCTCCGCATTCAAAGGATCATCCTCTGCCATTTCCGCCAACTCCAGCATGATGCCACCACCAAACATATCTTCCCTTCACCCCCCCTGGCGGCATTCCATAGGGATCGTTCCCTCCGGGACACCCTGGTCCACTCCTCCATCACCCCCTATTCCTCAACCCCCACCTATGGCACCTCTCCATGCCCACGCAGAAGATGCAACACCTGCCCCTTCACTTCCTCTCTCCTCACCGTCCAAGGGCCCAAACACTCCTTTCAAGTGAAGCAGCATTTCACTTGCATTTCCCCTAACTTAGTCTACTGCATGCGTTGCTCCCAATGCGGTCTCCTCTACATTGGAGAGACCAAACGCAAACTGGGCGACCGCTTTGCAGAACACCTGCAGTCTGTCCGCAAGAAAGACCCAAACCTCCTTGTCGCTTGCCATTTTAACACTCCACACTGTTCTCTTGCCCACATGTCTGTCCTTGGCTTGCTGCATTGTTCCAGTGAAGCCCAACGCAAACTGGAGGAACAGCATCTCATCTTCCGACTAGGCACTTTACAGCCTTCCGGGCTGAATATTGAATTCAACAACTTTAGATCTTAAACTCCCCCTCCCCCCATCCCCACCCCGTTTCTCCCCCCCTCCCTTTTTTTTCAATAATTTATATAGATTCTTCTTTTCCCACCTATTTCCATTATTTTTAAATCTAAAACTAAAACTTTGTTAGTCTTTCCACCCCACCCCCACTAGAGCTGTACCTTGAGTATCCTGCCTTCCATTCTTAATTAGCACTTTTCTTAGATAATATCACCACCTTCAACACCTCTTTGATCCTTTTGTCTGTGACATCTTTTGATTATCTGCTCCTATCACTGCTTGCTTATCCCCACAATCACCCCACCCTCAACTTCTCTCTCCCCCCCGCCCCCCCACCTTAGACCAGCTTATATTTCACCTTTCTCCTAACTATACTCAGTTTTGCTGAAGGGTCATGAGGACTCGAAATGTTAACTGATTTCTTCTCCACCAATGCTGCCAGACTTGCTGAGTTTTTCCAGGTAATTCTGTTTTTGTTTTGGATTTCCAGGATCCGCAGTAGCTTTTAGCTTTTTGTTTTTATCCCAGTCACAGGGTCAACATGAGACAATTTCCCGGCCACAGGGACATAGGGGGACAATATCCCAGATGCAGGAACATCAGGGGCAATATCCCAGTCGTAGAAATATCACGGGATAATATCTTCATCCCAGGGACATCGACGGATAATATTCCCATCACGGGACAATATCCCGATCACAAGGTCATCGCGGGAACAGTATTCCGGTCACATGGAAATCGCGGGAACAATATCCAGGTCACAGTGACATTGAGCGACAATATCCCAGTCACAGGGACATCGTGGGATAATATCGCGGTCATAGGGTCATCGAGAGAGAATATCCAGGTCACAGGGACATCGAGGTACAATATCCCGGTCACAGGGACATCGAGGGACAATATCCAAGTCACAGAGATATCGAGGGACAATATCCCAGTCACAGGTTCAACATGGGACAATATCCTGGTCACACAGTAATCGTGGGAGAAAATACCGGTCACATAGACATCATGGGACAATATACCGGTCACAGGGATGTCACGGGACCATATTCCAGTCACAGGGACATTATCCCAGTCACAGGGACATCAGGGGAAATATCCCGGTCGTAGGGATATCGCAGGATAATATCCGGGTCCCAGGGACATCGACGGAAAATATTCCCATCACAGGACAATATCCCGGTCACAAGGTCATCGCGGGACAACATCCCGGTCACTGGGACATCGAGGGACAATATCCCAGTCACAGGGACATCAGGGGCAATATCCCGGTCACAGGGACATCACAAGAAAATATCGTGGTCACAGATACATCGCAGGACAATATCCTGGTCACGGGGATATCGAGAGCCAATATCATTATCAGGGTAATATCGCGGAACAATATCCTGGTCACAAGGACATTTTGGGACAAAATCCAAATCACAGGGACATTGCGGGAAATATCCCGTTTACAGGGACATCATGCAGGCAATATCCCAGTCACAGGGACAACGTGGGACAATATCCTGGTCACAAGGACATTGCAGGACAATATCTGTGTCAAAGGGACATTGTGGGACAATATGCCAGTCACAGGGAAATCGTGGGACAATATCCCAGTCACATAGACATCACAGGGCAGCATCCCAGTCACAGTGACAGCGCGGGACAATATCCTAGTCACAGGGACATCGTCGGATAATATCCCAGTCACAGGGACATCAGGGGCAATATCTGTGTGAAAGGGACATTGTGAGACAATATCCCAGTCACAAGGACATCGAGGAACAAAATCCTGGCTACAGGGACATTGCGGGATATATCACGGTCACAGGGACGTCGCCCGGGCAATATCCCAGTCACAGGGACATCAGGGGAAATATCCCGGTCGTAGTGATATCGCGGGATAATATCCGGGTCCCAGGGACATCGACGGAAAATATTCCCATCACAGGACAATATCGTGGTCACAAGGTCATCGCGGGACAACATCCCGGTCACTGGGACATCGAGGGACAATATCCCAGTCACAGGGACATCAGGGGCAATATCCCGGTAACAGGGACATCGCAAGAAAATATCATGGTCACAGATACATCGCAGGACAATATCCCGGTCACAGGGACAACGTGGGACAATATCCTGGTCACAAGGACATTGCAGGACAATATCTGTGTCAAAGGGACATTGTGGGACAATATCCCAGTCACAGGGACATCTTGGGACAATATCCCAGTCACATAGACATCGCAGGGCAGCATCCCAGTCACAGTGACAGCGCGGCACAATATCCTCGTCACAGGGACATCGTCGGATAATGTTCCCATCACAGCATCATCGCCGGAAAATATCCCAGTCACAGGGACATCGAGGGACTATATCCCAGTCACAGAGACATAGCGGGTCAATATCCCAATCAAAGGGTCAATGCAGGACAATATCCCTGTCACAGGGACATCGAGGGAGAATATCCCAGTCACAGGGTCATCGAGGGCCAATGTTACAGTCACAAGGACATCGCGGGACAATATCCCAGTCATAGGGTCAACACGGGACAATATCCCGGTCTCAGGGACATCGCCAGACAATATCCCAGATGGAGGAACATCAGCTGCAATATCCCAGTCATAGGGATATCGCGGGATAATATCTAGGTCCCAGGAACATAGACGGATAATATTCCCATCACGGGACAATATCCCAGTCACAAAGTCATCACGGGACAATATCCCGGTCACAGGAAAATCGCGGGAACAAGATCCCGGTATCAGGGACATAGAGGGACTATATCCCGGTCACAGGGACATCGAGGTACAATATCCTGGTCACAAGGACATTTCGGGACAAAATCCAAATGACAGGGACATCAGGCGGGCAATATCCTGGTCACAGTGACACCATAAGTCAATATCCAGGTCACAAGGGCATTGCGGGACAATATATGTGTCAAAGGGACATTGTAGGACAATATCCCAGTCAAAATGACATCGCGGGACAATATCCCTGTCATAGGTTCATCGCGGGACAATATTCCTGTGACAGGGTCATCGAGGGACAATATCCCTGTGACAGGTACATCGTGGGACAATATCCCAGTCACAGAGACATTGCGGGACAATATCCCAGTCACAGGAACATCGCGGGACTATATCCCAGTCACAGGGACATCGCGGGACTATATCCCAGTCGCAGGAACATCAGCGGCAATATCTCGGTTATAGGGATTTCGCGGGACAATATCCCGGTCCCAATGCCATTGACGGATAATATTCCCATCACGGGACAATATCCCGGTCACAAGGTCATCGTGGGACAACATCCTGGTCACTGGGACATCGAGGTACAATATCCCAGTCACAGGGACAATGTGGGACAATATCCTGGTCACAGGGTCATCGAGGGACAGTATCCCTGTCACAGGGTCATTGCGGGACATTATCCCAATCACAGGGACATTGCGGGACAATATCCCAGCCACAGTGTCAACACGGGACAATAGCCCGGCCACAGGGACATCGGGGGACAATATCCCAGACGCAGGAACATCAGCGGCAATATCCCGGATGTAGTGATATCGCGGGATAATATCCGGGTCCCAGGGACATCGACGGATAATATTCCCATCACAGGACAATATCCCGGTCACAAGGTCATCACGGGACAATATCCCGGTCACAGGGAAATCGCAGGAACAGTATCCCGATCACATGGAAATTGCGGGAACTATATCCAGGTCACAGTGACATTGAGGGACAATATCCCAGTCACGGGGACATCGTGGGATAATATCGCGGTCACAGGGTCATCAAGGGACAATATCCCGGTCACAGGGACACTGTGGGACAATATCCCAGTCACCGGGACATCGCGGGACAATATCCCAGTCACAGGGGCAACGCGGGACAACATCCCAGTCACCGTGAAATTGCGGGACAATATCCTAGTCACAGGGACATCGTGGGATAATATCCCAGTCACAGGGACATCAGGGGCAATATCTGTGTCAAAGGGACATCATGGGACTATATCCCAGTCACAGGGACATCGAGGTACAATATCCCGGTTACAGGGACATTGCGGGAAATATCACGGTCACAGGGACATCACCCAGGCAATATGCCAGTCACAGGGACACCGTGGGACAATATCCTTGTCACAAGGACATTGCGGGACAATATCCCTGTTGCAGGGACATCACGAGACAATATCCCTGTCACAGGGTCATCGATGGACAATATCCGAGTCACAGGGACATTGTGGGACAATATCCCTGTCAGACGGACATAGCAGGACAATATCCCAATCACAGGGACACTGTGGGACAATATCCTGGTCACAAGGAATGACAAGTGACAAGGTCCCTGTCACAGGGGCATTGTGGGACAATATCCTGGTCACAGGGACATCGAGATACAATATCCCAGTCACAGGGACATCAGGGGCAATATCCCGGTCATAAGGAAATCAGGGGCAATATCCCAGTCACAGGGACATCGTGGGACAATATCCCAGTCACAGCATCCTTGTAGGACAATATCCCTGACACTGGGACATCGCGGGACAATATCCCAGTCTCCGGGTCAATGTGGGACAATATCCTGGTCACATGGACAACAAGGGACAATATCCCGCTCACAGGGACATTGTGGGATAATATCCCGGTAACAGGGACATCGAGGTACAATATCCCTGACACAGGGATATCGAGGGACAACATCCCAGTCACAGGGACATCAGGGGCAATAGCCCGATCACAGGGACATTGCGAGAAAATATCCTGGTCACAGGTACATCGCGGGACAATATCCCGGTCAAGGGGACATCGAGAGCCAATATCCTTATCAGGGTAATATCGAGGAACAATATCCTGGTCAGAAGGACATTTCAGGACAAAATGCAAATCACAGAGACATTGCGGGAAATATACCAGTCACAGGGACATCCCCCAGGCAATATCCCATTCACAGGGACAGCGTGGGACAATATCCTGGTCACAAGGACATTGCGGGACAATATCCCTGTCGCAGGGACATCATGGGACAATGTCCGTGTCACAGGGTCATCGATGGAGAATATCCGAGTCACAAGTACATCGTGGGACAATATCCCTGACACACGGACATCACGGGACAATATCCCAATCACAGGGACATCGTGGGACAAAATCCCAGTCATAGGGACATCGAGGTACAATATCCCAGTCACAGGGACATCGAGGGACAATATCCCAGTCACAGGGACATCAGGGGCAATATCCCGGTCACAGGGACATCAGGGGCAATATCCCGGTCACAGGGATATTGTGAGAAAATGTCCTGGTCACAGGTACACCGCAAGACAATATCCCGGTCACGGGGACATCGAGAGCCAATATCCTTATCAGGGTAATATCGCGGAAAAATATCCTGGTCACAAGGACATTTCAGGACAAAATGCAAATCACAGGGACATTGCAGGAAATATCCTGGTCACAGGGACACCACTCGACTAATATCCCAGTCACAGAGACAACGTGGGACAATATTCTGGTCACAAGGACATCGTGGGACAATATCCCTGTCACAGGGTCATCGCGGGATAATATCCCTGTCACAGGGTCATCGAGGGACAATATCCCAGTCACAAGTACAATGCAGGACAATATCCCGGTCACAGGGACATCGCAGGACAACATCCCAGTCACAGTGACATCCCGGGACAAAATCCTAGTCACAGGGACATCGCGGGACAATATCCCAGTCAGAGGGCCATTGTGGGACAATATCCCAGTCAGCGGGACATTGCGGCACAATATCCTGGTCAGAGGGACATCGCGGGACTATATCCTGGTCACAGTGACATCCCGGGACAATATCCCAGTCTCAGGAGGCAATATTTCGGTCATAGGGATTTCGCAACACAATATCCGGGTCACAGGGACATCGAAGGATAATCTTCCCATCACGGGACAATATCCCATTCACAAGTTCATTGCGGGACAAGATCCCGGTCACAGGGACATTGAGCTACAATATCCCAGTAACAGGGACATCAGGGGCAATATCCCGGTCGCAGGAACGTCAAGTGACAAGGTCCCCATCACAGGGGCATTGTGGGACAATATCCTGGTCACAGGGACATCGTAGGACAATATCCCTGTCACAGGGACATCGCGGGACAATATCCCAGTCTCAGGTTCAATGTGGGACAATATCCTGGTCACAGGGACAACACGGGACAATATCCCAGTCACAGGGCATTGTGGGACAATATCCCGGTCACAGGGACCTCGAGGAACAATATCCCGGTCACAGGGACATCAAGGTACAATATCCCACTCACAGGGACATCGGGGGAAATATCCCAGTCACAGGGACATCAGGGGCAATATCCCGGTCACAGCGACATTGCAAGAAAATATCCTGGTCACAGGTACATCGCGGGACAATATCCCAGTCACGGGGACATCGAGAGCAAATATCCTTATCAGGGTAATATCGCGGAACAACATCCTGGTCACAAGGACATTTCAGGACAAAATGCTAATCACAGGGACATTGCGGGAAATATCCCATTCACAGGGACATCACCCAGGCAATATCCCATTCACAGGGACACCGTGGGGCAATATCCTGGTCACAAGGACATTGCAGGACAATATCCCTGTCGCAGGGACATCACGGGACAATATCCCTGTGGCAGGGTCATCAGTGGACAATATCCGAGTCACAGGTACATTGCGGGACAATATCCCTGTCACACGGACATCACGGGACAATATCCCAGTCACAGGGACATAGTGGGACAATATCCCGGTCAAAAGGAAATCAGGGGCAATATCCCAGTCATTGGGACATAGCGGGACAATATCCCGGTGAAAAGGAAATCAGGGACAATATCCCAATCACAGGGACATAGCGGGAAAATATCCTGGTCACAGGGACATCGAGGGACAATATCCCAGTCACAGGGACATCAGGGGCTATATCCCAGTCACAGGGACATTGCGGTACAATATCCCGGTCACAGGGACTTCGCGGGACAACATCCCAGTCACAGTAACATCGCAGGACTATATCCCAGTCACAGGGACATCGTGAGACAATATCCCAGAAACAGGGACATCGTGGCACAATATCCTCGTCACTGTATCAATGCGGGACAATATCCTGGTTACAGGTACATTGCGGGACAATATCCCAGTCACAGGGTCATTGTGGGACAATATCCCTGTCACAGGGACATCGCGGGACAATATCCCAGTCACAGGGACATCGTGAGACAACATTCCAGTCACAGGGACATCGTGAGACAATATCCCAGTCACAGGGACATCGTGGGACAATATCCTCATTACTGGTCAATGCAGGACAATATCCTGGTTACAGCGACATTGTGGGACAATATTCCAGTCATAGGGACATAGCGGGACAATATCCCGTTCACAGGGAAATCGAGGTACAATATCCCAGTCACAGGGACATCGAGGGACAATATCCCAGTTACAGGGACATCAGGGGCAATATCTCAGTCACAGGGACATTGTGAGAAAATATCCTGGTCAAAGGTACATCGCGGGACAATATCCCGGTCACGGGAACATCGAGAGCCAATATCCTAATCAGGGTATTATCGCGGAACAATATCCTGGCCACAAGGACATTTCTGGACGAAATGCATACCACAGGGTCATTGCCCGAATTATCCCAGTCACAGGACATCACCCGACTGATAACCCAGTGACAGGGACACCGTGGGTCAATATCTCAGTCACAGGGACACCATGGGACAATATTCTGGTCACAAGGACATTGCGGGACAATATCCCTGTCTCATGGACATCACGGGACAATATCCTTGTCACAGGGTCTTCGATGGACAATATCCGAGTCACAGGTACATCGTGGGACAATATCCCTGTGACACGGACATCGCGGGACAACATCCCAATCACAGGGACACTGTGGGACAATATCCCAGTCACAGGGACATCGCAGCACAACATACCAGGTACAGGGACATCGCGGGACAACATCCCAGTCAGAGGGACATTGCGGGACATTATCCCTGTCACACGGACATCGCAGGAAAATATCCCAATCACAGGGACATCGTGGGACAATATCCCGGTCACAAGGAAATCAGAGGCATTATTCCAGTCATAGGGACATAGCGGGACAATATCCCTGTCACAGGGACATCGCGGGACAATATTCCAGTCTCAGGTTCAATGTGGGACAATATCCTGGTCACGGGGACAACACGGGACAATATCCCAGTCACAGGGTCATTGTGGGACAATATCCCGATCACAGGGACCTCGAGGAACAATGTCCCGGTCACAGGGACATCGAGGTACAATATCCCAGTCACAGGGACATCGAGGGACAATATCCCAGTCAGAGGGACATCAGGGGCAATATCCCGGTCACAGGGACATCGCGAGAAAATATCCTGGTCACAGGTACATTGCGGCACAATATACCGGTCACGGGGACATCGAGAGCAAATATCCTTATCAGGGTAATATCGCGGAACAATATCCTGGTCGCAAGGACATTTCAGGACAAAATGCTAATCACAGGGACATTGCGGGAAATATCCCGTTCACAGGGACATCACCCAAACAATATCCCATTCACAGGGACACCGTGGGACAATATCCTGGTCACAAAGAAATTGCGGGACAATATCCCTGTCGCAGGGACATCACGGGACAATATCCCTGTTACAGGGTCATCAATGGACAATATCCGAGTCACAGGTACATTGCGGGACAATATCCCTGTCACACGGACATCACGGGACAATATCCCAGTCACAGGGACATAGCGGGACAATATCCCGGTCAAAAGGAAATCAGGGGCAATATCCCAGTCACAGGGACATAGCGGGAAAATATCCTGGTCACAGGGACATCGAGGGACAATATCCCAGTCACAGGGACATCAGGGGCTATATCCCAGTCACAGGGACATTGCAGTACATTATCTCAATCACAGGGTTTACGCGGGACAATATCCTCGTCACTGGGTCAAGTCGGGACAATATCCTGGTTACAGGGACATTGCGGGACAATATCCCTGTCACAGGGACATCGCGGGACAATATCCCAGTCACAGGGACATCGTGAGACGATATCCCAGTCACAGGGACATCGTGGGACAATAACCTCGTCACTGGGTCAATGCAGGACAATATCCTGGTTTCAGGGACATTGCGGGACAATATCCCAGTCACAGGGATATTGTGGGACCACATTCCAGTCACAGGGACACCGTGGGACAATATTCTGGTCACACGGACATTTCAGGACAAAATGCAAATCACAGAGACATTGCGGGGTATATACCGGTCACAGGGACATCTCCCAGGCAATATCCCTTTCACAGGGACACCGTGGGACAATATCCTGGTCACAAGGACATTGAGGGACAATATCCCTGTTGCAGAGACATAATGGGACAATATCCCTGTCACAGGGTCATCGATGGAGAATATCTGAGTCACAAGTACATCGTGGGACAATATCCCTGTCACACGGACATCACGGGACAATATCCCAATCACAGGGATATCGTGGGACAATATCCCAGTCATAGGGACATCGAGGTACAATATCCCGGTCACAGGGACATCGAGGGACAATATCCCAGTCACAGGGACATCAGGGGCAATATCCCGGTCACAGGGATATTGCGAGAAAATGTCCTGGTCACAGGTACATCGCGGGACAATATCCCGGTCATGGGGACATCGAGAGCCAATATCCTTATCAGGGTAATATCGCGGAAAAATATCCTGGTCACAAGGACATTTCAGGACAAAATGCAAATCACAGGGACATTGCAGGAAATATCCCGGTCACAGGGAAATAACCCAACTAATATCCCAGTCACAGGGACATTGTGGGACAATATTCCAGTCACAAGGTCACCGTGGACAATATCCTGGTCACAAGGACATTACGGGATAATATCCCTGTCGCTGGGATATCACGGGACAATATCCCTGTCACAGGGTCATCGATGGAGAATATCCGAGTCACAGGGACATCGTGGGACAATATCCCTGTCACACGGACATCACGAGACAATATCCCAATCAGAGGGACATCGTGGGACAATATCCCTGTCACACGGACATCGCGGGAAAATATCCCAATCACAGGGACATTGTGGGACAATATCCCGGTCACAAGGAAATCAGAGGCAATATTCCAGTCATAGGGACATAGCGGGACAATATCCCGGTCACAGGGACATCGAGGTACAATATCCCAGTCACAGGGACATCGAGGGACAATATCCCAGTCACAGGGACATCAGGGGCAATATCCCAGTCACAGGGACATTGTGAGAAAATATCCTGGTCAAAGGTACATCGCGGGACAATATCCCGGTCACGGGAACATCAAGAGCCAATATCTTAATCAGGGTAATGTCGCGGAACAATATCCTGGCCACAAGGACATTTCTGGACGAAATGCATATCACAGGGACATTGCGGGAAATATCCCAGTCACAGGACATCACCCGACTGATATCCCAGTCACAGGGTCACCGTGGGTCAATTACTCAGTCACAGGGACACCATAAGGCAATATTCTGGTCACAAGGACATTGCGGGACAATATCCCTGTCTCATGGACATCACGGGACAATATCCTTGTGACAGGGTCTTTGATGGACAATATCCGAGTCACAGGTACATCGTGGGACAATATCCCTGTGACACGGACATCGCGGGACAACATCCCAATCACAGGGACACTGTGGGACAATATCCCAGTCACAGGGACATCTCAGCACAACATACCAGTCACAGGGACATTGCGGGACAACATCCCAGTCACAGGGACATTGCGGGACTATATCCCAGTCACAGGGTCATAGCGGGGCAATATCCCAATCACAGGGTTAACGTGGGACAATATCCTGGTCACAGGGTCAATGCGGGACAATATCCCTGTCACAGGCACATTACGGGACAATATCCCAGTCACAGGGTCATTGCGGCACAATATCCCTATCACAGGGACACCGCGGGACAATATCCCAGTCACAGGGACATCGTGGGACAATTTCCCTGTCAGAGGGTCATCGCGGGATAATATTCCCGTCACAGGGTCATCGAGGGTCAATATCCCAGTTGCAAGTACAATGCGGGACAATATCCCGGTCATAGGGTCATGGCAGGACAACATCCCAGTCACAGTGACATCGCGGGACAATATCCTAATCACAGGGACATCACGGGACAATATCCCAGTCTGAGGGGCATCGCAGGACAATATCCCAGTCACAGGGACATTGCAGGACAATATCCCGGTCACAGGGACATCGAGGTATAATATTCCGGTCATAGGGACATCGAGGTACAATATCCCAGTCACAGGGGCATCGCGGTACCATATCCCGCTCACATGGACATTGCGGGACAACATCCCAGTCGCAGCGACATTGCGGGACTATATCCCAGAAACAGTGACATCGCGGGACAATATCCGAGCTGCAGGAACATCAGGGGCAATATCTCGGTCGTAGGGATTTTGCAACACAATATCCGGGTCACAGGGACATCGAAGGATAATATTCCTTTCACGGGACAATATCTCGTTCACAAGTTCATTGCAGGACATTATCCCGAATACAGGGAAATCGCGGGAACAATATCCCGGACACAAGGAAATCGCGGGAACAATATCCTCGTCACAGGGACATTGAGGGACAATATCCCAGTCACAGGGACATGGTGGGACAATATCCCGGTCACAGGGACTTCAAAGTACATTATCCCAATCACAGGGACATCGTGGGACAATATCCCAGTAACAGGGACATCAGGGGCAAAATCTGTGTCAAAGGGACATCGTGGGACAATATCCCGGTCACAGGAACATCGTGGTACATTATCCCAATCACTGGGACATCGTGGGACAATATCCCAGTCACAGGGTTATGGCTGGACAATATGCAGTTTCCAGAGACATTAGGTGATAATATTCCCATCACAGGGACATCACGGGACAATATCCAAGTCGCAGGAACGTCAAGTGACAAGGTCCCCGTCACAGGGGCATTGTGGGACAAAATCCCTCTCACACGGACATCGCAGGACAATATCCCAATCACAGGGACATCGTGGGACAATATTCCAGTCACATGGAAATCAGGGGCAATATCCCAGTCACAGGGACATAGCGGTACAATATCCCTGTCACAGGGTCATCGCGGTACAATATCCCTGTCACAGGGACATCGTGGCACAATATCCCTGTCACAGGGACATCGCGGGACAATATCCCAATCACAGATACATCGTGGGACGATAACCCAGTCACAGGGACATCAGGGGCAATATCCCAGTCACAGGGACATTGCGAGAAAATATCCTGGTCAAAGGTACATCGCGGGAAAATATCCCAGTAACGGGAGCATCGAGAGCAAATATCCTTATCAGGGTAATATCACAGACCAATATCCAAGGACATTTCATGACAAAATGCAAATCACAGGGACATTGCAGGAAATATCCCGGTCACAGGGCATCACCCGGCTAATATCCCAGTCACAGGGACACAGTGGGACATTATCCCAGTCACAGGGACATTGTGGGACATTATTCTGGTCACAAGGACATTGCGGGACAATATCCCTGTCTCATGGACATCACGGGACAATATCCCAATCACAGGGACACTGTGGGACTATATCCCAGTCACAGGGACATAACGGGACGATATCCCAATCACAGGGCTAACGTGGGACAATATCCGGGTCACAGGGTCAATGCGGGACAACATCCTGTTCACAGGGACATTGCGGGACAATATCCCAGTCACAGGGTCATTGCGGGACAATATCCCAGTCACAAGGACATCGTGGGACAATATCCCTGTCACAGGGTCATCGCGGGAAAATATCCCTGTCACAGGGTCATCGAGGGACAATATCCCAGTCACAAGTACAATGCGGGGCAATATCCCGGTCACAGGGACATCGCAGGACAATATCCCAGTCACCGTGACATCGCGAGACAATATCCTAGTCACAGGGACATCACGGGACAATATCCCAGTCAGAGGGGCATCGCGGGACAATATCCCAGTCAGTGGGACATTGCGGCACAATATCCCGGATACAGGGACATCGCAAGACAATATCCCAGTCACATTGACATTGCGGGACAATATCCCAGTGGCAGGAACATCAGGGGCAATATCTCGGTCATAGGGATTTCATGGGACAATATCTGGGTCCCAGGGACATCGAAAGATAATATTCCCATCATGGGACAATGTCCCATTCACAAGTTCACCGCGGGACAATATCCCGGTCACAGGGAACTCGCGGGAACAATATCCCGGACACAGGGATATCGCGGGAACAATATCCTGGTCACAGGGACATTGAGGGACAATATCCCAGTCACAGGGACATTGTGGGACAATATCGCGGTCACAGGAACATCGAGGTACATTATCCCGATCACAGGGACATCCTGGGGCAATATCCCAGTCACAGGGACATCAGCGGCAATATCCCAGTCCCAGGGACATTGTCGGACAATATCCCAGTCACAGGGACATCAAGGGGCAATATCCCGGTCACAGGGACATTGCGAGAAAATATCCTGGTCAAAGGTACATCGCAGGACACTATCCTGGTCACGGGTACATCGAGAGCCACTATCCTTATCAGGGTAATATCGTGGAACAAAATCCTGGTCACAAGCACATTACAGGACAAAATTCAAATCACAGGGACATCGTGGGACAATATCTCAGTCACAGGGACATCACCCGAGTAATGTCCCATTCACAGGGACACCGTGGGACAATATCACGGTCACAGTGACATCGAGGGACAATATCCCAGTCACAGGGGCATCAGGGGCAATATCCCTTTCACGGGGACATCAGGGGACAATATCCCGGTCACAGGGACATCGATGGACAATATCCCAGTCACAGGGACATGGCGGGACAATATCCCAGTGACAGGGACATCAGGAGCAATATCCCGCTCGCAGGGATATGGGTGTACAATATGCAGCTTCCAGAGACATTGAGCGATAATATTCCCATCACAGGGACATCACGGGACAATATCCAAGTCGCAGGAACGTCAAGTGACAAGGTCCCCGTCACAGAGGCACTGTGGGAAAATATCCTGGTCACAGGTACATCACCCGGGCAATATCCCATTCACAGGGACACCGTGGGACAATATTTTGGTCACAAGGACATTGCAGGACAATATCCCAATCACAGGGACATCGCAGGAGAATATCCCAGTCACAGGGACATCGAGGTACAATATCCCAGTAATAGGGACATCGAGGTACAATATCGAGGAGTCCATGTACCCCTGTCAGTGTCCGAGGGTCCGTGTCACCCTCTCCGTGTTCGAGGTTCTGTGTCCCTCTCTCTCTGTCCGAGGTCCGTCTCCCCCTCTCAGTAGCCGAGGGTAAGTGGCCCCATCTCTCTGTCCGAGGGTTCATATCCCCCCTCTCTCTCAGTCTGATGGTCCGTGATCCCCTCTCAGTGTCTGAGGGTCTGTGTCCCTCTCTCAGTTTCCAATAACCCGTGTCCCTCTCTCTCTATGTGCGACAGTCCGTGTCCCCCACTCAGTGTCCGAGGGTCCGTGTCTCCCCTCTCAGTGTCCGAGGTTCCGTGTCCCCCCTCTCAGTGTCCGAGGGTCCATGTCCCCTCTCTCAGTGTCCGATGGTCCGTGTACCCCTTCAGTGTCCGAGGGTCTGTGTCCCCTCTCTACATTTCCGAGGCTCAATGTCTCCCTCCCTCTCTGCCCGAGGTCTGCGTCCCCCTCTCAGTGTCCGAGGTTCAAAGTCCCCCTTTCAGAGACCGAGGTTCCGAGTCCCACCTCTCAATGTCCGAGGGTCCGTTTCTCCCTCTCAGTGTCCGAGCATCAATGTCTCCCTCTCTCTCTGTCCTAGGTTGGTGTCCCCTTCTTAGTGTCTGAGGGTCCATGCCTCCCCTCACAGTGTCCAAGAGGCCGTATCCCGCCTCTCTCTCTGTCCAAGGCTACATGTCCCCCTATCAGTGTCCGATGGTCCGCGTGCCCCTCTCAGTGTCCGAGGGTCCATGACCCTCTCTCAGTGTCCGAGGGTCCATTTCCCCCCTCTCTCTGTCCGAGGGTCCCTGTCCCCCGTTCAGTGTCCGAGGTTCCATGTCCCCCTCTCAGTGTACAAGGTTCCATGTCCCCCTCTCACTGTCCGAGGGTCCGTGTACCCCTCTCACTGTCCGAGGGTCCGTGTCCCCCTCTCAGTGTCCTAGGGTCCGTGTCTCCCTCTCAGTGTCCTAGGGTCTGTGTCCCCACTCTCAGTTTCCGAGGGTCGGTGGACCCCTCTCAATCTCCGAGGTTCCTTGTCCCCCTCTCTCAGTGTCCGAGGTTCCGCATCTCTCTCTCTCTGTCCGAGGGTCCGTGTCCCCCTCTCAGTGTCCAAGGTTCCCTGTCCCCCTCTCACTGTCCGAGGGTGAATGTCTCCCTCTCTCTCCGTCCGAGGTCCGTATCCCCCTCTTAGTGTCCGAGGGTCCATGTCCCCCCTCACAGTGTCCGAGAGGCCGTATCCCGCCTCTCTCTCCGAGGCTCCATGTCCCCCTCTCAGAGTCCGAGGTTCAGTTTCCCTCTCTCCGTGTCCGATGGTCCGTGTCCCCCACTCAGTGTCCGACGGTCCGCGTGCCCCTCTCAGTGTCCGAGGGTCCATTCCCCCCCTCTCTCTGTCTGATGGTCAATGTCTCCCTCTCCGTGTCAGAGGCCAGGGCCCCATTTCAGTGTCCGAGGGTCCATGACCCCCTCTCAGTGTCTGAGGGTCCGTGTCTCCCTTTCAGTGTCCGACGGTTCGTGTCCCCCTTTCAGTGTCCTAGGGTCCGTGCCACCCTCTCAGTGTGCTAGGGTCCGTGTCCCACTCTCAGTTTCCGAGGGTCGGTGTACCCCTCTCAGTGTCCGAGGTTCCCTGTCCCCCTCAATCAGTGTCCGAGTTTCCGTGTCTTTTTCTCTCTGTCCGAGGGTCCGTGTCCCCCGCACTCACTGCCCGAGGGTCCGTGTCCCCCCCCCTCAATGTCCAAGGTTCCGTGTCCCCCTCTCAGTGTCAAAGAGTCAATGTACCCATGTCAGTGTCCGAGGGTCCGTGTCACCCTTTCCGTGTTTGAGGTTCTGTGTCCCTCTCTATCTGTCCGAGAGTCCGTGTCCCCCTCTCAGTGCCGAAGGTCCGTCTACCCCTCTCAGTGGCCGAGGGTCAGTGGCCCCATCTCACTGTCGGAGGATTCATATCCCCCCTCTCTCTCTGTCTGATGGTCCGTGACCCCCTCTCAGTGTCCGAGAGTCCGTGTCTCCCTCTCAGTATCCGAGGGTCCGTGTCCCCCTCTCAGTGTCCGAGGGTCCCTGTCCCCCTCTCAGTGTACGAGGTTTCATGTCGCCCTCTCAGTGTCCAAGAGTCCATGTACCCCTGTCAGTTTCCTAGAGTCCGTTTCCCCCTCTCAGTGTCCGAGGGACCGTGTACCCCTTCAGTGTCCGAGGGTCATGTACCCCTTCAGTGTCCGATGGTCCGTGTCCCCCCCCTTTACATTTCCGAGGCTCAATGTCTCCCTCTCTCTCTGCCCGAGGTCTGCGTCCCCCTCTCAGTGTCCGAGGTCCGTCTACCCCTCTCAGTGGCCGAGGGTCAGTGGCCCCATCTCACTGTCGGAGGGTTCATATCCCTCCTCTCTCTCTGTCTGATGGTCCGTTTCCCCCTCTCAGTGTCCAAGCATCAATGTCTCCCTCTCTCTCTGTCCGAGGTCAGTGTCCCCTTCTTAGTATCTGACGGTCCGTGTCTCCCATCACAGTGTCCAAGAGGCCATATCCCGCCTCTCTCTCTGTCCAAGGCTACATGTCCCCCTATCAGTGTCCGATGGTCCGCGTGCCCCTCTCAGTGTCCGAGGGTCCATGACCCTCTCTCAGTGTCCGAGGGTCCGTTTCCCCCCTCTCTCTGTCCGAGGGTCCCTGTCCACATCTCAGTGTCCGAGGTTCCATGTCCCCCTCTCAGTGTATGAGGTTCCATGTCCCCCTCTCACTGTCCGAGTGTCCGTGTCCCCCTCTCACTGTCCGAGGGTCCATGTCCCCCTCTCAGTGTCCTAGGGTCCATGTCTCCCTCTCAGTGTCCTAGGGTCATTGTCCCACTCTCAGTTTCCGAGGGTCGGTGGACCCCTCAGTCTCTGACGTTCCTTGTCCCCCTCTCTCAGTGTCCGAGGTTCCGTGTCTCTCTCTCTCTGTCCTAGGGTCCATGTCCCCATCTCAGTGTCCAAGGTTCTCTGTCCCCCTCTCAGTGTCCGAGGGTGAATGTCTCCCTCTCTCTCCGTCCGAGGTCCGTATCCCCCTCTTAGTGTCCGAGTGTCCGTGTCCCCCCTCACAGTGTCCGAGAGGCCGTATCCCGCCTCTCTCTCCGAGGCTCCATGTCCCCCTCTCAGAGTCCGAGTTTCAGTTTCCCTCTCTCAGTGTCCGAGGGTCCGTGTCCCCTTCTCAGTGTCCGAGGGTCCGCGTCCCCTTCTCAGTGTCCGATGGTCCGTGTCCCCCTCTCTCTGCCCGAGGGTCCGTGTCCCTCTCTCATTATGTCCGAGGGTCCATGTCCCCTTCTCAGTGTCCGAGGGTCCCTGTCTCCCCTCTCCGTGTCCAAGGGTCCGTGTCCCCCTCTCAGTGTCCGACGGTCCGCATGCCCCTCTCAGTGTCCGAGGGTCCATGAGCCTCTCTCCGTGTCCGAGGATCCGTTTCCCCCCTCTCTCTGTCCGATGGTCAATGTCTCCCTCTCTCCGTGTCAGAGGCCAGGTCCCCATTTCAGTGTCCGAGGGTCCATGACCCTCTCTCAGTGTCTGAGGGTCCGTGTCTCCCTTTCAGTGTCTGACAGTTCGTGTCCACCTCTCAGTGTCCTAGGGTCCGTGCCATCTTCTCAGTGTGCTAGGGTCCGTGTCCCACACTCAGTTTCCGAGTGTCGGTGTACCCCTCTCACTGTCCGAGGTTCCCTGTCCCCTTCAATCAGTGTCCGAGGTTCCGTGTCTTTCTCTCTCTGTCCGAGGGTCCGTGTCCCCCGCACTCTCTGCCCAAGGGTCCGTGTCCCCCCCCTCAATGTCCAAGGTTCCGTGTCCCCCTCTCAGTGTCAAAGAGTCAATGTACCCATGTCAGTGTCTGAGGGTCCGTGTCACCCTTTCCGTGTTCGAGGTTCTGTGTCCCTCTCTATCTGTCCAAGAGTCCGTGTCCCCCTCTCAGTGTCCGACGTCCGTCTCCCCCTCTCAGTGGCCGAGCGTCAGGGGCCCCATCTCTCTGTCGGAGGGTACATATCCCCCCTCTCTCTCTGTCTGATGGTCCGTGACCCCCTCTCAGTGTCCAAGAGTCCATGTCCCCCTGTCAGTGCCTGAGGGTCCGTGTCCCTCTCTCAGTGTCCGAGGTTCCGAGTCCCCTCTCTCAGTGTCCGAGGGTCCGTGTCCCCCTCTCAGTATCCGAGGGTCCGTGTCCCCCTCTCAGTGTACGAGGTTTCATGTCGCCCTCTCAGTGTCCAAGAGTCCATGTACCCCTCTCAGTTTCCGAGAGTCAGTTTCACCCTCTCAGTGTCCGAGGGTCCATGTCCCCCCTCTCAGTGTCCGAGGGACCATGTACCCCTTCAGTGTCCGAGGGTCGTGTACCCCTTCAGTGTCCAATGGTCCATGTCCCCCCTCTACATTTCCGAGGCTCAATGTCTCCCTCTCTCTCTGCCCGAGGTCTGTGTCCCCCTCCCCCCTCTCAGAGTATGAGGCTCAAAGTCCTCCTTTCAGTGACCGAGGTACCGAGTCCCCCCTCTCAATGTCCGATGGTTCGTTTCTCCCTCTCAGTGTCCGAGCTTCAATGTCTCCCACTCTCTCTGTCCGAGGTCCGTGTCCCCCTCTTACTGTCCGTGGGTCCGTGTTCCCCTCTCAGTGTCCAAGGGTCCATATTCCCCTCTCAGTGTACGAGGTTCCATGTCCCCCTCTCACTGTCCGAGGGTCCATGTCCCCCTCTCACTGTCCGAGCGTCCGTGTCCCCCTCTCAGTGTCCTAGGGTCCGTGTCTCCCTCTCAGTGTCCTAGGGTCTGTGTCCCACTCTCAGTTTCCGAGGGTCGGTGGACCCCTCTCAGTCTCCGAGGTTCCTTGTCCCCCTCTCTCATTGTCCGAGGTTCCGTGTCTCTCTCTCTCTGTCCGAGGGTCCGTGGCCCCCACACTCTCTGCCCGAGGGTCCGTGTCTCCCTCTCAGTGTCCAAGGTTCCCTGTCCCCCTCTGAGTGTCCGAGGGTGAATGTCTCCCTCTCTCTCCATCCGAGGTCCGTATCCCCCTCTTAGTGTCCGAGGGTCCGTGTCCCCCCTCACAGTGTACGAGAGGCCGTATCCCGCCTCTCTCTCTGTCCAAGGCTCCATGTCCCCCTCTCAGAGTCCGAGGTTCAGTGTCCCTCACTGTCCGAGTGTCCATGTCCCTCTCTCTCTCCCTGAGGCTCAGTTTCCCTCCCTCAGTGTCCGAGGGTCCGTGTCCCACTCTCAGTGTCCGAGGGTCCGCGTCCCCTTCTCAGTGTCTGAGTGTCCGCGTCCCCTTCTCAGTGTCTGATGGTCCGTGTCCCTCTCTCTCTGCCCGAGGGTCCGTGTCCCTCTCTCATTATGTCCGAGGGTCCATGTCCCCCTTTCAGTGTCCAAGGGTCACTGTCTCCCCTCTCCGTGTCCGAAGGTCCGTGTCCCCCTCTCAGTATCCGACAGTCCGCGTGCCCCTCTCAGTGTCTGAGGATCCATGACCCTCTCTCAGTGTCTGAGGGACCGTTTCCCCCCTCACAGTGTACGAGAGGCCGTATCCCACCTCTCTCTCTGTCCAAGGCTCCATGTCCCCCTCTCAGAGTCCGATGTTCAGTGTCCCTCTCACAGTGTCCGAGGGTCCATGTCCCTCCCTCTCTCCCTGAGGCTCAGTTTCCCTCCCTCAGTGTCCGAGGGTCCGTGTCCCACTCTGAGTTTCCGAGGGTCCGTGTCCCCTTCTCAGTGTCTGAGGGTCCGTGTCCCTCTCTCAGGGTCCGAGGTTCTGAGTCCCCCCTCTCAGTGTCCGAGGGTCCGTGTCTCCCTCTCAGTGTCCGAGGGTCAATGTCTCCCTGTCTCTCTGTCCGAGGTCCGTGTCCCCCTCTTAGTGTCCGAGGGTCCGTGTCCCCCTCTCAGTGTCCGAGGGTCAGTGTCCCCCTCTCAGTGTACGAGGTTCCATGTTGCCCTCTCATTGTCCAAGACTCCATGTACCCCTGTCAGTTTCCGAGAGTCTGTTTCCCCCTCTCAGTGGCCGAGGGTCAGTGGCCCCATCTCACTGTCGGAGGGTTCATATCCCCCCTCTCTCTCTGTCTGATGGTCCGTTTCCCCCTCTCAGTGTCCGAGTGTCCGTTTCCCCCCTCTCAATGTCCAAGGGACCGTGTACCCCTTCAGTGACCGAGGGTCGTGTACCCCTTCAGTATCCGATTGTCCGTGTCCCCTCTCTACATTTCCGCGGCTCAATGTTTCCCTCTCTCTCTGCCTGAGGTCTTCGTCCCCTCTCAGTGTCCGAGGTTCAAAGTCCCCCTTTCAGTGACCAAGGTACCAAGTCCCCCCTCTCAATATCCAAGGGTCCGTTTCTCCCTCTCAGTGTCAGAGCTTCAATGTCTCCCTCTCTCTCTGTCCGAGGTCCGTGTCCCCCTCTTAGTGTCCGAGGGTCCATGTCCCCCTCTCAGTGTCCAAGGGTCCATGTCCCCCTCTCAGTGTACGAGGTTCGCCATCCCTCTCTCAGTTTCCAAGTGTCCATGTCCGTCTCTATGTCTGAGGGTCCGTGTCCTCCACTCAGTGTCCGACGGTCCGTGTCTCCCCTCACAGTGTCCAAGAGGCCGAACCCCGCCTCTCTCTCTGTCCGAGGCTACATGTCCCCCTATCAGTGTCCGATGGTCCGTGTGCCCCTCTCTGTGTCCGAGGATCCATGACCCTCTCTCATTGTCCGAGGGTCCGTTTACCGCCCCCCTCTGTCCGAGGGTCCCTGTCCCCCTCTCAGTGTGCGAGGTTCCATGTCCCCCTCTCAGTGTACGAGGTTCCATGTCCCCCTCTCACTGTCCGAGGGTCAGTGTCCCCCTCTCACTGTCCGAGTGTCCGTGTCCCCATCTCAGTGTCCTAGGGTCCGTTTCTCCCTCTCAGTCTCCGAGGTTCCTTGTCCCCCTCTCTCAGTGTCCGAGGTTCCGTGTCTCTCTCTCTCTGTCCGAGGGTCCGTGTCCCCCACAATCTCCGCTCGAGGGTCGGTGTCCCCCTCTCAGTTTCCAAGAGTCAATGTACCCCTGTCAGTGTCCGAGGGTCCATGTCACCCTTTCCGTGTTCGAGGTTCTGTGTCCCTCTCTCTCTGTCCGAGAGTCCGTGTCCCCCTCTCAGTGTCCGAGGTCCGTCTCCCCCTCTCAGTGGCCGAGGGTCAGTGGCCCCATCTCTCTGTCCGAGGGTTCATATCCCCCCCTCTCTCTCTTTCTGATGGTCCGTGACCCCCTCTCAGAGTCCAAGAGTCCATGTACCCCTGTCAGTGTCTGAGGGTCCGTATCCCCCTCTCAGTGTCCGAGGTTCAATGTCGCCATCTCAGTGTCCAAGAGTCCATGTACCCCTCTCAATGTCTGAGTGTCCGTGTCCATCTCTCAGTTTCCGAGTTTCCGAGTCCCCCCTCTCAGTGTCCGAGGGTCAATGTCTCCCTGTCTCTATGTCCGAGGTCCGTGTCCCCCTCTTAGTGTCCCAGGGTCCGTGTCACCCCTCTCAGTGTCCGAGGGTCCAGGTCCCCCCTCTCAGTGTCCGAGGGTCCATGTCCCCCTCTCAGTGTCCGAGGTTCCGTATACCCCCTCACTCTCTGTCTAGGGCTCCGTGACTTTCTCTCAGTGACCGAGGTTCCGAGTCCCCCCTCTCAGTGACCGAGGGTCTGTGTCTCCCTCTCAGTGTCCGAGGGTCAATGTCTCCCTGTCTCTCTGTCCGAGGTCCGTGTCCCCCTCTCAGTGTCCGACGGTCCATATATCCCCTCTCTCTCTGTCCGATGGTCTGTGTACCCCTCTAATTGTCCGAGGGTCAGTGTCCCCCTCTCAGTGTCCGAAGGTCCGTGTCCCCCTCTCAGTGTCAAATGCTCTGTGTCCCCTTCTCAGTGTCCGATGGTCCGTGTCACCCTTACAGTGTCCGAGGGTCCGTGTCCCCCTCTCAGTGTACAAGGTTCGTTGTCCCTCTCTCAGTTTCTGAGGGTTCGTGTCCCTCTCACTATATGTCCGAGGGTCCGTTTCCCTCTCTCTATATGTCTGAGGGTCCGTGTCCCCATCTCAGTGTCTGAGGCTCCATGTCCCCCCTCTCAGTGTCCGAGGGTCCGTGTACCCACTCTAAGTGTCCAAGGGTCCGTGCACCCTCTCAGTGTCCGTGGGTCCGTATCCCCCCTCACTCTCTGTCTAGGGCACCGTGTCCCTCTCTCAGTGACCGAGGTTCCGAGTCCCCCCTCTCAGTGTCTGAGCGAACATGTCTCCCTCTCAGTGTCCGCGGGTCAATGTCTCCCTGTTTTTCTGTCCGAGGTCCGTGTCCCCCTCTTAGTGTCCGAGGGTCCGCGTCCCCTTCTCAGTGTCTGATGGTCCGTGTCCCTCTCTCTCTGCCCGAGGGTCCGTGTCCCTCTCTCATTATGTCCGAGGGTCTATGTCCCCCTTTCAGTGTCCGAGGTTCCATGTCCCCCTCTCAGTGTACGAGGTTCCATGTCCCCCTCTCACAGTCCGAGGGTCCGTGTCCCCCTCTCAGTGTCCGAGGTCCGTCTACCCCTCTCAGTGGCCGAGGGTCAGTGGCCCCATCTCTCTGTCCGAGGGTTCATATCCCCCCACTCTCTCTGTCTGATGGTCCGTGACCCCCTCTCAGTGTCCAGGAGTCCATGTAGCCCTCTCAGTGTCTGAGGGTCCGTGTCCCTCTCTCAGTGTCCGAGGTTCCGAGTCCCCCCTCTCAGTGTCCGAGGGTCCGTGTCTCCCTCTCAGTGTCTGAGGTTCCGAGTCCCCCCTCTCAGTGTCCGAGGGTCCGTGTCTCCCTCTCAGTGTCCGAGGGTCCGTGTCCCCCCTCTCAGTGTCCGAGGGACCGTGTACCCCTTCAGTGTCCGAGGGTCGTGTACCCCTTCAGTGTCCGATGGTCCGTGTCCCCCCTCTACATTTCTGAGGCTCAATGTCTCCCTCTCTCTCTGCCCGAGGTCTGCGTCCCCCTCTCAGTGTATGAGGCTCAAAGTCCTCCTTTCAGTGACCGAGGTACCGAGTCCCCCCTCTCAATGTCCGATGGTTCGTTTCTCCCTCTCAGTGTCCGAGCTTCAATGTCTCCCACTCTCTCTGTCCGAGGTCCGTGTCCCCCTCTCAGTGTCCAAGGGTCCATGTCCCACTCTCAGTGTACGAGGCTCAAAGTCCCTTTCTCAGTTTCCAAGGCACAATGTACCTCTCTATGTCCGAGGTTCCGTGTCTCCCCTCTCAATGTCCGAGGGTCCATGACCCTCTCTCAGTGTCCGAGGGTCTGTTTCCCCGCTCTCTCTCTCCGAAGGTCCCTGTCTCCCTCTCAGTGTCCGAGGTTCCATATCCCCCTCTCAGTGTACGAGGTTCCATGTCCCCCTCTCACTGTCCGAGGGTCCGTGTCCCCCTCTCACTGTCCGAGCGTCCGTGTCCCCCTCTCAGTGTCCTAGGGTCCGTGTCTCCCTCTCAGTGTCCTAAGGTCTGTGTCCCACTCTCAGTTTCCGAGGGTCGGTGGACCCCTCTCTGTCTCCGAGGTTCCTTGTCCCCCTCTCTCATTGTCCGAGGTTCCGTGTCTCTCTCTCTCTGTCCGAGGGTCCGTGTCCCCCACACTCTCTGCCCGAGGGTCCGTGTCCCCCTCTCAGTGTCCAAGGTTCAGTGTCCCTCTCTCAGTGTCCGAGGGTCCATGTCCCTCTCTCTCTCCCTGAGGCCCAGTTTCCCTCCCTCAGTGTCCGAGGGTCCGTGTCCCCTTCTCAGTGTCCGAGGGTCCGCGTCCCCTTCTCAGTGTCTGATGGTCCGTGTCCCTCTCTCTCTGCCCGAGGGTCCGTGTCCCTCTCTCATTATGTCCGAGGGTCCATGTCCCCCTTTCAGTGTCCAAGGGTCACTGTCTCCCCTCTCCGGGTCCGAGGGTCCGTGTCCCCCTCTCAGTATCCGACGGTCCGCGTGCCCCTCTCAGTGTCCGAGGGTCCATGACCCTCTCTCAGTGTCTGAGGGACCGTTTCCCCCCTCTCTCTATCCAATGGTCAATGTCTCCCTCTCTCTCTGTCAGAGGTCCGTGTACCCCTTTCAATGTCCGAGGGTCCATGACCCCCACTCAGTGTCTCAGGGTCCGTGTTTCCCTTTCAGTGTCCGACGATTCGTGTCCCCCTCTCAGTGTCCTAGGGTCCGTGTCACCCTCTCAGTGTCCTAAGGTCCGTGTCCCACTCTCAGTTTCCGAGGGCCGGTGTACCCTTCTCAGTGTCCGAGGTTCCCTGTCCCCCTCACTCAGTGTCCGAGGTTCCGTGTCTTTCTCTCTCTGTCCGAGGGTCCATGTCCCCCGCACTCTGTGCCCGAGGGTACGTGTCCCCCCCCGCTCAATGTCCAAGGTTCCCTGTCACCCTTTCCGTTTTGGAGGTTCTGTGTCCCTCTCTCTCTGTCCGAGAGTCCGTGTCCCCCTCTCAGTGTCCGAGGTCCGTCTCCCCCTCTCAGTGACCGAGGGTCAGTGGCCCCATCTCTCTGTCGCAGTGTTCATATCCCCCCTCTCTCTCTGTCTGATGGTCCGTGACCCCCTCTCAGTGTACAAGAGTCCATGTACCCCCGTCAGTGTCTGAGGGTCCGTGTCCCTCTCTCAGGGTCTGAGGGTCAGTGTCCCCCATTCAGTGTATGAGGTTCCATGTTGCCCTCTCAGTGTCCAAGACTCCATGTACCCCTGTCAGTTTCCGAGAGTCCGTTTCCCCCTCTCATTGTCCGAGGGTCCGTCTCTCCCTCTCAGTGTCCGACGGTCCGTATCTCCCCTCTCTCTCTGTCCGATGGTCCGTGTACCCCTCTAATTGTCCCAGGGTCCATGTACCCTCTCAATGTTCGAAGGTCCGTGTCCCCCTCTCAGTGTCCGATGCTCTGTGTCCCTTCTCAGTGTCCGATGGTCCGTGTCACCATCTCACTGTCCGAGGGTCCATGTCGCCCTCTCAGTGTACAAGGTTCGGTGTCCCTCTCTCAGTTTCCTAGGTTCCAGGACCCCCTCTCAGTGTCCGAGGGTGCGTATCCCCCCTCTCTCTCTGTCCGAGGGTCCGTGTCTCCCCTCTCACAGACTGAGGTTCCGAGTCCCCCCTCTCAATGTCCAAGGGTCCGTGTCTCCCACTCAGTGTCCGAGGTTCAATGTCTCCCTCTCTCTCTGTCCAACGTCTGTCTCCCCCTCTTAGTGTCCGAGGGTCCATGTCCCCCCACACAGTGTCCTAGATGCCGTATCCCGCCTCTCTCTCTGTCCGAGAATCCATGTCCCTCTCTCAGTGTCCGACGGTCTGTGTCCCCCTCTCAGTGTCCGAGGTTCCAGGACTCCCTCTGACTGTCCGAGGGTCCATATCGCCCTCTCAGTGTCTCAGGGTCCGTATCCCCTTCTTAGTGTCCGAAGGTCCGTATCCTCCTCTCAGTGTCCAAGGGTCCGTATCCCCCTCACTCTCTGTCCGAGGGTCTGTTTCCCCACCTCAGTGTCTGAGGGACCATGTACCCCTCCCAGTGTCCGAGGGGCCATGTCCCCCTCTCAGTGGCCAAGGTCCGTGCCCCCTCTCAGTTTCCGAGGGTCCGTATCCCCCCTCACTTCTGTCTAGGGCTCCATGTCCCTTTCTCAGTGACCGGGGTTCCGAGACCCCCCTCTCAGTGTCCGAAGGTCCGTATCTCCCTCTCAGTGTCTGAGGGTCAATGTCTCCCTGTCTCTCAGTCCAAGGTCCATGTCCCACTCTCAGAGTCCGAGGGTCAGTGTCCCTCTCTTAGAGTCCGAGGCTCCGTGTCCCCCTCTCAGTGTACGAGGTTCGGTGTTCATCTCTCAGTTTCCAAGGGTCCGTGTCCCTCTCTCTCTATGTCTGAGGGTCCATGTCCCCCACTCTGTGTCCGAGGGTCCGTGTCTCCCCTCTCAGTGTCCGAGGGTCTGTTTCCCCCCTTTCAGTGTCCGAGGGTCCGTGTCACCCTTCTCAGTGTCCAATGGTCCGTGTCCCCCTCTCTGTGTGCAAGGTTCAGTGTCCATCTCTCAGTTTCCAAGGGTCCGTGTCGCTCTCTCTATATGTCCGAGGGTCCGTGTCCGCCTCTCAGTGTCCGAGGGTCCGTGTCCCACTCTCTCTATGTCCGAGGTTCCATGTCCCCCTCTCAGTGTCCGAGGTCCGTCACCCCCTCTCAGTGGCCGAGGGTCAGTGACCCCATCTCTCTGTCCGAGGGTTCATATCCCCCCTCTCTCTCTGTCTGATGGTCCGTATCCCCCTCTCAGTGTCCGAGGGTTGGAGTTCCTCTCTCAGTTTCCAAGAGTTCGTGTCCCTCTCTCTATATGTCCGAGGGTCCGTGTCCCCCTCTCAGTGTCCGAGGGTCCGTGTCTCCCCTCTCAGTGTCCGAGGGTCTGTTTCCCCCCGTTCAGTGTCCGAGGGTCCGTGTCACCCCACTCAGTGTCCGATGGTCCATGTCCCCCTCTCAGTGTGCACGGTTCAGTGTCCCTCTCTCAGTTTCCAAGGGTCCGTGTCCCTCTCTCTATATGTCCGAGGGTCCATGTCCCCCTCTCAGTGACCGAGGTTCCGAGTCCCCCCTCTCAGTGACCGAGGTTCCGAGTCACCCCTCTCAATGTCCAAGGGTCCGTGTCTCCCTCTCAGTGTCCAAGGTTCAATGTCTCCCTCTCGCTCTCTCCGAGGTCCGTGTCCCGCTCATAGAGTCCGAGGGTCCGTGTCCCCCCTTACAGTGTCAGAGAGGCCGTATCCCCCCTCTCTCTCTGTCCGAGGGTCCGTATCCACCTCTCAGAGTCCGAGGGTCCGTATCACCCTCTCAGTGTCCGAGGGTCCATATCCCACTCTCAGTATCGGAGGGTCTGTATGCCACTCTCAGTGTCCGAAGGTCCGTATCCCCCTCTCAGTGTCCGAAGGTCCTTATCCCCCTCACTCTCTGTCCAAGGGTCCGTTTCCCCCTCTCAGTGTCCGAGGGTCCGTGTCCCCATCTCAGTGTCTGAGGCTCCGTGTCCCCCTCTCCGTGTCCGAGGGTCCAAGTCCCCCTCTCAGTGTCCAAGGGTCCGTGCACCCTCTCAGTGTCCGTGGGTCCATATCCCCCCTCACTCTCTGTCTAGGGCTCCGTGTCCCTCTCTCAGTGACCGAGGTTCCGAGTCCCCCCTCTCAGTGTCCGAGCGAACGTGTCTCCCTCTCAGTGTCCGCGGGTCAATGTCTCCCTGTCTTTCTGTCCGAGGTCCGTGTCCCCCTCTTAGTGTCCGAGGGTCCGTGTCCTCCTCTCAGTGTCGAGGATCCGTGTCCCCCTCTCCGTGGACGAGGTTTGATATCCCTCTCTCAGTTTCCAAGGGTCCGTGTCCCACTCTCTCTATGTCCGAGGTTACATGTCCCCCTCTCATTGTCCGAGGTCCTTCACCCCCTCTCAGTGGCCGAAGGCCAGTGTCCCCATCTCTCTGTCCGAGGGTTCATATCCCCCCTCTCTCTCTGTCTGATGGTTCCGTGACCCCCTCTCCAGAGCTATCAATTTACGAGTCTCATTTACATGTTCCTGACTTTCACTAGAATGGATATGGATACCAGGTTGATCTATTCTATTGAGCAATACCCAGGGTGTTATTCCAATTCCTTTTGGTGGTGTGATTTTTTAAAATCTTTTATTCTAGCTGTGACATCCCATTAATTACCATTCTATCTCATTCGGGAGCCCTGGAGAAACTTTACTGTCCAATTCAATATTCACATAATATGCTATTTGTAGTGTCCAAGAGTCCATGTACCCCTGTCAGTGTCTGAGGGTCTGTATCCCCCTCTCAGTGTCCGAGGTTCCATGTCGCCATCTCAGTGTCCAAGAGTCCATGTACCCCTCTCAGTGTCTGAGGGTCCGTGTCCCTCTCTCAGTGTCCGAGGTTCCGAGTCCCCCCTCTCAGTGTCCGAGGGTCCGTGTCCCCCTCTCAGTGTGCAAGGTTCGGTGTCCCTCTCTCAGTTTCCAAGGGTCCGAGTCCCTCTCTCTATATGTCCGAGGGTCCATGTCCCCCTCTCAGTGTCCGAGGGTCCATGTCCCCCCTCTCAGTGTCCGAGGGTCCGTGTCCCCCTTCATTGTCCGAGAGTCCGTGTCCCCCCTCTATGTGTCCAAGGGTCAATGTCTCCCTCTCTCTCTGTCCGAGGTCCGTGTCCCCCTCTCAGTGTCCGAGGTTCCACGTACATCTCTCAGTGACCGAGGATCCGAGTCCCCCCTCTCAGTGACCGAGGTTCCGTGTCCCCCCGCTCAATGTCCAAGGATCCGTATCTCCCTCTCGGTGTCCAAGGTTCAATTTCTCCCTCTCTCTCTCTCCGAGGTCCGTGTCCCGCTCTTAGAGTCCGAGAGTCCGTGTCCCCCCTCACAGTGTCAGAGAGGCCGTATCCCCCTCTCTCTCTGTCCGATTGACCGTATCCACCTCTCAGTGTCCGAGGGTCCGTATCTCCCTCTCAGTGTCCGAGGGTCCGTATCCCACTCTCAGTATCGGAGTGTCTGTATCCCCCTCTCAGTGTCCGAAGGTCCGTATCCCCCTCTCAGTGACCGAAGGTCCGTATCCCCCTCACTATCAGTCCAGAGGTCCGTTTCCCCCTCTCAGTGTCCGTGGGTCCGTGTCCCCATCTCAGTGTCTTAGGCTCCGAGTCCCTCTCTCAGTGTCCGAGGGTCCAAGTCCACCTCTCAGTGTCCAAGGGTCCGTGCACCCTCTCAGTGTCCGTGGTTCCGTATCCCCCCTCAATCTCTGTCTAGGGCTCCGTGTCCCTCTCTCTGTGTCCGATGTCCGTCACCCCCTCTCAGTGACCGAGGGTCAGTGACCCCATCTCTCTGTCCGAGGGTTCATATCCCCCCTCTCTCTCTGTCTGATATTCCGTGGCCCCCTCTCAGTGTCCAAGTGTCCACGTACCCCTGTCAGTGTCTGAGGGTCCGTATCCCCCTCTCAGTGTCCAAGGTTCCATGTCGCCATCACAGTGTCCAAGAGTCCATGTACCCATGTCAGTGTCTGAGGCTCCGTGTCCCCATCACAGTGTCCGAGGGTCCAAGTCCCCCTCTCAGTGTCCAAGGGTCCGTGCACCGCCTCAGTGTCCATGGGTCCGTTCCCCCCCTCACTCTCTGTCTAGGGCTCCGTGTCCCTCTCTCAGTGACCGAGGTTCCGAGTCTCCCCTCTAAGTGTCCCAGCGAACGTGTCTCCCTCTCAGTGTCCGCGGGTAAATGTCTCCCTGTCTTTCTGTCCGAGGTCCGTGTCCCCCTCTCAGTGTCTAGGGTCCGTGACCCCCTCTCAGTGGACGAGGTTTGATGTCCCTCTCTGTTTCCAAGGGTCCGTGTCCCACTCTCTCTATGTCCGAGGTTCCATGTCCCCCTCTCAGTGTCCGAGGTCCGTCACCCCCTCTCAGTGGCCGAGGGTCAGTGACCCCATCTCTCTGTCCGAGGGTTCATATCCCCCCTCTCTCTCTGTCTGATGGTCCGCGACCCCCTCTCAGTGTCTAAGAGTCCATGTACCCCTGTCAGTGTCTGAGGGTCCGTATTCAAATCTCAGTGTCCGAGATTCAATGTCGCCATCTCAGTGTCCAGGATTCCATGTACCCTCTCAGTGTCTGAGGGTCCGTGCCCGTCTCTCAGTGTCCGAGGTTCCGAGTGCCCCCTCTCATTGTCCGAGGGTCCGTGTCTCCCTCTCAGTGTCCGAGGGTCAATGGCTCACTGTCTCTCTGTCCGAGGTCCGTGTCACCATCGCAGTGTCCGAGGGTCCGTGTCCCCCTCTCAGTGTACGAGGTTTGGTGTCCCTCTCTCAGTTTCCAATAGCCCGTGTCCCTCTCTCTCTATGTCCGAGTGTCCGTGTCTCCCCTCTCAGTGTCCGAGGGTCCGTGTCCCCCCTCTCAGTGTCCGAGGGTCCGTGTACCCCCTCTCAGTGTCCGAGGGTCCATGACCCCCTCTCAGTGTCCGAGGGTCCATGTCCCCCACTCAGTGTCCGAGGGTCTGTTTCCCCCCTCTCAGTGTCCGAGGGTCCATGTACCCCTGTCAGTGTCTGAGGGTCTGTATCCCCCTCTCAGTGTCCGAGGTTCCATGTCGCCATCTCAGTGTCCAAGAGTCCATGTACCCCTCTCAGTGTCTGAGGGTCCGTGTCCCTCTCTCAGTGTCCGAGGTTCCGAGTCCCCCCTCTCAGTGTCCGAGGGTCCGTGTCCCCCTCTCAGTGTGCAAGGTTCAGTGTCCCTCTCTCAGTTTCCAAGGGTCCGAGTCCCTCTCTCTATATGTCCGAGGGTCCATGTCCCCCTCTCAGTGTCCGAGGGTCCATGTCTCCCCTCTCAGTGTCCGAGGGTCCGTGTCCCCCTTCATTGTCCGAGAGTCCGTGTCCCCCCTGTATGTGTCCAAGGGTCAATGTCTCCCTCTCTCTATGTCCAAGGATCCGTGTCTCCCTCTCGGTGTCCAAGGTTCAATTTCTCCCTCTCTCTCTCTCCGAGGGTCCGTGTCCACCTCTCAGTATCGAGGGTCCGTATCCCCCTCTCAGTGTCCGAGTGTCCGTATCCCACTCTCAGTATCGGAGCTCTGTATCCCCCTCTCAGTGTCCGAAGGTCCGCATCCCCCTCTCAGTGTCCGAAGGTCCGTATCCCCCTCACTCTCTGTCCAAGGGTCCGTTTCCCACTCTCAGTGTCCGAGGGTCCATGTCCCCATCTCAGTGTCTGAGGCTCCGTGTCCCCATCTCAGTGTCCGAGGGTCCAAGTCCCCCTCTCAGTGTCCAAGGGTCCGTGCACCTCCTCAGTGTCCATGGGTCCGTTCCCCCCCTCACTCTCTGTCTAGGGTTCCATGTCCCTCTCTCAGTGACCGAGGTTCCGAGTCTCCCCTCTAAGTGTCCCAGCGAACGTGTCTCCCTCTCAGTGTCCACGGGTAAATGTCTCCCTGTCTTTCTGTCCGAGGTCCGTGTCCCCCTCTCAGTGTCTAGGGTCCGTGACCCCCTCTCAGTGGACGAGGTTTGATGTCCCTCTCTGTTTCCAAGGGTCCGTGTCCCACTCTCTCTATGTCCGAGGTTCCATGTCCCCCTCTCAGAGTCCGAGGGTCCATGTCCCCCACTCAGTGTCCAAGGGTCTGTTTCCCCCCTCTCAGTGTCCGAGGGTCCATGTCCCCCCGCTCAGTATCCGAGGGGCCATGTCCCCCTCTCAGTGTCCGAGGTTCCGTATACCCCCTCACTCTCTGTCTAGGACTCCGTGACCCTCTCTCAGTGACCGAGGTTCCGAGTCCCCCATCTCAGTGTCCGAGGGTCCGTGTCTCCCTCTCAGTGTCCGAGGGTCAATGTCTCCCTGTCTCTCTGTCCGGGGTCCGTGTTCCCCTCTCAGTGTCCGACGGATCGTATCTCCCCTCTCTCTCTGTCCAATTGTCCGTGTACCCATCTAATTGTCCGAGGGTCTGTGTCCCCCTCTCAGTGTCCGAAGGTCCGTGTCCCTTCTCAGTGTCCGATGGTCCGCGTCACCCTCTCAGTGTCCGAGGTTCCGTATACCCCCTCACTCTCTGTCTAGGGCTCCGTGACCCTCTCTCAGTGACCGAGGTTCCAAGTCCCCCCTCTCAGTGTCCGAGGGTCCGTGTCTCCCTCTCAGTGTCCGAGGGTCAATGTCTCCCTTCTCTCTGTCCGAGGTCCGTGTCCCCCTCTCAGTGTCCAACGGTCCGTATCTCCCCTCTCTCTCTGTCTGATCGTCCATGTGCCCCTCTAATTATCCGAGGGTCTGCGTCCCCCCCTCAGTGTCTGAGGGTCCTTGTCTCGCCTCTCAGTATCCGAGGGTCCGTGTCTCCCCTCACAGTGTCTAGGAGGCCGAACCCCGCCTCTCTCTCTGTCCGAGGCTACATGTCCCCCTATCAGTGTCCGATGGTCCGCGTGCCCCTCTCTGTGTCCGAGGATCCATGACCCTCGCTCAGTGTCCGAGGGTCCGTTTACCGCCCCCCTCTGTCCGAGGGTCCCTGACCCCTCTCAGTGTGTGAGGTTCCATGTCCCCCTCTCAGTGTACGAGGTTCCATGTCCCCCTCTCACTGTCCGAGGGTCAGTGTCACCCTCTTACTGTCCGAGGGTCCGTGTCCCCATCTCAGTGTCCTAGGGTCCGTTTCTCCCTCTCAGTCTCCGAGGTTCCTTGTCCCCCTCTCTCAGTGTCCGAGGTTCCGTGTCTCTCTCTCTCTGTCCGAGGGTCCGTGTCCCCCACACTCTCTGCCCGAGGGTCCGTGTCCCCCTCTCAGTGTCCAAGAGTCAATGTACCCCTGTCAGTGTCCGAGGGTCCGTGTCACCCTTTCCGTGTTCGAGGTTCTGTGTCCCTCTCTCTCGTCCGAGAGTCCGTGTCCCCCTCTCAGGGTCCGAGGTCCATCTCCCCCTCTCAGTGGCCGAGGGTCAGTGGCCCCATCTCTCTGTCCGAGGGTTCATATCCCCCCCTCTCTCTCTTTCTGATGGTCCGTGACCCCCTCTCAGAGTCCAAGAGTCCATGTACCCCTGTCAGTGTCTGAGGGTCCGTATCCCCCTCTCAGTGTCCGAGGTTCAATGTCGCCATCTCAGTGTCCAAGAGTCTATGTACCCCTCTCAGTGTCTGAGTGTCCGTGTCCCTCTCTCAGTTTCCGAGTCCCCACTCTCAGTGTCGAGGGTCCGTGTCCCCCTCTCAGTAGACGAGGTTTGAAGTCCCTCTCTCAGTTTCCAAGGGTCCGTGTCCCACTCTCTCTATGTCCGAGGTTCCATGTCCCCCTCTCAGTGTCCGAGGTCCGTCACCCCCTCTCAGTGGCCGAGGGTCAGTGACCCCATCTCTCTGTCCGAGGGTTCATATCCCCCCTCTCTTTCTGTCTGAAGGTCCGTGACCCCCTCTCAGTGTCCAAGAGTCCATGTACCCCTGTCAGTGTCTGAGGGTCCGTATTCCCCTCTCAGTTTCCGAGATTCAATGTCGCCATCTCAGTGTCCAGGATTCCATGTACCCCTCTCAGTGTCTGAGATTCCGTGCCCCTCTCTCAGTGTCCGAGGTTCCGAGTGCCCCCTCTCAGTGTCCGAGGGTCCGTGTCCCCCTCTCAGTGTACAAGGATTGGTGTCCCTCTCTCAGTTTCCAATAGCCCATGTCCCTCTCTCTCTATGTCCGAGGGTCCGCGTCTCCCCTCTCAGTGTTCGAGGGTCCGTGTCCCCCCTCTCAGTGTCCGAGGGTCCATGTCCCCCGTCTCAGTGTCTGAGGGTCCATGGCCCCCTCTCAGTGTCCGAGGGTCCATGTCCCCCACTCAGTGTCCGAGGGTCTGTTTCCCCCCTCTCAGTGTCCGAGGGTCCATGTCCGCCCGCTCAGTATCCGAGGGGCCATGTCCCCCTCTCAGTGTCCGAGGTTCCGTATACCCCCTCACTCTCTGTCTAGGTCACCGTGACCCTCTCTCAGTGACCGAGGTTCCGAGTCCCCCATCTCAGTGTCCGAGGGTCCGTGTCTCCCTCTCAGTGTCCGAGTGTCAATGTCTCCCTGTCTCTCTGTCCGGGGTCCGTGTCCCCCTCTCAGTGTCCGACGGTCCGTATCTCCCCTCTCTCTCTGTCCGATCGTCCGTGTACCCATCTAATTGTCCGAGGGTCCGTGTCCCCCTCTCAGTGTCCGAAGGTCCATGTCCCCCTCTCAGTGTCCGATGGTACGTGTCACCCTCTCAGTGTCCAAGATGCCGAACCCCGCCTGTCTCTCTGTCCGAGGCTACATGTCCCCCTATCAGTGTCCGATGGTCCGCGTGACCCTCTCTGTGTCCGAGGATCCATGACCCTCTCTCAGTGTCCGAGGGTCCGTTTACCGCCCCCCTCTGTCTGAGGGTCCCTGTCCCCCTCTCAGTGTGTGAGGTTCCATGTCCCCCTCTCAGTGTGTGAGGTTCCATGTCCCCCTCTCAGTGTACGAGGTTCCATGTCCCCCTCTCACTGTCCGAGGGTCAGTGTCACCCTCTCACTGTCCGAGGGTCCGTGTCCCCCTCTCAGTTTACGAGGTTTGGTGTCCCTCTCTTAGTTTCCAATAGCCCGTGTCCCTCTCTCTCTATGTCCGAGGGTCCATGTCCCCCTCTCAGTGTCCAAGGTTCCGTATACCCCCTCACTCTCTGTCTAGTGCTCTGTGACCCTCTCTCAGTGACCGAGGTTCCGAGTCCCCCCTCTCAGTGTCCGAGGGTCCATATCTCCCTCTCTGTGTCCGAGGGTCAATGTCTCCCTGTCTCTCTGTCCGAGGTCCGTGTCCCCCTCTCAGTGTCCTAGGGTCCGTTTCTCCCTCTCAGTCTCCGAGGTTCCTTGTCCCCCTCTCTCAGTGTCCGAGGTTCCGTGTCTCTCTCTCTCTGTCCGAGGGTCCGTGTCCCCCACACTCTCTGCCCGAGGGTCCGTGTCCCCCTCTCAGTTTCCAAGAGTCAATGTACCCCTGTCAGTGTCCGAGGGTCCGTGTCACCCTTTCCGTGTTCGAGGTTCTGTGTCCCTCTCTCTCTGTCCGAGAGTCCGTGTCCCCCTCTCAGTGTCCGAGGTCCGTCTCCCCCTCTCAGTGGCCGAGGGTCAGTGACCCCATTTCTCTGTCCAAGGGTTCATATCCCCCCCTCTCTCTCTTTTTGATGGTCCGTGACCCCCTCTCAGAGTCCAAGTGTCCATGTACCCCTGTCAGTGTTTGAGGGTCCGTATCCCCCTCTCAGTGTCCGAGGTTCAATGTCGCCATCTCAGTGTCCAAGAGTCCATGTACCCCTCTCAGTGTCTGAGTGTCCGTGTCCCTCTCTCAGTTTCTGAGTCCCCCCTCTCAGTGTCCGAGGGTCCGTGTCTCCCTCTTAGTGTCCGAGGGTCAATGTCTCCCTGTCTCTATGTCCGAAGTCCGTGTCCCCCTCTTAGTGTCTGAGGGTCCGTGTCACCCCTCTCAGTGTCCGAGGTTCCGTATACCACCTCTCTCTCTGTCTGATGTTCCGTGACCCCCTCTCAGTGTCCAAGAGTCCATGTACCCCTCTCAGTGTCTGAGTGTCCATGTCCCTCTCTCAGTTTCTGAGTCCCCCCTCTCAGTGTCCGAGGGTCCGTATCCCCCTCTCAGTGTCTGAGGTTCCATGACGCCATCACAGTGTCCAAGAGACCATGTATCCCTCTCAGTGTCTGAGGGTCCGTGTCCCTCTCTCAGTGTCCGAGTTTCCGAGTACCCCTCTCAGTGTCCGACGGTCTGTGTCCCACTCTCAGTGTCCGATGCTCTGTGACCCTTCTCAGTGTTCGATGGTCCGTGTCACCCTCTCAGTGTCCGAGGGTCCATGTCCCCCTCTCAGTGTACAAGGTTCGGTGTCCCTCTCTCAGTTTCCTAGGTTCCAGGACCCCCTCTCAGTGTCCAAGGGTGCATGCTCCCCACTCAGTGTCCGAGGGTCCGTGTCTCCCCTCTCACAGACTGAGGTTCCGAGTCCCCCCTCTCAATGTCCAAGGGTCCGAGTCTCCCACTCAGTGTCCGAGGTTCAATGTCTCCCTCTCTCTCTGTCCAACGTCTGTCTCCCCCTCTTAGTGTCCGAGGGTCCATGTCCCCCCATACAGTGTCCTAGAGGCCGTATCCTGCCTCTCTCTCTGTCCGAGAATCCATGTCCCCCTCTCAGTGTCCGACGGTCTGTGTCCCCCTCTCAGTGTCCGAGGTTCCAGGACACCCTCTCAGTGTCCGAGGTTCCATGTCCCCCTCTGCCTCTCCGAGGGTCCATATCCCCCTCTCAGTGTCTGAGGGTCCGTATCCCCCTCTCAGTGTCCAAGGGTCCGTATCCCCCTCACTCTCTGTCTGAGGGTCCGTTTCTCCCTCTCAGTGTCCGAGGGTCCATGTAACCCTCCCAGTGTCCGAGGGGCCATGTCCCCCTCTCAGTGTCCGAGGGTCCGTGTCCCCCCTCTCAGTGTCCGAGGGCCCGTGATCCCCTCTTAGTGTCCGAGGGTCCGTGTACCCCTTCAGTGTCCGAGGGTCAATGTCTCCCTCTTTCTCTGTCCGAGGTCCGTGACCCCCTCTTAGTGTCCGAGGTTCCATCTCCCCCTCTCAGTGACCGAGGTTCTGAGTCCACCCTCTCAATGTCCGAGGTTCTGAGTCCCCCCTCTCAATGTCCAATGGTCCGTGTCTCCCTCTCAGTGTCCAAGGTTCAATGTCTCCCTCTCTCTCTCTCTCTCCGAGGTCCGTGTCCCCCTCTTAGAGTCCGAGGGTCCGTGTCCCCCCTAACAGTGTCAGAGAGGCCGTATCCCCCCTCTCAGTGTCCGAGTGTCCGTATCCCACTCTCAGTATCGGAGAGTCTGTAGCCCCCTCTCAGTGTCCGAACGTCCGTATCCCCCGCACTCTCTGTCCGAGGGTCCGTGTCCCCATCTCAGTGTCTGAGGCTCCGTGTCCCCCTCTCAGTGTCCGAGGGTCCGTGTACCCCTCTCAGTGTACGAGGTTTGGTGTCCCTCTCTCAGTTTCCAATAGCCCGTGTACCAATCTCTCTATGTCCGAGGGTCCCTGTCCCCCACTCAGTGTCCGAGGGTCCGTGTCTTCCCTCTCAGTGTCCGAGGGTCCGTGTCCCCCCTCTCAGTGTCCGAGGGTCCATGTCCCCCCTATCAGTGTCCTAGGGTCCATGTCCCCCTCTCAGTGTCCGAGGTTCCGTATACCCCCTCACTCTCTGTCTAGGGCTCCGTGACCCTCTCTCAGTGACCGAGGTTCCGAATCCCCCCTCTCAGTGTCTGAGGGACCGTGTCTCCTTCTCAGTGTCCGAGGGTCAATGTCTCCCTGTCTCTCTGTCCGAGGTCCGTGTCCCCCTCTCAGT
Organism: Cetorhinus maximus; assembly: GCF_964194155.1. NCBI lineage: Eukaryota > Metazoa > Chordata > Chondrichthyes > Lamniformes > Cetorhinidae > Cetorhinus > Cetorhinus maximus. The sequence continues at coordinate 71,554,038 of NC_135895.1, read as the reverse complement.
GTCCGACGGTCCGTATCTCCCCTCTCTCTCTGTCCGATGGTCCGTGTACCCCTCTAATTGTCTGAGGGTCCGTGTCCCTCTCTTAGTTTCCAAGTCCCCCCTCTCAGTGTCGAGGGTCCGTGTCCCCCTCTCAGTGGACGAGGTTTGATGTCCCTCTCTCAGTTTCCAAGGGTCCGTGTCCCACTCTCTCTATGTCCGAGGTCCGTGTCCCCCTCTCAGTGTCCGACGGTCCATATCTCCCCTCTCTCTCTGTCCGATGGTCCGTGTACTCCTCTAATTGTCCCAGGGTCCATGTACCCTCTCAGTGTCTGAAGGTCCGTGTCCCCCTCTCAGTGTCTGATGCTCTGTGTCCCCTTCTCAGTGTCCGATGGTCCGTGTCACCCTGTCAGTGTCCGAGGGTCCGTATCCCCCTCTCAGTGTACATGGTTCAGTGTCCCTCTCTCAGTTTCCTAGGTTCCAGGAGCCCCTCTCAGTGTCCGAGGGTCCATGCCCCCCACTCAGTGTCCGAGGGTCCGTGTCTCCCCTCTCACGGACCGAGATACCGAGTCCCCCCTCTCAATGTCCAAGGGTCCGTGTCTCCCACTCAGTGTCCGAGGGTCCGTGTCCCCCCTCACAGTGTCCGAGAGGCCGTATCCTGCCTCTCTCTCTGTCCAAGATTCCATGTCCCCCTCTCAGTGTCCGACGGTCTGTGTCCCCCTCTCAGTGTCCGAGGTTCCAGGACCCCCTCTCAGTGTCCGAGGTTCCATGTCCCCCTCTGACTGTCCGAGGGTCCATATCCCCCTCTCAGTGTCTGAGGGTCCATATCCCCCTCTCAGTGTCCGAGGGTCCGTATCCCACTCTCAGTATCGGAGGGTCTGTATCCCCCTCTCAGTGTCCGAAGGACCGTATCCCCCTCTCAGTGTCCAAAGGTCCGTGTCCCCATCTCAGTGTCCGAGGCTTCGTGTCCCCCTCTCAGTGTCCGAGGTCCGTCTCCCCCTCTCAGTGGCCGAGGGTCAGTAGCCCCATCTCTCTGTCCGAGGGTTCATATCCCCCCCTCTCTCTCTTTCTGATGGTCCGTGACCCCCTCTCAGAGTCCAAGAGTCCATGTACCCCTGTCAGTGTCTGAGGGTCCGTATCCCCCTCTCAGTGTCCCAGGTTCAATGTCGCCACCTCAGTGTCCACGAGTCCATGTACCCCTCTCAGTGTCTGAGTGTCCGTGTCCCTCTCTTAGTTTCCAAGTCCCCCCTCTCAGTGTCGAGGGTCCGTGTCCCCCTCTCAGTGGACGAGGTTTGATGTCCCTCTCTCAGTTTCCAAGGGTCCGTGTCCCACTCTCTCTATGTCCGAGGTTCCATGTCCCCCTCTCAGTGTCCGAGGTCCGTCACCCCCTCTCAGTGGCCAAGGGTCAGTGAACCCATCTCTCTGTCCGAGGGTTCATATCCCCCCTCTCTCTCTGACTGATGGTCCGCGACCCCCTCTCAGTGTCTGAGGGTCCGTAATCCCCTCTCAGTGTCCGAGATTCAATGTCGCCATCTCAGTGTCCAGGATTCCATGTACCCCTCTCAGTGTCTGAGGGTCCGTGCCGCTCTCTCAGTGTCCGAGGTTCCGAGTGCCCCCTCTCAGTGTCCGAGGGTCCGTGTCTCCCTCTCAGTGTCCGAGGGTCAATGGCTCACTGTCTCTCTGTCCGAGGTCCGTGTCACCCTCTCAGTGTCCGAGGGTCCGTGTCCCCCTCTCAGTGTACAAGGTTTGGTGTCCCTCTCTCAGTTTGCAATAGCCCGTGTCCCTCTCTCTCTATGTCCGAGTGTCCGTGTCTCCCCTCTCAGTGTCCGAGGGTCCGTGTCCCCCCTCTCAGTGTCCGAAGGTCCGTGTCCCTTCTCAGTGTCCGATGGTCCGCGTCACCCTCTCAGTGTCCGAGGTTCCGTATACCCCCTCACTCTCTGTCTAGGGCTCCGTGACCCTCTCTCAGTGACCGAGGTTCCAAGTCCCCCCTCTCAGTGTCCGAGGGTCCGTGTCTCCCTCTCAGTGTCCGAGGGTCAATGTCTCCCTTCTCTCTGTCCGAGGTCCGTGTCCCCCTCTCAGTGTCCAACGGTCCGTATCTCCCCTCTCTCTCTGTCTGATCGTCCATGTGCCCCTCTAATTATCCGAGGGTCTGCGTCCCCCCCTCAGTGTCTGAGGGTCCTTGTCTCGCCTCTCAGTATCCGAGGGTCCGTGTCTCCCCTCACAGTGTCTAGGAGGCCGAACCCCGCCTCTCTCTCTGTCCGAGGCTACATGTCCCCCTATCAGTGTCCGATGGTCCGCGTGCCCCTCTCTGTGTCCGAGGATCCATGACCCTCGCTCAGTGTCCGAGGGTCCGTTTACCGCCCCCCTCTGTCCGAGGGTCCCTGACCCCTCTCAGTGTGTGAGGTTCCATGTCCCCCTCTCAGTGTACGAGGTTCCATGTCCCCCTCTCACTGTCCGAGGGTCAGTGTCACCCTCTTACTGTCCGAGGGTCCGTGTCCCCATCTCAGTGTCCTAGGGTCCGTTTCTCCCTCTCAGTCTCCGAGGTTCCTTGTCCCCCTCTCTCAGTGTCCGAGGTTCCGTGTCTCTCTCTCTCTGTCCGAGGGTCCGTGTCCCCCACACTCTCTGCCCGAGGGTCCGTGTCCCCCTCTCAGTGTCCAAGAGTCAATGTACCCCTGTCAGTGTCCGAGGGTCCGTGTCACCCTTTCCGTGTTCGAGGTTCTGTGTCCCTCTCTCTCGTCCGAGAGTCCGTGTCCCCCTCTCAGGGTCCGAGGTCCATCTCCCCCTCTCAGTGGCCGAGGGTCAGTGGCCCCATCTCTCTGTCCGAGGGTTCATATCCCCCCCTCTCTCTCTTTCTGATGGTCCGTGACCCCCTCTCAGAGTCCAAGAGTCCATGTACCCCTGTCAGTGTCTGAGGGTCCGTATCCCCCTCTCAGTGTCCGAGGTTCAATGTCGCCATCTCAGTGTCCAAGAGTCTATGTACCCCTCTCAGTGTCTGAGTGTCCGTGTCCCTCTCTCAGTTTCCGAGTCCCCACTCTCAGTGTCGAGGGTCCGTGTCCCCCTCTCAGTAGACGAGGTTTGAAGTCCCTCTCTCAGTTTCCAAGGGTCCGTGTCCCACTCTCTCTATGTCCGAGGTTCCATGTCCCCCTCTCAGTGTCCGAGGTCCGTCACCCCCTCTCAGTGGCCGAGGGTCAGTGACCCCATCTCTCTGTCCGAGGGTTCATATCCCCCCTCTCTTTCTGTCTGAAGGTCCGTGACCCCCTCTCAGTGTCCAAGAGTCCATGTACCCCTGTCAGTGTCTGAGGGTCCGTATTCCCCTCTCAGTTTCCGAGATTCAATGTCGCCATCTCAGTGTCCAGGATTCCATGTACCCCTCTCAGTGTCTGAGATTCCGTGCCCCTCTCTCAGTGTCCGAGGTTCCGAGTGCCCCCTCTCAGTGTCCGAGGGTCCGTGTCCCCCTCTCAGTGTACAAGGATTGGTGTCCCTCTCTCAGTTTCCAATAGCCCATGTCCCTCTCTCTCTATGTCCGAGGGTCCGCGTCTCCCCTCTCAGTGTTCGAGGGTCCGTGTCCCCCCTCTCAGTGTCCGAGGGTCCATGTCCCCCGTCTCAGTGTCTGAGGGTCCATGGCCCCCTCTCAGTGTCCGAGGGTCCATGTCCCCCACTCAGTGTCCGAGGGTCTGTTTCCCCCCTCTCAGTGTCCGAGGGTCCATGTCCGCCCGCTCAGTATCCGAGGGGCCATGTCCCCCTCTCAGTGTCCGAGGTTCCGTATACCCCCTCACTCTCTGTCTAGGTCACCGTGACCCTCTCTCAGTGACCGAGGTTCCGAGTCCCCCATCTCAGTGTCCGAGGGTCCGTGTCTCCCTCTCAGTGTCCGAGTGTCAATGTCTCCCTGTCTCTCTGTCCGGGGTCCGTGTCCCCCTCTCAGTGTCCGACGGTCCGTATCTCCCCTCTCTCTCTGTCCGATCGTCCGTGTACCCATCTAATTGTCCGAGGGTCCGTGTCCCCCTCTCAGTGTCCGAAGGTCCATGTCCCCCTCTCAGTGTCCGATGGTACGTGTCACCCTCTCAGTGTCCAAGATGCCGAACCCCGCCTGTCTCTCTGTCCGAGGCTACATGTCCCCCTATCAGTGTCCGATGGTCCGCGTGACCCTCTCTGTGTCCGAGGATCCATGACCCTCTCTCAGTGTCCGAGGGTCCGTTTACCGCCCCCCTCTGTCTGAGGGTCCCTGTCCCCCTCTCAGTGTGTGAGGTTCCATGTCCCCCTCTCAGTGTGTGAGGTTCCATGTCCCCCTCTCAGTGTACGAGGTTCCATGTCCCCCTCTCACTGTCCGAGGGTCAGTGTCACCCTCTCACTGTCCGAGGGTCCGTGTCCCCCTCTCAGTTTACGAGGTTTGGTGTCCCTCTCTTAGTTTCCAATAGCCCGTGTCCCTCTCTCTCTATGTCCGAGGGTCCATGTCCCCCTCTCAGTGTCCAAGGTTCCGTATACCCCCTCACTCTCTGTCTAGTGCTCTGTGACCCTCTCTCAGTGACCGAGGTTCCGAGTCCCCCCTCTCAGTGTCCGAGGGTCCATATCTCCCTCTCTGTGTCCGAGGGTCAATGTCTCCCTGTCTCTCTGTCCGAGGTCCGTGTCCCCCTCTCAGTGTCCTAGGGTCCGTTTCTCCCTCTCAGTCTCCGAGGTTCCTTGTCCCCCTCTCTCAGTGTCCGAGGTTCCGTGTCTCTCTCTCTCTGTCCGAGGGTCCGTGTCCCCCACACTCTCTGCCCGAGGGTCCGTGTCCCCCTCTCAGTTTCCAAGAGTCAATGTACCCCTGTCAGTGTCCGAGGGTCCGTGTCACCCTTTCCGTGTTCGAGGTTCTGTGTCCCTCTCTCTCTGTCCGAGAGTCCGTGTCCCCCTCTCAGTGTCCGAGGTCCGTCTCCCCCTCTCAGTGGCCGAGGGTCAGTGACCCCATTTCTCTGTCCAAGGGTTCATATCCCCCCCTCTCTCTCTTTTTGATGGTCCGTGACCCCCTCTCAGAGTCCAAGTGTCCATGTACCCCTGTCAGTGTTTGAGGGTCCGTATCCCCCTCTCAGTGTCCGAGGTTCAATGTCGCCATCTCAGTGTCCAAGAGTCCATGTACCCCTCTCAGTGTCTGAGTGTCCGTGTCCCTCTCTCAGTTTCTGAGTCCCCCCTCTCAGTGTCCGAGGGTCCGTGTCTCCCTCTTAGTGTCCGAGGGTCAATGTCTCCCTGTCTCTATGTCCGAAGTCCGTGTCCCCCTCTTAGTGTCTGAGGGTCCGTGTCACCCCTCTCAGTGTCCGAGGTTCCGTATACCACCTCTCTCTCTGTCTGATGTTCCGTGACCCCCTCTCAGTGTCCAAGAGTCCATGTACCCCTCTCAGTGTCTGAGTGTCCATGTCCCTCTCTCAGTTTCTGAGTCCCCCCTCTCAGTGTCCGAGGGTCCGTATCCCCCTCTCAGTGTCTGAGGTTCCATGACGCCATCACAGTGTCCAAGAGACCATGTATCCCTCTCAGTGTCTGAGGGTCCGTGTCCCTCTCTCAGTGTCCGAGTTTCCGAGTACCCCTCTCAGTGTCCGACGGTCTGTGTCCCACTCTCAGTGTCCGATGCTCTGTGACCCTTCTCAGTGTTCGATGGTCCGTGTCACCCTCTCAGTGTCCGAGGGTCCATGTCCCCCTCTCAGTGTACAAGGTTCGGTGTCCCTCTCTCAGTTTCCTAGGTTCCAGGACCCCCTCTCAGTGTCCAAGGGTGCATGCTCCCCACTCAGTGTCCGAGGGTCCGTGTCTCCCCTCTCACAGACTGAGGTTCCGAGTCCCCCCTCTCAATGTCCAAGGGTCCGAGTCTCCCACTCAGTGTCCGAGGTTCAATGTCTCCCTCTCTCTCTGTCCAACGTCTGTCTCCCCCTCTTAGTGTCCGAGGGTCCATGTCCCCCCATACAGTGTCCTAGAGGCCGTATCCTGCCTCTCTCTCTGTCCGAGAATCCATGTCCCCCTCTCAGTGTCCGACGGTCTGTGTCCCCCTCTCAGTGTCCGAGGTTCCAGGACACCCTCTCAGTGTCCGAGGTTCCATGTCCCCCTCTGCCTCTCCGAGGGTCCATATCCCCCTCTCAGTGTCTGAGGGTCCGTATCCCCCTCTCAGTGTCCAAGGGTCCGTATCCCCCTCACTCTCTGTCTGAGGGTCCGTTTCTCCCTCTCAGTGTCCGAGGGTCCATGTAACCCTCCCAGTGTCCGAGGGGCCATGTCCCCCTCTCAGTGTCCGAGGGTCCGTGTCCCCCCTCTCAGTGTCCGAGGGCCCGTGATCCCCTCTTAGTGTCCGAGGGTCCGTGTACCCCTTCAGTGTCCGAGGGTCAATGTCTCCCTCTTTCTCTGTCCGAGGTCCGTGACCCCCTCTTAGTGTCCGAGGTTCCATCTCCCCCTCTCAGTGACCGAGGTTCTGAGTCCACCCTCTCAATGTCCGAGGTTCTGAGTCCCCCCTCTCAATGTCCAATGGTCCGTGTCTCCCTCTCAGTGTCCAAGGTTCAATGTCTCCCTCTCTCTCTCTCTCTCCGAGGTCCGTGTCCCCCTCTTAGAGTCCGAGGGTCCGTGTCCCCCCTAACAGTGTCAGAGAGGCCGTATCCCCCCTCTCAGTGTCCGAGTGTCCGTATCCCACTCTCAGTATCGGAGAGTCTGTAGCCCCCTCTCAGTGTCCGAACGTCCGTATCCCCCGCACTCTCTGTCCGAGGGTCCGTGTCCCCATCTCAGTGTCTGAGGCTCCGTGTCCCCCTCTCAGTGTCCGAGGGTCCGTGTACCCCTCTCAGTGTACGAGGTTTGGTGTCCCTCTCTCAGTTTCCAATAGCCCGTGTACCAATCTCTCTATGTCCGAGGGTCCCTGTCCCCCACTCAGTGTCCGAGGGTCCGTGTCTTCCCTCTCAGTGTCCGAGGGTCCGTGTCCCCCCTCTCAGTGTCCGAGGGTCCATGTCCCCCCTATCAGTGTCCTAGGGTCCATGTCCCCCTCTCAGTGTCCGAGGTTCCGTATACCCCCTCACTCTCTGTCTAGGGCTCCGTGACCCTCTCTCAGTGACCGAGGTTCCGAATCCCCCCTCTCAGTGTCTGAGGGACCGTGTCTCCTTCTCAGTGTCCGAGGGTCAATGTCTCCCTGTCTCTCTGTCCGAGGTCCGTGTCCCCCTCTCAGTGTCCGACGGTCCGTATCTCCCCTCTCTCTCTGTCCGATGGTCCGTGTACCCCTCTAATTGTCTGAGGGTCCGTGTCCCTCTCTTAGTTTCCAAGTCCCCCCTCTCAGTGTCGAGGGTCCGTGTCCCCCTCTCAGTGGACGAGGTTTGATGTCCCTCTCTCAGTTTCCAAGGGTCCGTGTCCCACTCTCTCTATGTCCGAGGTCCGTGTCCCCCTCTCAGTGTCCGACGGTCCATATCTCCCCTCTCTCTCTGTCCGATGGTCCGTGTACTCCTCTAATTGTCCCAGGGTCCATGTACCCTCTCAGTGTCTGAAGGTCCGTGTCCCCCTCTCAGTGTCTGATGCTCTGTGTCCCCTTCTCAGTGTCCGATGGTCCGTGTCACCCTGTCAGTGTCCGAGGGTCCGTATCCCCCTCTCAGTGTACATGGTTCAGTGTCCCTCTCTCAGTTTCCTAGGTTCCAGGAGCCCCTCTCAGTGTCCGAGGGTCCATGCCCCCCACTCAGTGTCCGAGGGTCCGTGTCTCCCCTCTCACGGACCGAGATACCGAGTCCCCCCTCTCAATGTCCAAGGGTCCGTGTCTCCCACTCAGTGTCCGAGGGTCCGTGTCCCCCCTCACAGTGTCCGAGAGGCCGTATCCTGCCTCTCTCTCTGTCCAAGATTCCATGTCCCCCTCTCAGTGTCCGACGGTCTGTGTCCCCCTCTCAGTGTCCGAGGTTCCAGGACCCCCTCTCAGTGTCCGAGGTTCCATGTCCCCCTCTGACTGTCCGAGGGTCCATATCCCCCTCTCAGTGTCTGAGGGTCCATATCCCCCTCTCAGTGTCCGAGGGTCCGTATCCCACTCTCAGTATCGGAGGGTCTGTATCCCCCTCTCAGTGTCCGAAGGACCGTATCCCCCTCTCAGTGTCCAAAGGTCCGTGTCCCCATCTCAGTGTCCGAGGCTTCGTGTCCCCCTCTCAGTGTCCGAGGTCCGTCTCCCCCTCTCAGTGGCCGAGGGTCAGTAGCCCCATCTCTCTGTCCGAGGGTTCATATCCCCCCCTCTCTCTCTTTCTGATGGTCCGTGACCCCCTCTCAGAGTCCAAGAGTCCATGTACCCCTGTCAGTGTCTGAGGGTCCGTATCCCCCTCTCAGTGTCCCAGGTTCAATGTCGCCACCTCAGTGTCCACGAGTCCATGTACCCCTCTCAGTGTCTGAGTGTCCGTGTCCCTCTCTTAGTTTCCAAGTCCCCCCTCTCAGTGTCGAGGGTCCGTGTCCCCCTCTCAGTGGACGAGGTTTGATGTCCCTCTCTCAGTTTCCAAGGGTCCGTGTCCCACTCTCTCTATGTCCGAGGTTCCATGTCCCCCTCTCAGTGTCCGAGGTCCGTCACCCCCTCTCAGTGGCCAAGGGTCAGTGAACCCATCTCTCTGTCCGAGGGTTCATATCCCCCCTCTCTCTCTGACTGATGGTCCGCGACCCCCTCTCAGTGTCTGAGGGTCCGTAATCCCCTCTCAGTGTCCGAGATTCAATGTCGCCATCTCAGTGTCCAGGATTCCATGTACCCCTCTCAGTGTCTGAGGGTCCGTGCCGCTCTCTCAGTGTCCGAGGTTCCGAGTGCCCCCTCTCAGTGTCCGAGGGTCCGTGTCTCCCTCTCAGTGTCCGAGGGTCAATGGCTCACTGTCTCTCTGTCCGAGGTCCGTGTCACCCTCTCAGTGTCCGAGGGTCCGTGTCCCCCTCTCAGTGTACAAGGTTTGGTGTCCCTCTCTCAGTTTGCAATAGCCCGTGTCCCTCTCTCTCTATGTCCGAGTGTCCGTGTCTCCCCTCTCAGTGTCCGAGGGTCCGTGTCCCCCCTCTCAGTGTCCGAGGGTCCGTGTACGCCCTCTCAGTGTCCGAGGGTCTATGACCCCCTCGCAGTGTCCGAGGTTCCGTATACCCCCTCATTCTCTGTCTATGGCTCCGTGACCCTCTCTCAGTGACCGACGTTCCGAGTCCCCCATCTCAGTGTCCGAGGGTCCGTGTCTCCGTCTCAGTGTCCGATGGTCAATGTCTCCCTGTCACCCTGTCCGAGGTCCATGTCCCCCTCTCAGTGTTCGACGGTGCGTATCTCCCCTCTCTCTCTGTCCGCTCGTCCGTGTACCCATCTAATTGTCCGAGGGACAGTGTCCCCCTCTCAGTGTCCGATGGTCCGTGTCCCCCTCTCAGTGTCCGATGGTCCGTGTCACCCTCTCAGTGTCCGAGGTTCCATATACCCCCTCACTCTCTGTCTAGGGCTCCGTGACCCTCTCTCAGTGACCGAGGTTCCGAGTCCCCCCTCTTAGTGTCCGAGGGTCCGTGTCTCCCTCTCAGTGTCCGAGGGTCAATGTCTCCCTGTCTCTCTGTCCGAGGTCCGTGTCTCCCTCTCAGTGTCCGACGGTCCGTATCTCCCCTCTCTCTCTGTCTGATCGTCCGTGTACCCCTCTAATTGTCCGAGGGTCCGTGTCCCCCTCTCAGTGTCCGAGGGTCCTTGTCTCCCCTCTCAGTATCCGAGGGTCCGTGTCTCCCCTCACAGTGTCCAAGAGGCCGAACCACACCTCTCTCTCTGTCCGAGGCTACATGTCCCCCTATCAGTGTCCGATGGTCCGCGTGCCCCTCTCTGTGTCCGAGGATCCATGACCCTCTCTCAGTGTCCGAGGGTCCGTTTACCGCCCCCCTCTGTCCGAGGGTCCCTCTCCCCCTCTCAGTGTGCGAGGTTCCATGTTCCCCTCTCAGTGTACGAGGTTCCATGTCCCCCTCCCACTGTCCGAGGGTCAGTGACCCCCTCTCACTGTCCGAGGGTCCGTGTCCCCATCTCAGTATCCTAGGGTCCGTTTCTCCCTCTCAGTCTCCGAGGTTCCTTGTCCCCCTCTCTCAGTGTCCGAGGTTCCGTGTCTCTCTCTCTCTGTCCGAAGGTCCGTGTCCCCCACACTCTCTGCCCGAGGGTCCGTGTCCCCCTCTCAGAGTCCAAGAGTCCATGTACCCCTCTCAGTGTCTGAGGGTCCGTATCCCCCTCTCAGTGTCCGAGGTTCAATGTCGCCATCTCAGTGTCCAAGAGTCCATGTACCCCTTTCCGTGTCTGAGTGTCCGTGTGCCTCTCTCAGTTTCCGAGTCCCCCCTCTCAGTGTCCGAGGGTCAATGTCTCCCTGTCTCTATGTCCGAGGTCCGTGTCCCCCTCTTAGTGTCTGAGGGTCCGTGTCACCCCTCTCAGTGTCCGAGGGTCCGGGTCCCCCCTCTCAGTGTCCGAGGGTCCATATACCCCATCTCTCTCTGTCTGATGTTCCGTGACCCCCTCTCAGTGTCCAAGAGTCCATGTACCCCTCTCAGTGTCTGAGTGTCCGTGTCCCTCTCTCAGTTTCCGAGTCACCCCTCTCAGTGTCCGAAGGTCCGTATCTCCCTCTCAGTGTCCGAGGTTCAATGTCTCCCTGTCTCTCAGTCCTAGGTCCGTGTCCCCCTCTCAGAGTCCGAGGGTCAGTGTCCCTCTCTTAGAGTCCGATGCTCCGTGTCCCCCTCTCAGTGTACGAGGTTCGGTGTTCCTCTCTCAGTTTCCAAGGGTCCGTGTCCCTCTCTCTCTATGTCCGAGGGTCCCTGTCCTCCTCTCAGTGTCCGAGGGTCCGTGTCTCCCCTCTCATTGTCCGAGGGTCTGTTTCCCCCCGTTCAGTGTCCGAGGGTCCGTGTCAACCCTCTCAGTGTCCGATGGTCCGTGTCCCCCTCTCAGTGTGCAAGGTTCGGCCTCCCTCTCTCAGTTTCCAATGGTCCGTGTCGCTCTCTCTATATGTCCGAGGGTCCATGTCCCCCTCTCAGTGACCGAGGGTCCGTGTCTCCCCTCTCAGTGTCCGAGGGTCTGAGTCCCCCCTCTCAATGTCCAAGGGTCCGTGTCTCCCTCTCAGTGTCCAAGGTTCAATGTCTCCCTCTCTCTCTCTCTCCGAGGTCCGTGTCGCCCTCTTAGAGTCCGAGGGTCCGTGTCCCCCCTAACAGTGTCAGAGAGGCCGTATCCCCCCTCTCTCTCTGTCCGAGGTTCCGTATCCACCTCTCAGTGTCCGAGGGTCCGTATACCCTCTCAGTGTCCGAGTGTCCGTATCCCACTCTCAGTATCGGAGAGTCCGTATCCCCCTCTCAGTGTCCGAAGGTCCGTATCCCCCTCTCAGTGTCCGAACGTCCGTATCCCCCGCACTCTCTGTCCGAGGGTCCGTCTCCCCCTCTCAGTGTCCGAGGGTCCATGTCCCCATCTCAGTGTCTGAGGCTCCGTGTCCCCCTCTCAGTGTCCGAGGGTCCATGTACCCCTCTCAGTGTATGAGGTTCGGTGTCCCTCTCTCAGTTTCCAATAGCCCGTGTCCCTCTCTCTCTATGTCCGAGGGTCCCTGTCCCCCACTCAGTGTCCGAGGGTCCGTGTCTTCCCTCTCAGTGTCCGAGGGTCCGTGGCCCCCCTCTCAGTGTCCGAGGGTCCATGTCCCTCCTCTCAGTGTCCGAGGGTCCATGTCCCCCTCTCAGTGTCCGAGGTTCCGTATATCCCCTCACTCTCTGTCGAGGGCTCCGTGACCCTCTCTCAGTGACCGAGGTTCCGAATCCCCCCTCTCAGTGTCCGAGGGTCCGTGTCTCCTTCTCAGTGTCCGAGGGTCAATGTCTCCCTGTCTCTCTGTCCGAGGTCCGTGTCCCCCTCTCAGTGTCCGACGGTCCGTATCTCCCCTCTCTCTCTGTCCGATGGTCCGTGTACCCCACTAATTGTCTGAGGGTCCGTGACCCCTCTCAGTGTCCGAAGGTCCGAGTCCCCCTCTCAATGTCTGAGGGTCCGTATCCGCCCTCTCAGTGTCCGAGGGTCCGTGTCCCCCTCTCAGTGTACAAGGTTCGGTGTCCCTCTCTCAGTTTCCTAGGTTCCAGGACCCCCTCTCAGTGTCCGAGGGTGCATGCTCCCCACTCAGTGTCCGAGGGTCCGTGTCTCCCACTCAGTGTCCGAGGTTCAATGTCTCCCTCTCTCTCTGTCCAACGTCTGTCTCCCCCTCTTAGTGTCCGAGGGTCCATGTCCCCCCATACAGTGTCCTAGAGGCCGTATCCTGCCTCTCTCTCTGTCCGAGAATCCATGTCCCCCTCTCAGTGTCCGACGGTCTGTGTCCCCCTCTCAGTGTCCGAGGTTCCAGGACACCCTCTCAGTGTCCGAGGTTCCATGTCCCCCTCTGCCTCTCCGAGGGTCCATATCCCCCTCTCAGTGTCTGAGGGTCCGTATCCCCCTCTCAGTGTCCAAGGGTCCGTATCCCCCTCACTCTCTGTCTGAGGGTCCGTTTCTCCCTCTCAGTGTCCGAGGGTCCATGTAACCCTCCCAGTGTCCGAGGGGCCATGTCCCCCTCTCAGTGCCCAAGGTCCGTGTCCCCTCTCAGTGTCCGAGGGTCCGTAACCCCCCTCACTCTCTGTCTAGGGCTCCGTGTCCCTTTCTCAGTGACCATTGTTCCGAGGCCTCCCTCTCAGTGTCCGAAGGTCCGTATCTCCCTCTCAGTGTCCGAGGGTCAATGTCTCCCTGTCTCTCAGTCCAAGGTCCGTGTCCCCCTCTCAGAGTCCGAGGGCCAGTGTCCCTCTCTTAGAGTCCAATGCTCCGTGTCCCCCTCTCAGTGTACGAGGTTCGGTGTTCCTCTCTCAGTTTCCAAGGGTCCGTGTCCCTCTCTCTATATGTCCGAGGGTCCCTGTCCCCCTCTCAGTGTCCGAGGGTCAATGGCTCACTGTCTCTCTGTCCGAGGTCCGTGTCACCCTCTCAGTGTCCGAGGGTCCGTGTCCCCCTCTCAGTGTACAAGGTTTGGTGTCCCTCTCTCAGTTTGCAATAGCCCGTGTCCCTCTCTCTCTATGTCCGAGTGTCCGTGTCTCCCCTCTCAGTGTCCGAGGGTCCGTGTCCCCCCTCTCAGTGTCCGAGGGTCCGTGTACGCCCTCTCAGTGTCCGAGGGTCCATGACCCCCTCGCAGTGTCCGAGGTTCCGTATACCCCCTCATTCTCTGTCTATGGCTCCGTGACCCTCTCTCAGTGACCGACGTTCCGAGTCCCCCATCTCAGTGTCCGAGGGTCCGTGTCTCCGTCTCAGTGTCCGATGGTCAATGTCTCCCTGTCACCCTGTCCGAGGTCCATGTCCCCCTCTCAGTGTTCGACGGTGCGTATCTCCCCTCTCTCTCTGTCCGCTCGTCCGTGTACCCATCTAATTGTCCGAGGGACAGTGTCCCCCTCTCAGTGTCCGATGGTCCGTGTCCCCCTCTCAGTGTCCGATGGTCCGTGTCACCCTCTCAGTGTCCGAGGTTCCATATACCCCCTCACTCTCTGTCTAGGGCTCCGTGACCCTCTCTCAGTGACCGAGGTTCCGAGTCCCCCCTCTTAGTGTCCGAGGGTCCGTGTCTCCCTCTCAGTGTCCGAGGGTCAATGTCTCCCTGTCTCTCTGTCCGAGGTCCGTGTCTCCCTCTCAGTGTCCGACGGTCCGTATCTCCCCTCTCTCTCTGTCTGATCGTCCGTGTACCCCTCTAATTGTCCGAGGGTCCGTGTCCCCCTCTCAGTGTCCGAGGGTCCTTGTCTCCCCTCTCAGTATCCGAGGGTCCGTGTCTCCCCTCACAGTGTCCAAGAGGCCGAACCACACCTCTCTCTCTGTCCGAGGCTACATGTCCCCCTATCAGTGTCCGATGGTCCGCGTGCCCCTCTCTGTGTCCGAGGATCCATGACCCTCTCTCAGTGTCCGAGGGTCCGTTTACCGCCCCCCTCTGTCCGAGGGTCCCTCTCCCCCTCTCAGTGTGCGAGGTTCCATGTTCCCCTCTCAGTGTACGAGGTTCCATGTCCCCCTCCCACTGTCCGAGGGTCAGTGACCCCCTCTCACTGTCCGAGGGTCCGTGTCCCCATCTCAGTATCCTAGGGTCCGTTTCTCCCTCTCAGTCTCCGAGGTTCCTTGTCCCCCTCTCTCAGTGTCCGAGGTTCCGTGTCTCTCTCTCTCTGTCCGAAGGTCCGTGTCCCCCACACTCTCTGCCCGAGGGTCCGTGTCCCCCTCTCAGAGTCCAAGAGTCCATGTACCCCTCTCAGTGTCTGAGGGTCCGTATCCCCCTCTCAGTGTCCGAGGTTCAATGTCGCCATCTCAGTGTCCAAGAGTCCATGTACCCCTTTCCGTGTCTGAGTGTCCGTGTGCCTCTCTCAGTTTCCGAGTCCCCCCTCTCAGTGTCCGAGGGTCAATGTCTCCCTGTCTCTATGTCCGAGGTCCGTGTCCCCCTCTTAGTGTCTGAGGGTCCGTGTCACCCCTCTCAGTGTCCGAGGGTCCGGGTCCCCCCTCTCAGTGTCCGAGGGTCCATATACCCCATCTCTCTCTGTCTGATGTTCCGTGACCCCCTCTCAGTGTCCAAGAGTCCATGTACCCCTCTCAGTGTCTGAGTGTCCGTGTCCCTCTCTCAGTTTCCGAGTCACCCCTCTCAGTGTCCGAAGGTCCGTATCTCCCTCTCAGTGTCCGAGGTTCAATGTCTCCCTGTCTCTCAGTCCTAGGTCCGTGTCCCCCTCTCAGAGTCCGAGGGTCAGTGTCCCTCTCTTAGAGTCCGATGCTCCGTGTCCCCCTCTCAGTGTACGAGGTTCGGTGTTCCTCTCTCAGTTTCCAAGGGTCCGTGTCCCTTTCTCTCTATGTCCGAGGGTCCCTGTCCTCCTCTCAGTGTCCGAGGGTCCGTGTCTCCCCTCTCATTGTCCGAGGGTCTGTTTCCCCCCGTTCAGTGTCCGAGGGTCCGTGTCAACCCTCTCAGTGTCCGATGGTCCGTGTCCCCCTCTCAGTGTGCAAGGTTCGGCCTCCCTCTCTCAGTTTCCAATGGTCCGTGTCGCTCTCTCTATATGTCCGAGGGTCCATGTCCCCCTCTCAGTGACCGAGGGTCCGTGTCTCCCCTCTCAGTGTCCGAGGGTCTGAGTCCCCCCTCTCAATGTCCAAGGGTCCGTGTCTCCCTCTCAGTGTCCAAGGTTCAATGTCTCCCTCTCTCTCTCTCTCCGAGGTCCGTGTCGCCCTCTTAGAGTCCGAGGGTCCGTGTCCCCCCTAACAGTGTCAGAGAGGCCGTATCCCCCCTCTCTCTCTGTCCGAGGTTCCGTATCCACCTCTCAGTGTCCGAGGGTCCGTATACCCTCTCAGTGTCCGAGTGTCCGTATCCCACTCTCAGTATCGGAGAGTCCGTATCCCCCTCTCAGTGTCCGAAGGTCCGTATCCCCCTCTCAGTGTCCGAACGTCCGTATCCCCCGCACTCTCTGTCCGAGGGTCCGTCTCCCCCTCTCAGTGTCCGAGGGTCCGTGTCTCCTTCTCAGTGTCCGAGGGTCAATGTCTCCCTGTCTCTCTGTCCGAGGTCCGTGTCCCCCTCTCAGTGTCCGACGGTCCGTATCTCCCCTCTCTCTCTGTCCGATGGTCCGTGTACCCCACTAATTGTCTGAGGGTCCGTGACCCCTCTCAGTGTCCGAAGGTCCGAGTCCCCCTCTCAATGTCTGAGGGTCCGTATCCGCCCTCTCAGTGTCCGAGGGTCCGTGTCCCCCTCTCAGTGTACAAGGTTCGGTGTCCCTCTCTCAGTTTCCTAGGTTCCAGGACCCCCTCTCAGTGTCCGAGGGTGCATGCTCCCCACTCAGTGTCCGAGGGTCCGTGTCTCCCACTCAGTGTCCGAGGTTCAATGTCTCCCTCTCTCTCTGTCCAACGTCTGTCTCCCCCTCTTAGTGTCCGAGGGTCCATGTCCCCCCATACAGTGTCCTAGAGGCCGTATCCTGCCTCTCTCTCTGTCCGAGAATCCATGTCCCCCTCTCAGTGTCCGACGGTCTGTGTCCCCCTCTCAGTGTCCGAGGTTCCAGGACACCCTCTCAGTGTCCGAGGTTCCATGTCCCCCTCTGCCTCTCCGAGGGTCCATATCCCCCTCTCAGTGTCTGAGGGTCCGTATCCCCCTCTCAGTGTCCAAGGGTCCGTATCCCCCTCACTCTCTGTCTGAGGGTCCGTTTCTCCCTCTCAGTGTCCGAGGGTCCATGTAACCCTCCCAGTGTCCGAGGGGCCATGTCCCCCTCTCAGTGCCCAAGGTCCGTGTCCCCTCTCAGTGTCCGAGGGTCCGTAACCCCCCTCACTCTCTGTCTAGGGCTCCGTGTCCCTTTCTCAGTGACCATTGTTCCGAGGCCTCCCTCTCAGTGTCCGAAGGTCCGTATCTCCCTCTCAGTGTCCGAGGGTCAATGTCTCCCTGTCTCTCAGTCCAAGGTCCGTGTCCCCCTCTCAGAGTCCGAGGGCCAGTGTCCCTCTCTTAGAGTCCAATGCTCCGTGTCCCCCTCTCAGTGTACGAGGTTCGGTGTTCCTCTCTCAGTTTCCAAGGGTCCGTGTCCCTCTCTCTATATGTCCGAGGGTCCCTGTCCCCCTCTCAGTGTCCGAGGGTCCGTGTCTCCCCTCTCAGTGTCTGAGGGTCTGTTTCCCCCCATTCAGTGTCCGAGGGTCCGTGTCAACCCTCTCAGTGTCCGATGGTCCATGTCCCCCTCTCAGTGTGCAAGGTTCGGCGTCCCTCTTTCAGTTTCCAATGGTCCGTGTCGCTCTCTCTACATGTCCGAGGGTCCATGTCCCCCTCTCAGTGTCCGAGGGTCCGTGTCTCCCCTCTCAGTGTCCGAGGGTCCATGTCCCCCCTCTCAGTGTCCGAGGGTCCGTGTCCCCCTCTCAGTGTACAAGGTTTGGTGTCCCTCTCTCAGTTTCCAATAGCCCGTGTCCCTCTCTCTCTATGTCTGAGTGTCCGTGTCTCCCTCTCAGTGTCTGAGGGTCAATGTCTCCCTGTCTCTCTGTCCGAGGTCCGTGTTCCCCTCTCAGTGTCCAAAGGTCCGTGTCCCCCTCTCAGTGTTTGATGCTCTGTGTCCCCTTCTCAGTGTCCGATGGTCCGTGTCACCCTGTCAGTGTCCGACGGTCCGTGTCCCCCTCTCAGTGTATAAGGTTCAGTGTCCCTCTCTCAGTTTCCAATGGTCCGTGTCGCTCTCTCTATATGTCCGAAGGTCCGTATCCCCCTCTCAGTGTCCGAACGTCAGTATCCCCCGCACTCTCTGTCCGAGGGTCCGTTTCCCCCTCTCAGTGTCCGAGGGTCCATGTCCCCATCTCAGTGTCTGAGGCTCCGTGTCCCTCTCTCAGTGTCCGAGGGTCCGTGTACCCCTCTCAGTGTACGAGGTTTGGTGTCCCTCTCTCAGTTTCCAATAGCCCGTGTCCCTCTCTCTCTATGTCCGAGGGTCCCTGTCCCCCACTCAGTGTCCGAGGGTCCGTGTCTTCCCTCTCAGTGTCCGAGGGTCCGTGGCCCCCCTCTCAGTGTCCGAGGGTCCATGTCCCTCCTCTCAGTGTCCGAGGGTCCATGTCCCCCTCTCAGTGTCCGAGGTTCATTATACCCCCTCACTCTCTGTCTAGGGCTCCGTGACCCTCTCTCAGTGACCGAGGTTCCGAATCCCCCCTCTCAGTGTCCGAGGGTCCGTGTCTCCTTCTCAGTGTCCGAGGGTCAATGTCTCCCTGTCTCTCTGTCCGAGGTCCGTGTCCCCCTCTCAGTGTCCGACGGTCCGTATCTCCCCTCTCTCTCTGTCCGATGGTCCGTGTACCCCTCTAATTGTCCAAGGGTCCGTGTCCCCTCTCAGTGTCCGAAGGTCCGTGTCCCCCTCTCAGTGTCCGATGCTCTGTGTCCCCTTCTCAGTGTCCAATGGTCCGTGTCACCCTGTCAGTGTCCGAGGGTCCGTATCCCCCTCTCAGTGTACATGGTTCAGTGTCCCTCTCTCAGTTTCCTAGGTTCCAGGACCCCCTCTCAGTATCCGAGGGTCCATGCCCCCCACACAGTGTCTGAGGGTCCGTGTCTCCCCTCTCACAGACTGAGGTTCCGAGTCCCCCCTCTCAATGTCCAAGGGTCCGTGTCTCCCACTCAGTGTCCGAGGTTCAATGTGTCCCTCTCTCTCTGTCCGACGTCCGTGTTCCCCTCTCAATGTCCGAGGGTCCATGTCCCCCTCTCAGTGTACGAGGTTCGGAGTTCATCTCTCAGTTTCCAAGGGTCCGTGTCCCTCTCTCTCTATGTCCGAGGGTCTGTGTCCCCCTCTCTGTGTCCGAAGGTCCGTGTCTCCCCTCTCAGTGTCCGAGGATCCATGTCCCCCTCTCAGGGACCGAGGTTCCGAGTGCCCCCTCTCAATTTCCAAGGGTCCGTGTCTCCCACTCAGTGTCCGAGGTTCAATGTCTCCCTCTCTCTCTGTCCGACGTCTGTGTCCCCCTCTCAGTGTCCGATGGTCTGTGTCCCCCTCTCAGTGTCCGAGTTTCCAGGGCCCCCTCTCAGTGTCTGATGTTCCATGTCACCCTCTCACTGTCCGAGGGCCCGTGTCCCCCCCTCTCAGTGTCCGAGGGTCCTTGTACCCGTTCAGTGTCCTTGTACCCCTTCAGTGTCCGAGGGTCCGTGTCCCCCTCTCAGTGTCCAATGGTCCGTGTCTCCCCTCTCAGTGTCGGAGGGTCTGATTCCCCCCTATCAGTGTCCGAGGGTCGGTGTCCCCCCTCTCAGTGTCCGATGGTCCGTGTCCCCCTCTCAGTGTGCAAGGATGGTTGTCCCTCTCTCAGTTTCCAAGGGTCCGTGTCCCTCTCTCTATATGTCCGAGGGTCCGTGTCCCCCTCTCAGTGTCCGAGGTTACGTATACACCCTCACTCTCTGTCTAGGGCTCCGTGACCCTCTCTCAGTGACCGAGGTTCCGAATCCCCCCTCTCAGTGTCCGAGGGTCAATGTCTCCCTGTCTCTTTGTCCGAGGTCCGTGTCCCCCTCTCAGTGTCCGAGGTTCCATGACCCCCTCTCAGTGTCCAAGGGTCCGTATCACCCTCTCAGTGTCTGAGGGTCCGTATCTCCCTCTCAGTGTCCGAGGGTCCATATCCCATCACAGTGTCCGGGGGACTGTATCCCCCTCTCAGTGTCTGAGGGTCCGTATCCCCCTCTCAGTGTCCGAAGGTCCATATCACTCTCTCATTATCCGAGGGTCCATATCCCATCTCAGTGTCCGAGCGTCTGCATCCACTTCTCAGTGTCTGAGGGTCCGTATCCCCCTCTCAGTGTCCGAGGGTCCATATCCCCTTGCTCTCTGTCCGCGGGTCCGTGTCCCCCTCTCAGTGTCCGAGGTTCCATGTCCCCCTCTCAGTGTCCGATGGTCCGTGTCCCCCTCTCAGTGTCCGAGGGTCCGTGACCCCCTCTCAGTGTCCGATGGTCTATATCCTCCTCTTAGTGTCAGAGGGTCCGTGTCCCCCCTCACAGTGTCCGAAAGGCCGTATACCGCCAATCTCTCTGTCCGAGGCTCCATGTCCCCGTCTCAGTGTCTTACGGTCCGTGTGCCCCTCTCAGTGTCCGTGGTTCATTGTCACCCTCTCAGTGTCCGAGGGTGAATGTCTCCCTGTCTCTCTCTCCGAGGTCCGTGTATCCCTGTTAGTTTCCGAGTGTCCATGTCCCCCTCTCAATGTCCGAGGGTCCTTTTATACCTCTCAGTGTCCGAGGGTCTATGTCTCCCTCTCTCTCTCCATCCGATGTCCGTATCCCCCTCCTAGTATCTGAGGGTCCGTGTCCCCCTTCACAGTGTCCGAGAGGCCGTATCCCACCTCTCTCTATGTCCGTGGGTCTACTTCCCCCTCTCAGCGTCCGAGGTTCCAATTCCCCCTCTCAGTGTCCGAGGTTCCATGTCCCCCTCTCAGTGTCCGAGGGTCCGTATCACCCTCTCAGTGTCCGAGGGTCCGTATCCCCCTTTCAGTGTCTGAGGGTCCATATCCCATCTTAGTGTCCGAGGGTCTGTATCCACCTCTCAGTGTCCGAGGGTCCATATCCCCCACTCAGTGTCCGAGGGTCTGTGTCCCCGTCTCAGTGTCCGAGGGTCCGTATCCCCCTTGCTCTCTGTCCGAGCTTCCGTGTCCCCCTCTCAATGTCCATGGGTCCATGTCCCCTCTCAGTGTCCAAGGGTCCGTGTCCCCCTCTCAGTGTCCGAGGTCCATGACCCCCTCTCAGCGGCCGAGGGTCACTGGCCCCATCTCTCTGTCTGAGGGTCCGTGACCCCCTCTCAGTGTTCGAGGGTCCGTGTTGCCCTCTCAGTGTCCAAGAGTCCATGTAGCCCTCTCAGTGTCCGAGGGTCTGTATCGCCCTCTCAGTTTCCGAGGTTCCATGTCCCCCTTCTCAGTGTCCAAGAGTCCATGTACCGCTGTCAGTACCCGAGAGTCCGTTTCCCCCTCTCAGTGTCCGAGGTTCCATGTCCCCCTCTCAGTGTCCGATGGTCCGTGTCCCCCTCTCAGTGTCCGAGTGTCCGTGTCCCCCTCTCAATGTCCGAGGGTCCTTTTATCCCTCTCAGTGTCCGAGGGTCTATGTCTCCCTCTCTCTCTCCATCCGATGTCCGTATCCCCCTCCTAGTATCTGAGGGTCCGTGTCCCCCTTCACAGTGTCCGAGAGGCCGTATCCCACCTCTCTCTATGTCCGTGGGTCTACTTCCCCCTCTCAGCGTCCGAGGTTCCAATTCCCCCTCTCAGTGTCCGAGGTTCCATGTCCCCCTCTCAGTGTCCGAGGGTCCGTATCACCCTCTCAGTGTCCGAGGGTCCGTATCCCCCTTTCAGTGTCCGAGGGTCCATATCCCATCTTAGTGTCCGAGGGTCTGTATCCACCTCTCAGTGTCCGAGGGTCCATATCCCCCACTCAGTGTCCGAGGGTCTGTGTCCCCGTCTCAGTGTCCGAGGGTCCGTATCCCCCTTGCTCTCTGTCCGAGCTTCCGTGTCCCCCTCTCAATGTCCATGGGTCCATGTCCCCTCTCAGTGTCCAAGGGTCCGTGTCCCGCTCTCAGTGTCCGAGGACCATGACCCCCTCTCAGCGGCCGAGGGTCACTGGCCCCATCTCTCTGTCCGAGGGTCCGTGACCCCCTCTCAGTGTTCGAGGGTCCGTGTTGCCCTCTCAGTGTCCAAGAGTCCATGTAGCCCTCTCAGTGTCCGAGGGTCTGTATCGCCCTCTCAGTTTCCGAGGTTCCATGTCCCCCTTCTCAGTGTCCAAGAGTCCATGTACCACTGTCAGTACCCGAGAGTCCGTTTCCCCCTCTCAATGTCCGAGGGTCCGTATCCCCCTCTCATTGTCCGAGGGTCCATGTCCCACAACTATTTTCCGAGGGTCCGTGTCGCACCTCACAGTGTCCAAGAGGCCGTATCCCGCCTCTCTCTCTGTCCGAGGCTACATGTCCCCCTCTCAGGGTTCGACGGTCCATGTGCCCCTCTCAGTGTCCTAGGTTCCATGACCCTCTCTCAGTGTCCGATGGTCCATGTCCTCCTCTCAGTGTTCGAGGGTCCGCATCCCCCTCTTAGTGTCCGAGGTTCCACGTCCCCCTCTCTCCGACCGAGGTTCCGAGTCCCCCCTCTCAATGTGCGAGGGTCCGTGTCTCCCTCTCAGTTTCCGAGAGTCAATGTCTCCCTCTCTCTCCGTCCGAGGTCCGTAGCCCCCTCTTACTGTCAGAGGGTCCGTGTCCACGCTCACAGTGTCCGAGAGGCCGTATCCCGCCTCTCTCTCTGTCCGAGGCTCCAAGTCCCCCTCTCAGTGTCCGACTGTCCGTGTCCCTCTCTCAGTGTCTGAGGGTCCGTATCCCCCTCTCATTTTCCGAGGGTCCGTATCCCCCTCACTCTCTGTCCGAGGGTCCGTGTCCCCCTCTCAGTGTCCGTGGGTTCGTGTCCCCCTCTCATTGTCTGAGGGTCGGTGTCCCCCTCTAAGTGTCCGAGGTTCCATGTCCCCCTCTCAGTGCCCAAGGCTCCATGTCCCCCTCTCAGTGTCCGAGGGTCCGTGACCCCCTCTCAGTGTCCGAGGTTCCGTGACCCCCTCTCAGTGTCCGAGGGTCCGTATCCCCCCTCTCCCTCTGTCTGAGGCTCCACGTCCCTCTCTCAGTGTCCGATGGTCCGTGTCCTGCTCTCAGTGTCCGAGGGTCCGTTTCCGCCACTCAGTGTCCAAGGGTTCGTGTGCCCCGTCTCAGTGTCCGTTGGTCCGTGTCGCCCTCTCAGTGTCCAAGAGTCCAAGTAGCCCTCTCAGTGTCCGAGGGTCCGTATCGCCCTCTCAGTTTCCGAGGTTCCATGTCCCCCTTCTCAGTGTCCAAGAGTCCATGTACCGCTGTCAGTATCCGAGAGTCCGTTTCTCCCTCTCAATGTCCGAGGGTCCGTGTCCCCCTCTCAGTGTCCGAGGGTCCATGTCCCCCAATTATTGTCCGAGGGTCTGTGTCTCCCCTGACTGTGTCCAAGAGGCCATATCCCGCCTCTCTCTCTGTCCGAGGCTACATGTCCCCCTCTCAGTGTCCGACGGTTCGCGTGCCCCTCTCAGTGTCCGAGGTTCCATGACCCTCTCTCATGGTCCGAGGGTCCGTTACCCCCCTCTCTCTGTCCGAGGGTCCATGTACCCCTCTCAGTGTCCGAGGGTCCGTGTCCCACTCTCAGTGTCTGAGGATCCGTGTCCCCCTCTCACTCTCCGATGGTCCATATCCACCTCTCACTGTCCGAGGGCCCATATCTCCTTCCCAGTGTCCGAGGGTCCGTGTCCCACTCTCAGTGTCTGAGGTTCCGTGTTCCCCTCTCAGTGTCCGAGGGTCCGTATCCACCTCTCAGTGTCCCCCTCTCTCTGACCGAGGTTCTGAGTCCCCCCTCTCAATGTGCGAGGGTCCGTGTCTCCCTCTCAGTGTCCGAATGTCAATGTCTCCCTCTCTCTCCGTCCGAGGTCCGTATCCCCCTCTTAGTGTCAGAGGTTCCGTGTCCCCCCTCACAGTGTCCGAGAGGCCGTATCCAGCCTCTCTCTCTGTCCGAGGCTCCATCTCCCCCTCTCATTGTCCAGAGGTCCGTGTGCCACTCCCAGTGTCCGAGTGTCCGTGTCCCTCTCTCATTGACCGAGGATCCGTATCCCCCCACTCTCTCTGTCTGAGGGGCCGTGTCCCCCTCTCAGTGTCCGAGGTTCCATGTACCCCTCTCAGTGTCCGAGGGTCCGTGTCCCACTCTCAGTGTCTGAGGTTCCGTGTCCCCCTCTCACTCTCCGATGGTCCATATCCACCTCTCACTGTCCGAGGGCCCATATCCCCTTCCCAGTGTCCGAGGGTCCGTATCCCCCTCTCAGTGTCCGAGGGTCCGTATCCCCCTCTGAGTGTCCGAGGTTCCAAGTCCCCCTCTCAGTGTCCAAGAGTCCATGTACTGCTGTCAATACCCGAGACTCCGTTTCCCCCTCTCAATGTCCAAGGGTCCGTGTCCCTCTCTCAGTGTCCGAAGGTCCATGTCCCCCAATTATTGTCCGAGGGTCCGTGTCTCCCCTGACTGTGTCCAAGAGGCCATATCCCGCCTCTCTCTCTGTCCGAGGCTACATGTCGCCCTCTCAGTGTCCGACGGTTCGCGTGCCCCTCTCAGTGTCCGAGGTTCCATGACCCTCTCTCAGTGTCTGAGGGTCCGTTACCCCCCTCTCTCTGTCCGAGGGTCCATGTCCCCCTCTCAGTGTCCGAGGGTCCGTGTCCCACTCTCAGTGTCTGAGGTTCCGTGTCCCCCTCTCAGTGTCCGCGGGTCCTTGTCCCCTTCTCAGTGTCCGATGGTCCATGTCCTCCTCTCAGTGTCTGAGGTTCCGTGTCCCCCTCTCAGTGTCCGCGGGTCCTTGTCCCCTTCTCAGTGTCCGATGGTCCATGTCCTCCTCTCAGTGTCCGAGGGTCCGTATCCCTCTCTCAGTGTCCGAGGTTCCGTATCCCCCTTTCAGTTTCCGAGGTTCCGTATCCTCCTCGCACTCTGTCCGAGTGTCCGTATGCCCCCTCTCTCTCTGTCCGAGGCTCCATGTCCCCCTCTCAGTGTCCGAGGGTCCGTGTCCCACTCTCAGTGTCTGAGGTTCCGTGTCCCCCTCTCAGTGTCCGCGGGTCCTTGTCCCCTTCTCAGTGTCCGATGGTCCATGTCCTCCTCTCAGTGTCTGAGGTTCCGTGTCCCCCTCTCAGTGTCCGCGGGTCCTTGTCCCCTTCTCAGTGTCCGATGGTCCATGTCCTCCTCTCAGTGTCCGAGGGTCCGTATCCCTCTCTCAGTGTCCGAGGTTCCGTATCCCCCTTTCAGTTTCCGAGGTTCCGTATCCTCCTCGCACTCTGTCCGAGTGTCCGTATGCCCCCTCTCTCTCTGTCCGAGGCTCCATGTCCCCCTCTCAGTGTCAGATGGTCCGTGTACCCCTCTCAGTGTCCGAGTGCCCGTGTCGCTCTCTCAGTGTCCGAGGGTCTGTATCCCCCCTCTCTCTCTGTCCGAGGGGCCATGTCCCCCTCTCAGTGTCCGAGGGTGCGTGTCCCCCTCTCAGTGTCCGAGTGTCCCTCTCTCAGAGTCAGAGGGTCCGTATCCCCCTCTCAGTGTCCAAGGGTCCGTATCACCCTCTCAGTGTCCAAGGGTCCGTATCCCCCTCTCAGTGTCCGAGGGTCTGTATCCGCCTCTCAGTGTCCGAGGGTCCGTATCCCCCTCACTCTCTGTCTGAGGGTCAGTGTCCAAGGTTCTGTGTCCCCCCTCAGTTTCCAAGGCTCCATGTCCCCCTTTCAGTGTCCAGAGGTCCGTGTCACCATCTCAGTGTCCGAGGTTCTGTGTCCCTCGTACTCTGTCCGAGAGAACGTGTCCCCCCTCACAGTGTCCTAGGGTCGGAGTCCCCCTCTCAGTGTCCGAGGGCCCCTATCTCCCCTCTCAGTGTCTGAGGTTCCGTGTCCCCCCTCTCGGTGTCCGTTGCTCCGTGTGCCCCTCTCAGTGTCCGAGGGTCCGTGTCCCCCCTCTAAGTGTCCGAGGGTCCATGTGCCCCTCTCTCTGACCGAGGTGCCGAGTCCCCCCTCTCAATGTCCGACGCTCCGTGTCTCCCTCTCAGTGTCCGAGTGTCAATGTCTCCCTCTCTCTCCGTCCGAGGTCCGTATCCCCCTCTTAGTGTCAGAGGGTCCGTGTCACCCCTCACAGTGTCTGAGAGGCCGTATCCCGCCTCTCTCTCTGTCCGAGGCTCCATGTCCCCCTCTCATTGTCCGACGGTCCGTGTGCCCCTCTCAGTGTCCGAGTGTCCGTGTGCCTCTCTCAGTGTCCGAGGGTCCGTATCCCCCTCTCTCTCTGTCCAAGGGGCCGTGTCCCCCTCTCAGTGTCCGAGGGTCCGTATCCCTCTCTCAGTGTCCGAGGTACCGTACCCCCTCTCAGTGTCCGAGGTACCGTATCCCCCTTTCAGTTTCTGAGGTGCCGTATCCCCTTCGCACGCTGTCCGAGTGTCCGTATGCTCCCGCTTTCTCTGTGCGAGGCTCCATGTCCCCCTCTCAGTGTCCGACGGTCCGTGTACCCCTCTCAGTGTCCGAGTGCCCGTGTCGCTCTCTCAGTGTCCGAGGGTCCGTATCCCACCTCTCTTTCTGTCCGAGGGGCCATGTCCCCCTCTCAGTGTCCGACGGTCCGTGTGTCCCTCTCAGTGTCTGAAGGTCCATGTCCGTCTCTCAGTGTCCGAGGGTCCGTTTCCCCCTCTCTCTGTCCAAGGATCCATGTTCCCCTCTCAGTGTCCGATCTTCCATGTCCCCCTCTCAGTGTCCGATGTTCCGTGACCCCCTCTCAGTGTCCAAGGCTCCATGTCCCCCTCTCAGAGTCCGAGGGTCCGTGACCCCCTCTCAGTGTCCGATGGTCCGTGTCACCCTGTCAGTGTCTGAGGGTCCTTATCCCCCTCTCAGTGTACATGGTTCAGTGTCCCTCTCTCAGTTTCCTAGGTTCCAGGACGCCCTCTCTCTGTCCGACGTCCGTGTCCCCCTCTTAGTGTCCGAGGGTCCGTGTCCCCCCTCACAGTGTCCGAGAGGCCGTATCCCACCTCTCTGTCTGTCCAAGATTCCATGTCCCCCTCTCAGTGTCCGACGGTCTGGGTCCCCCTCTCAGTTTCCGAGGTTCCAGGTCCCCCTCTCAGTGTCCGAGGTTCCATGTCCCCCTCCGACTGTCCGAGGGTCCATATCCCCCTCTCAGTGTCTGAGGGTCCATATCCCTCTCTCAGTGTCCGAGGGTCCGTATCCCACTCTCAGTATCGGAGGGTCTGTATCCCCCTCTCAGTGTCCGAACGTCCGTATCCCCCTCTCAGTGTCCGAAGGTCCGTATCCCCCTCACTCTCTGTCCAAGTGTCCGTTTCCCCCTCTCAGTGTCCGAGGGTCCGTGTCCCCATCTCAGTGTCTGAAGCTCCGTGTCCCCATCTCAGTGTCCAAGGGTCCAAGTCCCCCTCTCAGTGTCCAAGGGTCTGTGCACCCTCTCAGTGTCCGTAGGTCCATATCCCCCCTCACTCTCTGTCTAGGGCTCTGTGTCCCTCTCTCAGTGACCGAGGTTCCGAGTCCCCCCTCTCAGTGTCCGAGCGAACGTGTCTCCCTCTCAGTGTCCACGGGTCAATGTCTCCCTGTCTTTCTGTCTGAAGTCCGTGTCCCCCTCTTAGTGCCCGAGGGTCCGTGTCCCCCTCTCAGTGGACGAGGTTACATGTCCCCCTCTCACTGTCCGAGGGTCCATATCCCCCTTTCATTGCCCGAGGGTCCGTATACCCGTCTCAGTGTCCAAGGGTCCGTATACCCATCTTAGTGTCTGAGGATCCGTATCCCCCTCTCAGTGTCTAAGGGTCCGTTTCCCCCTCTCAGTGTCCGAGTGTCCATTTCCCCCTCCCAGTGTCCGAGTGTCCATTTCCCACTGTCCAAGGTCCATGCCCTCTCTCAGTGTCCGAGGTTCCGTAACCCCCCCACTCTCTGTCTAGGGCTCCGTGTCCCTGTCTCAGTGACCGGGGTTCCGAGGCCCCCCTCTCAGTGTCCGAAGGTCCGTATCTCCCTCTCAGTGTCCGAGGGTCAATATCTCCCTGTCTCTCAGTCCAATGTCCGTGTCCCCCTCTCTGTGTCCGAGGGTCAGTGTCCCTCTCTTAGAGTCCGAGGCTCCGTGTCCCCCTCTCAGTGTACAAGGTTCGGAGTTCCTCTCTCAGTTTCCAATGGTCCGTGTCCCTCTCTCTCTATGTCAGAGGGTCTGTGTCCCCCTCTCTGTGTCCAAGGGACCGTGTCTCCCCTCTCAGTGTCCGAGGGTCTGTTTCCCCCATTTCAGTTTCCGAGGGTCCGTGTCCCCCCTCTCAGTGTCCGATGGTCCGTGTCCCCCTCTCAGTGTGCAAGGTTCGGTGTCCCTCTCTCAGTTTCCAAGGGTCCGTGTCCCTCTCTCTATATGTCCGAGGGTTCGTGTCCCCCTCTCAGTGTCCGAGGGTCCGTGTCTCCCCTCTCAGTGTCCGAAGGTCGATGTCCCCCCTCTCAGTGTCCGAGTGGCCGTGTCCCCCCCTCTCAGTGTCCGAGGGTCCGTGTACCCCTTCAGTGTCCGAGGGTCCGTGTACGCCCTCTAAGTGTCCAAGGGTCAATGTCTCCCTCTCTCTCTGTCTGAGATCGGCGTCCCCCTCTCAGTGTCCGAGGTTCCATGTCCCCCTCTCAGGGACCGAGGTTCCGAGTGCCCCCTCTCAATGTCCAAGGGTCCGTGTCTCCCACTCAGTGTCCGAGGTTCATTGTCTCCCTCTCTCTCTGTCCGACGTCCGTGTCCCCCTCTCAGTGTCCGCTGGTCTGTGTCCCCCTCTCAGTGTCCGAGTTTCCAGGGCCCCCTCTCAGTGTCCGATGTTCCATGTCACCCTCTCACTGTCCGAGGGCCCGTGTCCCCCCCTCTCAGTGTCCGAGGGTCCTTGTACCCGTTCAGTGTCCTTGTACCCCTTCAGTGTCCGAGGGTCCGTGTCCCCCTCTCAGTGTCCGATGGTCCGTGTCTCCCCTCTCAGTGTCCGAGGGTCTGATTCCCCCCTATCAGTGTCCAAGGGTCGGTGTCCCCCCTCTCAGTGTCCGATGGTCCGTGTCCCCCTCTCAGTGTGCAAGGATGGTTGTCCCTCTCTCAGTTTCCAAGGGTCCGTGTCCCTCTCTCTATATGTCCGAGGGTCCGTGTCCCCCTCTCAGTGTCCGAGGTTACGTATACACCCTCACTCTCTGTCTAGGGCTCCGTGACCCTCTTTCAGTGACCGAGGTTCCGAATCCCCCCTCTCAGTGTCCGAGTTTCAATGTCTCCCTGTCTCTCTGTCCGAGGTCCGTGTCCCCCTCTCAGTGTCCGACGGTCCGTATCTCTCCTCTCTCTCTGTCCGATGGTCCGTGTACCCCTCTAATTGTCCGAGGGTCCATGTTCCCTCTCAATGTCCGAGGGTCCGTGTCCCCCTCTCATTGTCCGAGGGTTCATGTCCCCCAATTATTTTCCGAGTGTCTGTGTCTCCCCTCAAAGTGTCCAAGAGGCCGTATCCCGCCTCTCTCTCTGTCTGAGGCTACATGTCCCCTTCTCAGTGTCCGACGGTCCGCGTGCACCTCTCAGTGTCCGAGGGTCCATGACCCTCGCTCAGTGTCCGAGGGTCCATTTCCCCCCTCTCTATGTTCGAGTGTCTGTGTCCCCCTCTCAGTGTCCGAGATTCCATGTCCCCCTCTCAGTGTACCAGGTTCCATGTCCCCCTCTCACTGTCCGATGGTCCGTGTCCCCCTTTCTGTGACCTAGGGTCCGTGTCCCCCTCTCAGTGTCTGAGGGTCCGTGCCCCACTCTCAATTTCCGAGGGTCGGTGGACCCCTCTCAGTCTCCGAGTTTCCTTGTCCCACTCTCTCAGTGTCCAATGTTCCGTGTCTCTCTCTCTCTCTGTCCGAGAGTCCGTGTCACCCACATCCTCTGCCCGAGGGTCCGTGTCCCCCTCTCAGTGTCCAAGGTTCCCTGACCCTCTCTCAGTGTCGAGGGTGAATGTCTCCCTCTCTCTCCATCCAAGGTCCGTATCCCCCTCTTAGTGTCCGAGGGTCCGTATCCCCCTCTCAGTGTCCGAGGGTTCGTATCCCCCTTTCAGTGTCCGAGGTTCCATGTCCCCATCTCATTGTCTGAGGGTCCGTATCACCCTCTCAGTGTCCGAGGGTCGGCATCCCCCTCTCAGTGTCCGAGGGTCCATATCCCATCTCAGTGTCCGAAGGTCTGTATCCCCCTCTCAGTGTCCGAGGGTCCGTATCCCCCTCTCAGTGTCTGAGCGTCCGTATCACCCTCTCAGTGTCCGAGGATCCATATCCCATCTCAGTGTCCGAGGGTCCGTGTCCCCCTCTCAGTGTCCGAGTGTCCGTATCCCCCTCTCAGTGTCCGAGTGTCCGTATGCCCCTCTCAGAGTCCGAGGGTCCGTATGCCCCTCTCAGTGTCCGAGGGTCCGTATCCCCCTCACTCTCTGTCCGTGGGTCCATGTCCCCCTCTCAGTATCCGAGGTTCCATGTCCCCCTCTCAGTGTCCAATGCTCCATGTCCCCTTCTCAGGGTCCGAGAGTCCGTCTCCCCATCTCATTGTCCGAGGTTCTATGTCCCCCCTCACAGTGTCCAAGGATCCGTGACCCCCTCTCAATGTCCGATGGTCTGTATCCCCACTCTCTCTCTGTCCGAGGCTCCACGTCCCCCTCTCAGTGTCCGAGGATCCGTGACCCCCTCTCAGCGTCCGATGCTCCTTGTCCCCTTGTCAGTGTCCAAAAGGCCGTATCCCGCCATTCTCTCTGTCCGAGGCTCCATGTCCCCCTCTCAGAGTCTGACGGTCCGTGTGCGCCTCTCAGTATCAGAGGTTCAGTGTCCCTCTCTCAGTGTCCGAGGGTCCATGCCCCCCTCTCAGTGTCCAATGGTCCGTGTCCCCTTCTCAATGTCCGATGGTCCGTGTCCTCCTCTCAATGTCCGAGAGTCCGTGTTCCCCTCTCAGTGTCCGAGGTTCCGTATCCTTCTTTCAGTGTCCGATGGTCCGTGTCCCTCTCTCGCTGCCCGAGTGTCAGTGTCTCCCTCTCACTCTGTCCGAGGTCTGTGTCCCCCTCTCAGTGACCGAGGTTTCGAGTCCCCCCTCTCAGTGTCCGAGGGTCTGTGTCACCCTCTCAGTGTCCGAGGGTCAATGTCTCCCTGGCTCTCTCTCCGAGGTTCGTGTCTCCCTGTTAGTTTCCGAGGGCCCGTGTCCCCCTCTCAGTGTCCGAGGGTCCGTATCCCCCCTCTCTCTCTGTCTTGGACTCCATGTTCCCCTCTCAATGACCGAGGTTTCGAGTCCCCCCTCTCAGTGTCCGATGCTCCGCGTCTCCCTTTCAGTGTCCTAGGGTCCATGTCGTCCTCTCACTAACCGAGGTTCCGAGTCCCCCCTCTCAATGTCCAAGGGTCCGTCTCCCCCTCTTAGTGTCAGAGGGTCCGTGTCCCCCTTCAGTGTCTGAGAGGCGGTATCTTGCCTCTCTCAATGACCGCAGGTGCACGTCCCCCTCTCAATGTCTGAGGTTCCATGTCCCCCTCTCAGTGTCCGAGGGTCCGTATCCCCCTCTCAGTGTCCGAGGGTCCGTATCCCCTCGCTCTATGTCCGAGGTTCCGTGTCCCCCTCGCTCTCTGTCCGAGGTTCCATGTCCCCCTCTCAGTGTCCGAGGTTCCATGACCCCCTCTCAGTGTCCGAGGGTCCGTATCACCCTTTCAGTGTCCGAGGGTCCGTATCCCCCTCTCAGTGTCCGAGGGTCCATATCCCATCACAGTGTCCGGGGGACTGTATCCCTCTCTCAGTGTCTGAGGGTCCGTATCCCCCTCTCAGTGTCCGAGGGTCCATATCACTCTCTCAGTATCCGAGGGTCCATATCCCATCTCAGTGTCCGAGGGTCTGCATCCACTTCTCAGTGTCCCAGGGTCCAAATCCCCCTCTCAGTGTCCGAGGGTCCGTGACCCCCTCTCAGTGTCCGAGGGTCCGTGACCCCCTCTCAGTGTCCGATGGTCTGTATCCTCCTCTTAGTGTCAGAGGGTCCGTGTCCCCCCTCACAGTGTCCGAAAGGCCGTATACCGCCAATCTCTCTGTCCGAGGCTCCATGTCCCCGTCTCAGTGTCTTACGGTCCATGTGCCCCTCTCAGTGTCCGTGGTTCAGTGTCCCTCTCTCAGTGTCCGAGGGTCCGTGCCCCTCTCTCTCTGCCTGAGGGTCAGTTTCCCTCCCTCAGTGTCCGAGGGTCCGTGTCCCACTCTCAGTGTCCGAGGGTCCATGTCCCCCTCTAAGTGTCCGAGGTTTCATATCCCCCCTCTCAGTGTCCGAGGATCTGTGTCACCCTCTCAGTGTCTGAGGGTAAATGTCTCCCTGGCTCTCTCTCCGAGGTTCATGTCTCCCTGTTAGTTTCCGAGGGCCCGTTTCCCCCTCCCAGTGTCCGAGGGTCCGTATCCCCCCTCCCTCTCTGTCTAGGACCCTGTGTCCCCCTCTCAGTGACCGAAATTTCGATCCCCCCTCTCAATGTCCGAGGGTCCGTGTCACCCTCTCAGTGTCCGAGGGTGAATGTCTCCCTGTCTCTCTCTCCGAGGTCCGTGTATCCCTGTTAGTTTCCGAGTGTCCGTGTCCCCCTCTCAGTGACCGAGGGTCCTTTTATCCCTCTCAGTGTCCGAGGGTCTATGTCTCCCTCTCTCTCTCCATCCGATGTCCGTATCCCCCTCCTAGTATCTGAGGGTCCGTGTCCCCCTTCACAGTGTCCGAGAGGCCGTATCCCACCTCTCTCTATGTCCGTGGGTCTACTTCCCCCTCTCAGCGTCCGAGGTTCCAATTCCCCCTCTCAGTGTCCGAGGTTCCATGTCCCCCTCTCAGTGTCCGAGGGTCCGTATCACCCTCTCAGTGTCCGAGGGTCCGTATCCCCCCTTCAGTGTCCGAGGGTCCATATCCCATCTTAGTGTCCGAGGGTCTGTATCCACCTCTCAGTGTCCGAGGGTCCGTATCCCCCACTCAGTGTCCGAGGGTCTGTGTCCCCGTCTCAGTGTCCGAGGGTCCGTATCCCCCTTGCTCTCTGTCCGAGCTTCCGTGTCCCCCTCTCAATGTCCATGGGTCCATGTCCCCTCTCAGTGTCCAAGGGTCCGTGTCCCCCTCTCAGTGTCCGAGGTTTTGTGTCGCTCTCTCTCTGTCCGAGAGTCCGTGTCCCCTCTCAGTGTCCAAGGGTCCGTGTCCCCCTCTCAGTGTCCGAGGTCCATGACCCCCTCTCAGCGGCCGAGGGTCACTGGCCCCATCTCTCTGTCCGAGGGTCCGTGACCCCCTCTCAGTGTTCGAGGGTCCGTGTTGCCCTCTCAGTGTCCAAGAGTCCATGTAGCCCTCTCAGTGTCCGAGGGTCTGTATCGCCCTCTCAGTTTCCGAGGTTCCATGTCCCCCTTCTCAGTGTCCAAGAGTCCATGTACCGCTGTCAGTACCCGAGAGTCCGTTTCCCCCTCTCAATGTCCGAGGGTCCGTGTCCCCCTCTCATTGTCCGAGGGTCCACGTCCCACAACTATTGTCCGAGGGTCCGTGTCGCACCTCACAGTGTCCAAGAGGCCGTATCCCGCCTCTCTCTCTGTCCGAGGCTACATGTCCCCTTCTCAGGGTCCGACGGTCCATGTGCCCCTCTCAGTGTCCTAGGTTCCATGACCCTCTCTCAGTGTCCGATGGTCCATGTCCTCCTCTCAGTGTCCGAGGGTCCGTATCCCCTTCTCAGTGTCCGATGGTCCATGTCCTCCTCTCAGTGTCCGAGGGTCCCCATCCCCCTCTTAGTGTCCGAGGTTCCACGTCCCCCTCTCTCTGACCGAGGTTCCGAGTCCCCCCTCTCAATGTGCGAGGGTCCGTGTCTCCCTCTCAGTTTCCGAGAGTCAATGTCTCCCTCTCTCTCCGTCCGAGGTCCGTAGCCCCCTCTTACTGTCAGAGGGTCCGTGTCCACGCTCACAGTGTCCGAGAGGCCGTATCCCGCCTCTCTCTCTGTCCGAGGCTCCAAGTCCCCCTCTCAGTGTCCGAGTGTCCGTGTCCCTCTCTCAGTGTCTGAGGGTCCATATCCCCCTCTCATTGTCCGAGGGTCCGTATCCCCCTCACTCTCTGTCCGAGGGTCCGTGTCCCCCTCTCAGTGTCCGTGGGTTCGTGTCCCCCTCTCATTGTCTGAGGGTCGGTGTCCCCCTCTAAGTGTCCGAGGTTCCATGTCCCCCTCTCAGTGCCCAAGGCTCCATGTCCCCCTCTCAGTGTCCGAGGGTCCGTGACCCCCTCTCAGTGTCCGAGGTTCCGTGACCCCCTCTCAGTGTCCGAGGGTCCGTATCCCCCCTCTCCCTCTGTCTGAGGCTCCACGTCCCTCTCTCAGTGTCCGATGGTCCGTGTCCTGCTCTCAGTGTCCGAGGGTCCGTTTCCGCCACTCAGTGTCCAAGGGTTCGTGTGCCCCGTCTCAGTGTCCGTTGGACCGTGTCGCCCTCTCAGTGTCCAAGAGTCCAAGTAGCCCTCTCAGTGTCCGAGGGTCCGTATCGCCCTCTCAGTTTCCGAGGTTCCATGTCCCCCTTCTCAGTGTCCAAGAGTCCATGTACCGCTGTCAGTATCCGAGAGTCCGTTTCTCCCTCTCAATGTCCGAGGGTCCGTGTCCCCCTCTCAGTGTCCGAGGGTCCATGTCCCCCAATTATTGTCCGAGGGTCTGTGTCTCCCCTGACTGTGTCCAAGAGGCCATATCCCGCCTCTCTCTCTGTCCGAGGCTACATGTCCCCCTCTCAGTGTCCGACGGTTCGCGTGCCCCTCTCAGTGTCCGAGGTTCCATGACCCTCTCTCATGGTCCGAGGGTCCGTTACCCCCCTCTCTCTGTCCGAGGGTCCATGTCCCCCTCTCAGTGGCCGAGGGTCCGTGTCCCACTCTCAGTGTCTGAGGTTCCGTGTCCCCCTCTCAGTGTCCGCGGGTCCTTGTCCCCTTCTCAGTGTCCGATGGTCCATGTCCTCCTCTCAGTGTCCGAGAGTCCGTGTTCCCCTCTCAGTGTCCGAGGGTCCGTATCCTCCTCTCAGTGTCCCCCTCTCTCTGACCAAGGTTCTGAGTCCCCCCTCTCAATGTGCGAGGGTCCGTGTCTCCCTCTCAGTGTCCGAATGTCAATGTCTCCCTCTCTCTCCGTCCGAGGTCCGTATCCTCCTCTTAGTGTCAGAGGTTCCGTGTCCCCCCTCACAGTGTCCGAGAGGCCGTATCCAGCCTCTCTCTCTGTCCGAGGCTCCATCTCCCCCTCTCATTGTCCAGAGGTCCATGTGCCACTCCCAGTGTCCGAGTATCCGTGTCCCTCTCTCATTGACCGAGGATCCGTATCCCCCCACTCTCTCTGTCTGAGGGGCCGTGTCCCCCTCTCAGTGTCCGAGGTTCCATGTACCCCTCTCAGTGTCCGAGGGTCCGTGTCCCACTCTCAGTGTCTGAGGTTCCGTGTCCCCCTCTCACTCTCCGATGGTCCATATCCCCTTCCCAGTGTCCGAGGGCCCATATCCCCTTCCCAGTGTCCGAGGGTCCGTATCCCCCTCTCAGTGTCCGAGGGTCCGTATCCCCCTCTCAGTGTCCGAGGTTCCAAGTCCCCCTCTCAGTGTCCAAGAGTCCATGTACTGCTGTCAATACCCGAGACTCCGTTTCCCCCTCTCAATGTCCAAGGGTCCGTCTCCCTCTCTCAGTGTCCGAAGTTCCATGTCCCTCAATTATTGTCCGAGGGTCCGTGTCTCCCCTGACTGTGTCCAAGAGGCCATATCCCGCCTCTCTCTCTGTCCGAGGCTACATGTCGCCCTCTCAGTGTCCGACGGTTCGCGTGCCCCTCTCAGTGTCCGAGGTTCCATGACCCTCTCTCAGTGTCTGAGGGTCCGTTACCCCCCTCTCTCTGTCCGAGGGCCCATGTCCCCCTCTCAGTGTCCGAGGTTCCGTGTCCCCCTCTCAGTGTCCGAGTGGCCTTGTCCCCTTCTCAGTGTCCGATGGTCCATGTCCTCCTCTCAGTGTCCGAGAGTCCATGTTCCCCTCTCAGTGTCCGAGGGTCCGTATCCACCTCTCAGTGTCCGAGGTTACATGTCCCCCTCTCTCTGACCGAGGTTCCGAGTCCCCCCACTCAATGTGCGAGGGTCCGTGTCTCCCTCTCAGTGTCCGAGTGTCAATGTCTCCCTCTCTCTCCGTCCGAGTTCTGTATCACCCTCTTAGTGTCAGAGGTTCTGTGTCCCCCCTCACAATGTCCAAGAGGCCATATCCTGCCTCTCTCTCTGTCCGAGGCTCCATGTCCCCCTCTCAGTGTCGGACGGTCCGTGTAACCCTCTCAGTGTCCAAGTGCCCGTGTCCCTCTCTCAGTGTCCGAGGGTCCGTATCCCCCTCTCAGTGTCCAAGGATCCATATCATCCTCTTAGTGTCCAAGGGTCCGTATCCCCCTCTCAGTGTCGAGGGTCCGTATCCCCCTCTCAGTGTCCGAAGGTCCGTATCCCCCTCACTCTCTGTCTGAGGGTCCGTGTCCCACTCTCAGTGTCTGAGGGTGCGTGTCCCCCTCTCAGTGTCTGAGGGTCAGTGTCCCCCTCTCAGTGTCCGAGGTTCTGTGTCCCCCCTCAGTTTCCAAGGCTCCATGTCCCCCTTTCACTGTCCGAATGTCCATGTCACCATCTCAGTGTCCAAGGTTCTGTGTCCCTCGCTCTCTGTCCGAGAGACCATGTCCCCCCTCACAGTTGTCAAGGGTCCGTGTCCCCCTCTCAGTGTCCGAGGGTCCCTGTCTCCCTTCTAAGTGTCCGAGGGTCCATGTGCCCCACTCTCTGACCGAGGTGCCGAGTCCCCCCTCTCAATGTCCGACGCTCCGTGTCTCCCTCTCAGTGTCCGAGTGTCAATGTCTCCCTCTCTCTCCATCCGAGGTCCGTATCCCCCTCTTGATGTCAGAGGGCCCGTGTCACCCCTCACAGTGTCTGAGAGGCCGTATCCCGCCTCTCTCTCTGTCCGAGGCTCCATGACCCCCTCTCATTGTCCGACGGTCCGTGTGCCCCTCTCAGAGTCTGAGTGCCCGTGTGCCTCTCTCAGTGTCCGAGGGTCCGTATACCCCTCTCTCTCTGTCCAAGGGGCCGTGTCCCCCTCTCAGTGTCCGAGGGTCCGTATCCCCCTCTCAGTGTCCGAGATACCGTATCCCCCTCTCAGTGTCCGAGGTACCGTATCCCCCTTTCAGTTTCCGAGGTGCCGTATCCCCCTCGCACGCTGTCCGAGTGTCCGTATGCCCCCTCTTTCTCTGTGCGAGGCTCCATGTCCCACTCTCAGTGTCCGACGGTCCGTGTGTCCCTCTCAGTGTCTGAAGGTCCATGTCCGTCTCTCAGTGTCCGAGGGTCCGATTCCCCCCTCTCTCTGTCCACGGGTCCATGTTTCTCTCTCAGTGTCCGAGCTTCCATGTCCCCCTCTCAGTGTCCGAGGTTCCGTGTCCCCCTCTCACCCTCTGAGGGTCCGTATCCACCTCTCACTGTCCGAGGGCCCATATCCCCTTCCCAGTGTCCGAGGGTCCGTATCCCCCTCTCAATGTCCGAGGGTCCATATCCCCCTCTCAGTGTCCGAGGGTCCGTATCCCCCGACTCTCTGTCTGAGGGTCCGTGTCCCCCTCTCAGTGTCCGAGGTTCCGTGTCCCCCTCTCAGTGTCCAGGGCTCCGTATCCCCCTCTGAGTGTCCAAGGGTCCGTATCGCCCTCTTAGTGTCCGATGGTCCATGTCCCTCTCTCAGTGTCCGAGGGTCCCTCTCTCCATTCTCAGTGTCCGAGGGTCCGTGTCTCCCTCTTAGTGTCCGAGGGTCAGTGGCCCTCTCTCTCTGTCCGAGGGTCCGTGTCCCACTCTCAGTGTCCGAGGGTCCGTGTCCCCCTCTCAGTGTCCGAGGGTCCGTGTTGCCCTCTCACTGTCCAAGAGTCCATGTACCCCTCTCAATGTCCGAGCGTCCGTATCCTCCTCTCAGTGTCCGAGGGTCCATGTCCCCCAATTATTGTCTGAGGGTCCGTGTCTCCCCTCACACCTCTCTCGCTGTCCAAGGCTACATGTCCCCCTCTCAGTGTCCGACAGTCCGGGTGCCCCTCTCAGTGTTCGAGGGTCCATGACCCTCTCTCAGTGTCCGAGGGTCCGTTTCCCCATGCTCTCTGTCCGAGGGTCCGTGTTCCCCTCTCAGTGTCCGAGGTTCCATGTCCCCCTTTCACTGTCCTAGGGTCCATGTCCCCCTCTCACTGTCCGAGGGCCCGTGTCCCCCTCTCAGTGTCCTAGCGTCCGTGTCCCCCTCTCTCTGTCCGAGGGTCCGTGTCCCCCACACCCTCTGCCCGAGGGTCCGTGTCCCCCTCTCAGTCTCCAAGGTTCCTAGTCCCACTCTCAGTGTCGAGGGTGAATGTCTTCCTCTCTCTCTGTCCGAGGGTCCGTGTCCCACTCTCAGTGTCCGAGGGTCCGTGTCCCCCTCTCTGTGTCCAAGGGTTCTTGCCCCCTTCTCAGTGTCCGAAGGTCCGTGTCCCTCCCTTTCTGTCCGAGGGTCCGTATCTCCCTCTCACTCTGTCCGAGGTCCGTGTCCTCCTCTCAGTGACCGAGGGTCTGTGTCACCCTCTC
The DNA here is from genome assembly GCF_964194155.1 of Cetorhinus maximus. Lineage (NCBI taxonomy): Eukaryota > Metazoa > Chordata > Chondrichthyes > Lamniformes > Cetorhinidae > Cetorhinus > Cetorhinus maximus. Next base: position 71,516,657 of record NC_135895.1, on the reverse strand, counting down.
AGTGTCCGAGGGTCAATGTCTCCTTGGCTCTCTCTCTGAGGTCCCTGCCTCCCTGTTAGTTTCCGAGGGCACGTGTTCCCCTCTCAGTGTCCAAGGGTCCGTATCCCCCCCCTCTCTCTGTCTAGGACTCCGTGTCCCCCTGCAAGTGATCGAGGTTTCGAGTCCCCCCTCTCAGTGTCCGAGGGTCCGTGTCACCCTCTCAGTGTCCGAGGGTGAATGTCTCCGTCTCTCTCTCCGAGGTCCGTGTATCCCTGTTAGTGTCCGAGGGTCCGTGTCCCCCTCTCAGTGTCCGAGGGTTCGTTTCCCCAACTCATTGTCCAAGGGTCCGCGTGCCGCTCCCAGTGTCTGATGCTCCGTGTCCCCCTCTCAGTGTCCTAGGTTTCATGTCGCCCTCTCACTGACCGAGTTTTCGAGTCCCGAGTCAAAGGGCCCGTACCACACTTTCAGTGTCCGAGTGTCCGTATCACCCTCTCAGTGTCCGAGGCTCCGTATCCCATCTCAGTGTCCGAGGGTCCGTGTCTACCTCTCAGTGTCCAAGGTTACATGTCCCCCTCTCAGTGTCAGAGGTTCCATGTCCCCCTCTCAGTGTCCGAGGGTCCGTATCACCCTCTCAGTGGCCGAGGTTCCGTATCCCCCTCTCAGTGTCCGAGGGTCCATATCCCATCTCAGTGTCCGAGGATCCGTATCCCCCTCTCAGTGTCCGAGGGTCCGTGTCACCCTTTGAGCGTCCGAGGGTCCATATCCCATCTCAGTGTCCGAGGGTCTGTATCCCCCTCTCAGTGTACGAGGGTCCCTATCCGCCTCTCAGTCTGATGGTCCGTATCCCCCTCTCAGTGCCCGAGGGTCCGTATCCCCCTCGCTCTCTGTCCGCGGGTCCGTGTCCCCCTCTCAGTGTCCGAGGTTCCGTGTCCCCCTCTCAATGTCCAAGGCTCCATGTCCCCCTCTCAGTGTCCGAGGGTCCGTGACCCCCTCACAGTGTCCGATGGTCCGTGTCCCCCTCTCAATGTCCAAGGGTCCGTGTCTCCCTTTCAGTGTCCAAGGGTCCGTGTCTCCCTCTCAGTGTCCGAAGGTCCCTGTCTCTCCTCTCAGTGTCCGAGTGTCCGTATCCCCCTCTCTCTGACCGAGGTTCCGAGTCCCCCCTCTCAATGTCCGAGGGTCCGTGTCTCCCTCTCAGTGTCCGAGGGTCCGTGTCTCCCTCTCAGTGTCCGAAGGTCCCTGTTTCCCTCTCAGTGTCCGAGGGTCCATGTCCCCCTCTCTCTGACCGAGGTTCCGAGTCCCCCCTCTCAATGTCCGAGGGTCCGTGTCTCCCTCTCAGTGTCCGAGTGTCAATGCCTCCCTCTCTCTCCGTCCGAGGTCCGTATCCCCCTCTCAGTGTCCGAATGTCCGTGTCCCTCTCTCAGTTTCCAAGGCTCTGTATCCCCCTCTCTCTCTGTCCAAGGGGCCGTGTCCCCCTCTCAGTGTCCGAGGGTGCGTATCCCCCTCTCAGTGTCCGAGGGTCCGTATACCCCTCACTCTCTGTCCGAGGGTCTGTGTCCCCCTCTCAGTGTCCGAGGGTTCGTGTCCTCCTCTCAGTGTCTGAGGGTCGTTGTCCCCCTCTCAGTGTCCGAGGGTCCGAGTCCCCCACTCAGTGTCCGAGGTTTTGTGTCGCTCTCCCTCTGTCCGAGCGTCCGTGTCCCCCCTTACAGTGTCCGAGGGTCCATGACCCCCTCACAGTGTCCGAGGGTGAATGTCTCCCTGTCTCTCTCTCCGAGGTCCGTGTATCCCTATTAGTGTCCGAGGGTCCGAGTCCCCCTCTCAGTGTCCGAGGGTCCGTGTCCCCCTCTCAGTGTCCTAGGTTCCATGTCGCCCTCTCACTGACCGAGGTTCCGAGACCCCCCTCTCAATGTTCGAGGGTCCGTGTCTCCCTCTCAGTGTCCGAGGGTCAGTATCTCCCTCTCTCTCTCCATCCGATGTCCTTATCCCCCTCTCAGTGTCCAAGGGTCCATGTCCCCTCACAGTGTCGGAGGGTCCGTGTCCTCATCTCAGTGTCCGAGGTTTTGTGTCGCTCTCTCTCGGTCCGAAAGTCCGTGTCCCCCCTTACAGTGTCTGAGGGTCCATGACCCCCTCTCAGCGGCCGAGGGTCAGTGGCCCCATCTCTCTGTCCGAGGGTCCGTATGCCCCCTCTATCTCTGTATGATGGTCCGTGGCCCCCTCTCAGTTTCCGAGGTTCCGAGTCCCCCCTCTCAATGTCCGAGGGTCCGTGTCTCCCTCCCAGTTTCCGACTGTCAATGCCTCCCTCTCTCCCCGTCCGAGGTCTGTATCCCCCTCTTAGTGTCAGAGGGTCCGTATCCACCCTCACAGCTTCCGAGAGGCCGTATCCCGCCTTTCTCTCTGTCCGAGGCTCCATGCCCCCCTCTCAGTATCCGACGGTCCGTGTGCCCCTCTCAGTGTCCAAATGTCCGTGTCCCTCTCTCAGTGTCCGAGGTTCCGTATCCCCCCTCTCTCTCTGTCCAAAGGGCCGTGTCCCCCTCTCAGTGTCCGAGGTTCCATGTCCCCTCTCAGTGTCCGAGGGTGCGAATCCCCCTCTCAGTGTCCGAGGGTCCGTATACCCCTCACTCTCTGTCCGAGTGTCTGTGTCCCCTTCATAGAGTCCGAGGGTTCGTGTCCTCCTCTCAGTGTCTGAGGGTCGGTGTCCCCCTCTCAGTGTCCGAGGGTCCGTGTCCCCCTCTCAGTGTCCGATGGTCCGTGACCACCTCTCAGTGTCCGAGGGCCCGTGTCTCCCTCTCAGTGTCCGAGGGTCCGTTTCGCCCTCTCAGTGTCCGAAGGTCCCTGTCTCCCCTCTCAGTGTCCGAGTGTCCGTGTCCCCCCTCTAAGTGTCCGAGGGTCCAAGTCCCCCTCTCTCTGACCGAGGTTCTGAGTACCCCCCTCAATGTCCGAGGTTCCGAGTACCCCCTCTCAATGTCCGAGGGTCCGTGTCTCCCCCTCAGTGTCTGAGTGTCAATGTCTCCCTCTCTCTCCGTCCGAGGACCATATCCCCCTCTTAGTGTCAGAGGGTCCGTGTCCCCCCTCACAGTGTCCGAGAGGCCGTATTCCGCCTCTCTCTCTGTCCGAGGCTCCATGTCCCCCTCTCATTGTCCGACGGTCCGTGTGCCCCTCTCAGTGTCCAAGTGTCGGTGTCCCTCTCTCAGTGTCCGAGCGTCCGTATCCCCCCTCTCTCTCTGTCCAAGGGACTGTTTCCCCCCTCTCAGTGTCCGAGGTTCCACGTGCCCCTCTCCGTGTCCGAGGGTCCGTATCCCTCTCTCAGTGTCTGAGGTTCTGTATCCCCCTTTCACTTTGCAAGGTTCCGTATACACCTCGCACACTGTCCGAGTGTCCATATGCCCCCTCTCTCTCTGTCCGAGGCTCCATGTCCCCCTCTCAGTGTCCGAAGGTTGGTGTACCCCTATCAGTGTCTGAGTGTCCGTGTCCCTCTCTCAGTGTCCGAGGTTCCATGTCCCCTCTCAGTGTCCGAGGGTCCGTGTCCCCCACTCAGTGTCCAAGAGTCCTTGTCCCCTCTGAGTGTCCGAGGGTCTGTGTCCCCTTCTCAGTGTCCAAGGTTTTGTGTCGCTCTCTCTCTGTCCGAGAGTCCATGTCCCCCCTTACAGTTTCCAAGGGTCCGTTTCCCCCCCCTCTCTGTCCGAGGGTCCGTGTCCCCCTCTCAGTGTCCGAGGTTCCATGGTCCCCTCTCAGTGTACGAGGTTCCATGTCCCCCTCTCAGTGTACGAGGTTCCATGTCCCCCTCTCACTGTCCGAGGGTAGGTGTCCACCTCTCAGTGTCCGAGGGTCCGTGTCCCCCTCACAGTGTCCGAGGGTCTGTGTCCCCCTCTCAGTGTCCTAGGGTCCGTGTCCCACTCTCAGTTTCCGAGGGTCGGTGGACCCCTCTCAGGCTCCGAGGTTCCTTGACCCACTCTCTCAGTGTCCAATGTTCCGTCTCCCTCTCTCTCTTCCCGAGTGTCAGTGTCTCCCTCTCTCTCTGCCCGAAGGTCCGTGTCCCTCCCTCTCTGTCCGAGGGTCCGTATCTCCCTCTCACTCTGTCCGAGGTCTGTGTCCTCCTCTCAGTGACCACGGTTTCGAGTCCCCCCTCTCAGTGTCCGAGGGTCTGTGTCACCCTCTCAGTGTCTGAGGGTCAATGTCTCCCTCTCTCTCTGTCCGAGGGTCTGTGTCCAACTCTCAGTGTCCGAGGGTCCGTGTCCCCTCTCAGTGTCCAAGGGTCCATGTCCCCTTCTCAGTGTCCGAGGGTCCATATCCTATCTCAGTGTCCGAGGGTATGTATCCCCCTCTAAGTGTCCGAGGGTCCATATCCGCCTCTCAGTCCGAGGGTCCGTATTCCCCTCTCAGGGTCCGAGGGTCCGTATCCCCCTCGCTCTCTGTCCGCGGGTCCGGGTCCCCCGCTCAGTGTCCGAGGTTCCGTGTCTCCCTCTCAGTGTCCAAGGCTCCATGTCCCCCTCTCAGTGTCCGAGGGTCCTTGTCCCCCCTCACAGTGTCCAAGGGTCCATTACTCCCTATCAGTGTCCGAGGGTCCGTATCCCCTCTATCTCTCTGTCCGAGGCTCCACATCCCCCTCTCAGTGTCCGATGGTCCGTGTCCCCCTCTCAATGTCCGAGGATCCGTGTCTCCCCTCTCAGTGTCCGAGGGTCCGTGACTGCCTCTCAGTGTCCGATGCTCCTTGTCCCCTTCTCTGTGTCCGATGGTCCATGTCCCCCTCCCAGTGTCCGAGGGTCCGTGTCTCCCTCTCAGTGTCCGATGGTCCGTGTCACCCTCTCAGTGTCCGTGGGTCCGTTTCCCCCACTCAGTGTCCGAGGGTCCATGACCCCCTCTCAGTATCCGAAGCTCCTTGTCCCCTTCTCTGTGTCCGATCTTCCGTGTCCCCCTCCCAGTGTCCGTGGGTCCCTGTCTCCCCTCTCAGTGTCGGAGGGTCCGTGTCTCCCTCTCAGTGTCCGAGGGTCCGTTTCTCCCTCTCAGTGTCCGAAGGTCCCTGTCTCACCTCTCAGTGTCCGAGTATCCATGTCCCCCTCTCTCTGACCGAGGTTCCGAGTCCCCCCCTCAATGTCCGAGGGTCCGTGTCTCCCTCATAGTGTCCGAGTGTCAATGTCTCCCTCTCTCTCCGTCCAAGGACCATATCCCCCTCTTAGTGTCAGAGGGTCCGTGTCCCCCCTCACAGTGTCCGAGAGGTCGTATCCTGCCTCTCTCTCTGTCCGAGGCTCCATGTCCCCCTCTCAGTGTCCGACGGTCCGTGTGCCCCTCTCAGTGTCCGAATGTCCGTGTCCCTCTCTCAGTGTCCGAGGCTCCGTATCCCCCCTCTCTCTCTGTCCAAGGGTCGTGTCCCCCTCTCAGTGTCCGAGGGTTCGTGTCCCCCTCTCAGTGTCTGAGGGTCGGTGTCCCCCTCTCAGTGTCCGAGGTTCCGTGTCCCCCTCTCAGTGTCCAAGGCTCCATGTCCCCTTCTCAGTGTCCAAGGGACCGTGACCCCCTCTCAGTGTCCGAGGGTCCGTATCCCCCCTCTCTCTCTGTCCGAGGCTCCATGTCCCCCTCTCAGTGTCCGATGGTCCGTGTCACCCTCTCAGTGTCCGTGGGTCCGTTTCCCCCACTCAGTGTCCGAGGGTCCGTGACCCCCTCTCAGTTTCTGATGCTCCTTGTCCCCTTCTATGTGTCCGATGTTCCGTGTCCCCCTCTCAGTGTCCGTGGGTCCCTGTCTCCCCTCTCAGTGTCCGAGGGTCCGTGTCCCCCCTCTCATTGTTCATTGGTCCGTGTCCCCCTCTCAGTATCCGAGGATCCCTGTCTCCCCTCTCAGTGTCCAAGTGTCAGTGTCCCTCTCTCAGTGTCCGAGGGTCCGTATCCCCCCTCTCTCTCTGTCCAAGGGGCCGTTTCCCCCCTCTCAGTGTCTGAGGTTCCATGTCCCCCTCTCAGTGTCCGAGGGTCCGTATCCCTCTCTCAGTGTCCGAGGTTCTGTATCCCCCTTTTCACTTTGCGAGGTTCCGTATAACCCTCGCACTCTGTCCGAGTGTCCATATGCCCCCTCTCTCTCTGTCCGGGGCTCCATGTCCCCCTCTCAGTGTCCGACGGTTGGTGTACCCCTCTCAGTGTCCGAGTGTCCGTGTCCCTCTCTCAGTGTCCGAGTGTCCGTGTCCCTCTGTCAGTGTCCGAGGCTCCGTATCCCCCCTTTCACTCTGTCCAGGGGCCGTGTGCCCCTCTCAGTGTCCGAGGTTTAATGTCCCCTCTCAGTGTCCGAGGGTCCGTATCCCCCACTCAGTGTCCAAGGGTCCATGTCCCCTCTCAGTGTCCAAGGTTTTGTGTCGCTCTCTCTCTGTCCGAGAGTCCATGTCCCCCCTTACAGTTTCAAAGGGTCCGTTTCCCCCCTCTCTCTGTCCGAGGGTCCGTGTCCCCCTCTCCGTGTCCGAGGTTCCATGGCACCCTCTCAGTGTACGAAGTTCCATGTCCCCCTCTCAGTGTACGATGTTCCATGTCCCCCTCTCACTGTCCGAGGGTACGTGTCCCCCTCTCACTCTCCGAGGGTCCATGTCCCCCTCTCAGTGTCCGAGTGTCCGTCTCCCTCTCTCAGTGTCCGAGGCTCCGTATCCCCCCTCTCACTCTGTCCAGGGGCCGTGTGCCCCTCTCAGTGTCCAATGGTCCGTGACCCCCTCTCAGTATCCGATGCTCCTTGTCCCCTTCTCTGTGTCCGATGTTCCGTGTCCCCCTCTCAGTGTCTGTGGGTCCCTGTCTCCCCTCTCAGTGTCCGAGGGACCGTATCCCCCCTCTCATTGTCCATTGGTCCGTGTCCCCCTCTCAGTATCCAAGGATCCCTGTCTCCCCTCTCAGTGTCCGAGGGTTTGTGTCCCCCCTCTAAGTGTCCGAGTGTCCAAGTCCCCCTCTCTCTGACCGAGGTTCCGAGTCCCCCCTGTCACTGTCCGAGGGTCCGTGTCTCCCTCTCAGTGTCCGAGTGTCAATGTCTCCCTCTGTCTCCATCCGAGGACCATATCCCCCTCTTAGTGTCAGAGGGTCCGTGTCCCCCCTCACAGTGTCCGAGATGCCGCATTCCACCTCTCTCTCTGTCCGAGGCTCCGTGTCCCCCTCTCATTGTCCGACGGTCCATTTGCACCTCTCAGTGTCCAAGTGTCGGTGTCCCCCTCTCACTGTCCGAGGGTCTGTGTCCCCCTTTCAGTGTCCTAGGGTCCGTTTCCCACTCTCAGTTTCCTAGGGTCGGTGGACCCCTCTCAGACTCCGACGTTCCTTGTCCCACTCTCTCAGTGTCCAAGGTTCCGTGTCTCCCTCTCTCTGTCCGAGGTTCCGTGTACCCCACACCCTCTGCCCGAGGGTCCTTGTCCCCTTCTCAGTGTCTAAGGTTCCCTGTCCCCCTCTCAGTGTCGAGGGTGAATGTTTCCCTCCCTCTCTGTCCAAGGGTCCGTGTCCCACTCTCAGTGTCCAAGGCTCCATTTCCCCCCTCTCACTCTGTCCAGGGGCCGTGTGCCCCTCTCAGTGTCCGATGGTCCGTATCCCCCCTCTCTATCTGTCCGAGGCTCCATGTCCCCCCCTCAGTGTCCGATGGTCCGTGACCCCCTCTCAGTATCCGATGCTCCGTGTCCCCTTCTCTGTGTCCGATGTTCCGTGTCCCCCTCTCAGTGTCCGTGGGTCCCTGTCTCCCCTCTCAGTGTCCGAGGGTCCGTGTCCCCCCTCTCATTGTCCGTTGGTCCGTGTCCCCCTCTCAGTATCCGAGGATCCCTGTCTCCCCTCTCAGTGTCCGAGGGTCCATGTCCCCCCTCTAAGTGTCCGAGGGTCCATGTCTACCTCTTTCTGACCGAGGTTCCGAGTCCCCCCTCTCAATGTCCGAGGGTCCGTGTCTCCCTCTCAGTGTCTGAGTGTCAATGTCTCCCTCTCCCTCCGTCCGAGGACCATATCCCCCTCTTAGTGTCAGAGGGTCCGTGTCCCCCCTCACAGTGTCCGAGAGGCCGTATTCCGCCTCTCTCTCTGTCCAAGGCTCCATGTCCCCCTCTCATTGTCCGATGGTCCATATCCTCCTCTCAGTGTCTGAGAGTCCGTCTCCTTCTCTCTCCGCCCGAGTGTCAGTGTCTCCCTCTCTCTCTGCCCGAAGGTCCATGTCCCTCCCTCTTTGTCCGAGGGTCCATATCTCCCTCTCACTCTGTCCGAGGTCCGTGTCCTCCTCTCAGTGACCACGGTTTTGAGTCCCCCCTCTCAGTGTCCGAGGGTCTGCGTCACCCTCTCAGTGTCTGAGGGTGAATGTCTCCCTGGCTCTCTCTCTGAGGTCCGTGTCTCCCTGTTAGTTTCCGAGGGCCCGTGAACCCCTCTCAGTGTCCAAATGTCCGTATCCCCCCTCTCTCTCTGTCTAGGACTCCGTGTCCCCCTCCCAGTGACCGAGGTTTCGACTCCCCCATCTCAGTGTCCGAGGGTCCGTGTCATCCTCTCAGTGTCCGAGGGTGAATGTCTCCCTGTCTCTCTCTCCGAGGTCCGTGTATCCCTGTTAGTGTCCGAGGGTCCGCGACCCCTCTCAGTATCCGAGGGTCTGTTTCCCCAACTCAGTGTCCAAGGATCCATGTGCCCCTCTCAGGTTCTGATGCTCCGTGTCCCCCTCTCAGTGTTCTAGGTTCCATGTCACCCTCTCACTGCTCGAGGTTCCGAGTCCCCCCTCTCAATGTTCGAGGGTCCGTGTCTCCCTCTCAATGTCCGAGGGTCAGTGTCTCCCTCTCTCTCTCCATCCGATGTCCTTATCCCCCTCTTAGTATCCGAGGGTCCGTGTCCACCTTAACAGTGTCCGAGAGGCCGTATCCCGCCTATATCAATGTCCGCGGGTGCGCGTCCCCCTCTCAGTGTCCGAGTTTCCACGTCCCCCTCTCAGTGTCCGAAGTTCCATGTCCTCCTCTCAGTGTCCGACGGTCCGTACCACACTCTCAGTGTCCGAGGGTCCGTATCCCCCTCTCAGTGTCCGAGGGTCCGTACCCCCTCTCAGTGTCTGATGGTCCGTATCCCCCTCACTCTCTGTCCGAGGGTCCGTGTCCCCCTCTCAGTGTCCCAGGTTACATGTCCCCCTCTCAGTGTCCGAGGTTCCATGTCCCCCACTCAGTGTCCGAGGGTCCGTATCACCCTCTCAGTGTCCGAGTGTCAATGTCTCCCTCTCTCTCCATCCGAGGTCCGTATCCCCCTCTTAGTGTCAGAGGGTCCGTGTCCCCCCTCACAGTGTCCGAGAAGCCATATTCCGCCTCTCTCTCTGTCCGAGGCTCCATGTCCCCCTCTCATTGTCCGATGGTCCATATCTTCCTCTCAGTGTCTGAGAGTCCGTGTTCCCCTCTCAGTGTCCGAGGGTCCGTCTCCCTCTCTCTCTGCCCGAGTGTCAGTGTCTCCCTCTCTCTCTGCCTGAAGGTCCGTGTCCCTCCCTCTCTGTCCGAGGGTCCGTATCTCCCTCTCACTCTGTCCGAGGTCCGTGTCCTCCTCTCAGTGACCACGGTTTCGAGTCCCCCCTCTCAGTGTCCGAGGGTCCTTATCCCCCTCTCAGTGTCCGAGTGTCAATGTCACCTTCTCTCTCTGTCTGAGGTCCGTATTCCCCTCTTAGCGTCAGAGGGTCTGTGTCCCCATTCACAGTGTCCGAGAGGCCGTATCCCGCCTCTCTCTCTGTCCGAGGCTCCATGTCCCCCTCTCAGTGTCCGATGGTCCGTGTGCCCCTCTCTGTGTCCGAATGTCCGTGTCCCTCTCTCAGTGTCCGAGGCTCCGTATCCCCCCTCTCTCTGTCCAAGGGGCCGTGTCCCCCTCTCAGTCTCCGAGGTTCCATATCCCCTCTCAGTGTCCGATGGTCCATATCCCCCTCACAGTGTCCGAGGGAACATGACCCCCTCTCAGTGTCTGAGGGTCGGTGTTCCCCTCTCAGTGTCAGAGGTTCCGTGTCCCCCTCTCACTGTCCAAGGCTCCATGTCCGCCTCTCAGTGTCCGAGGGAACGTGACCCCCTCTCAGTGTCCGAGGGTCCATATCCCCGCCCTCTCTCTGTCCGAGGCTCCATGTCCCGCTCTCAGTGTCCGATGGTCCGTGTCACCCTCTCAGTGTCCGTGGGTCCGTTTCCCCCACTCAGTATCCGATGCTCCTTGTCCCCTTCTCTGTGTCCGATGTTCCATGTCCCCCTCTCAGTGTCCATGGGTCCCTGTCTCCCCTCTCAGTGTCCGAGGGTCTGTGTCCCCCCTCTCATTGTTCATTGGTCCGTGTCCCCCTCTCAGTACCCGAGGATCCCTGTCTCCCCTCTCAGTGTCCGAGGGTCCGTGTCCCCCCTCTAAGTGTCCGAGGGTCCATGTCTCCCTCTCAGTGTCCGAGTGTCAATGTCTCCCTCTCTCTCCGTCCGATGTCCATATCCCCCTCTTAGTGTCCAAGTGTCGGTGTCCCTCTCTCAGTGTCCGAGGGTCCATATCCCCCCTCTCTCTCTGTCCAAGGGGCCGTTTCCCCCCTCTCAGTGTCCGAGGTTCCATGTCCCCCTCAGTGTCCGAGGGTCCGTATCCCTCTCTCTGTGTCCGAGGTTCTGTATCCCCCTTTCACTTTGCGAGGTTCCGTATACCCCTCGCACTCTGTCGGAGTGTCCATATGCCCCCTCTCTCTCTGTCCGAGGCTCCATGTCCCACTCTCAGTGTCCGACGGTTGGTGTACCCCTCTCAGTGTCCGAGTGTCCGTGTCCCTCTCTCAGCGTCCGAGGTTCCATGTCCCCTCTCAGTGCCCGAGGGTCCATATCGCCCTCTGAGTGTCTGAGGGTCCGTGTCCCCCTCTCAGGGTCCAAGGGTCCATGTCCCCTCTCAGTGTCCGAGGGTCCATGTCCTCCTCTCAGTGACCGAGGTTTTGTGTCGCTCTCTCTCTGTCCGAGAGTCCATGTTCCCCCTTACAGTTTCCAAGGGTCCATTTCACCCCTCTCTCTGTCCGAGGGTCCGTGTCCTCCTCTCAGTGTCCGAGGTTCCATGTCCCCCTCTCAGTGTACGAGGTTCCATGTCCCCCTCTCAGTGTATGAGGTTCAATGTCCCCCTCTCGGTGTACGAGGTTCCATGTCCCCCTGTCACTGTCCGAGGGTCCGTGTCCCCCTCTCACTGTCCGAGGGTCCGTGTCCCCCTCTCACTGTCCGAGGGTCCGTGTACCCCTCTCAGTGACCGAGGGTCTGTGTCCCCCTCTCATTGTCCTAGGGTCCATGTCCCACTCTCAGTTTCCTAGGGTCGGTGGACCCCACTCAGTCTCCGATGTTCCTTGTCCCACTCTCTCAGTGTCCAAGGTTCCGTGTCTCTCTCTCTCCGTCCGATGTCCATATCCCCCTCTTAGTGTCCGAGGGTCCGTATGCCCCCTCTCTCTCTGTCTGATGGTCCGTGACCCCTTCTCAGTGTCCAAGGGTCGTTGTCCCCCTCTCAGTGTCCGAGGGTCCATGTTGCCCTCTCAGTGTCCAAGAGTCCATGTACCCCTCAGTGTCCAAGAGTCCATGTACCGCTGTCAGTACCCGAGAGTCCGTTTCACCCCTCAATGTCCGAGGGTCCATGTCCCCAATTATTGTCCGAGGGTCCGTGTCTCCCCTCACAGTGTCCAAGAGGCCGTAGCCCGCCTCTCTCTCTGTACGAGGCTACATGTCCGCCTCTCAGTGTCCAAGGGTCCATATCCCCTCTCAGTGTCCGAGGGTCAGTATCCCCCTCTCAGTGTCCGAGGGTCTGTGCACCCCTTCAGTGTCCGAGGGTCCGTGTCTCCCTCTCAGTGTCCGAGGGTCAATGTCTCCCTCTCTCTCTGTCCGAGTTCTGCATCCCCCTCTCAGTGTCCGAGGTTCGATGTCCCCCTCTCAATGTCCGAGGGTCCGTGTCTCCCTCCCAGCGTCCGAGGGTCAAAGACTCCCTCTCTCTTTGTCCGAGGTCCGTGTCCCCCTTTCATTGTCCAAGGCTCCATGTCCCCCTCTCAGTGTCCGAGGTTCCGTGTCCCCCTTTCAGTGTCCGAGGTTTAATGTCCCCCTCTCTCTGTCCAAGGTCCGTGTCCCCCCTCACAGCGTGCAAGTGTCCGTGACCACCTCTCTGTGTCCGAGGCTCCACATCCCCCTCTCAGTGTCCGATGGTCTGTGTCCCTCTCTCAGTGACTGAGGTTCCCTATCTCCCCTCTCAGTGCCCGAGGGTCCGTGAGCCCCTCTCAGTGTCCGCCGATGCTACTTGTCCCCCTCTCAGTGTCCGAGGGTCCGTGTCTCCCTCTCAATGTCCGAGGGACCCTGTCTCCACTCTCAGTATCCGAGGGTCCATATCCCCCTCTCAGTGTCCGAGGGTCTGTATCCCCCTTTCAGTGTCCGAGGGTCCGTATCCCTCTCTCAGTGTCCGAGGGTCCATATCCCCCTTCTCTCTCTGTCCGAGGCTCCATGTCTCCTTCTGTGTCCGATGGTCCGTGTCACCCTCTCAGTGTCCGAGGGTCCGTGACTCCCTCTCAGTGTCCGATGCTCCTTGTCCCCTTCTCAGTGCCTGACGGTCCGTGTCCCCCTCTCATTGTCCGAGGGTCCGTATCCCTCTCTCATTGTCCGAGGGTCCGTGACTCCCTCTCAGTGTCCGATGCTCCTTGTCCCCTTCTCAGTGCCTGATGGTCCGTGTCCCCCTCTCAGTGTCTGAGGGTCCGTTTCCCTCCTCTAAGTGTCCAAGGGTCCATGTCCCCCTCTCTCTGACCGAGTTTCCAGGTCTCCACTCTCAGTGTCCGAGTGTCAATGTCTCCCTCTCTCTCCGTCCGAGGTCCGTGTCCCCCTCTTAGTATCAGAGGGTCCATGCCCCCCCTCACAGTGTCCGAGAGGCCGTATTCTGCCTATCTCTCTGTCCGAGGCTCCATGTCCCCCTCTCAGTGTCCGACGGTCCGTGTGCCCCTCTCAGTGTCCGAGTGTCCGTGTCCCTCTCTCAGTGTCCGAGGGTCCGTATCCCCCCTCTCTCTCTGTCCAAGGGGCCGTGTCCCACTCTCAGTGTCCGAGGTTCCATGTCCCCCTCTCAGTATCCGAGGATCCGTATCCCCCTCTCATATTCCAAGGGTCCGTATCCCCCTTTCAATGTCCGAGGGTCCGTATCCCTCTCTCAGTGTCCGAGGTTCCGTATCCCCCTCACTCTCTGTCCGAGTGTCCGTATGCCCCCTCTCTCTCTGTCCGAGGCTCCATGTCCCCCTTTCATTTTCTGACGTTCCGAGTACCCCTCTCAGTGTCTGAGTGTCCGTGTCCCTCTCTCAGTGTCCGAGGGTCCGTATCCCTGCTCTCTCTCTGTCCAAGGGGCCATATCCCCCTCTCAGTGTCCGAGGTTTCATGTCCCCCTCTCAGTCTGCGAGGGTCCGTATCTCTCTCTCAGTGTCCGAGGTCAGTATCCCCCTCTCTGTGTCCGAGGGTCTGTGTACCCCTTCAGTATCCGAGGGTCCGTGTCTCACTCTCAGTATCCGAGGGTCCATGTCTCCCTCTCAGTGTCTGAGGGTCAATGTCTCCCTCTCGCACTGTTCGAGTTCCGCATCCCCCTCTCAGTGCCCGGGGTTCGATGTCCCCCTCTCAATGTCCGAGGTCCGTGTCCCCCTCTTAGTGTCTGAGGGTCTGTGTCTGCCCCCCCCCCCACAGTGTCCGAGAGGCCGTATACTGCCTCTCTCTCTGTCCAAGGCTCCATGTCCCCCTCTGAGTGTCCGACGGTCCGTGTGCCCCTCTCAGTGTCCGAGGTTCTGTGTCCCCCTCTCAGAGTCCGAGGGTCCATATCCACCTCTCAGTGTCCGAGGGTCCATATCCACCTCGCTCTCTGCCCGAAAGGCCGTTTGCCCCCTCTCTCTCTGTCTGATGGTCCGTGACCCTGCCCTCAGTGTCCAAGAGTCAATGTACCGCTCTCAGTGTCCAACGGTCCATATCCTCCTCTCAGTGTCCGAGGTACCACATTCCCCTCTCAGTGTCCAAAAGTCCATGTACCACCTGGGTCCGTATACCCCTCTCAGTGTCCGAGGGGCCGTATCCCCTCGCTCTCTGTCTGAGGGTCCGTGTCCCCCTCTCAGTGTCTGAGGGTCCGTGCCCCCTCTCAGTGTCCGAGGTTCCGTGTCCCCCTCTCAGTGCCCAAGTTTCCGTGACCCCCTCTCAGTGTCAAGGGTCCGTGACCCCCTCTCAGTGTCAGAGGGTCCGTGTCTCCCTCTCAGTGTCTGATGGTCAATGTCTCCCTCTCTCTCTGTCCGAGTTCCACGTCCTCCTCTCAGTGTCCGAGGTTCAATGTCCCCCTCTCAGTGACCGAGGTTCCGAGTCCCCCCTCTCAATGTCCGAGGGTCCGTGGCTCCCTCTCAGCGTCCGAGGGTCAATGTCTCCCTCTCTCTCTGTCTGAGGTCCATGTCCCCCTCTCAGTGTCCGACGGTCCGTGTGCCCCTCTCAGTGTCCGAGGGTCCATGTCCATCTCTCAGTGTCCGAGGGTCAGTTTCCCCCCTCTCTCTGTCCGAGGGTCCGTGTCCCCCTCTCAGTGTCCGAGGTTCCATGTCACCCTCTCAGTGTCCGAGGTTCCGTGTCCCCCTCTCACTGTCCGAGGGTCCGTATCCACCTCTCATTGTCTGAGGGCCCGAATCCCCCTCTAGGTGTCCGAGGGTCTGTATCCCCCTCTCAGTGTCCGAGGGTCTGTAACCCCCAGTGTCCGAGGGGCCGTATCCCCCTCTCAGTGTCCGAGGGTCTGTATCCCCCTCTCAGTGTCCGAGGGTCTGTAACCCCCAGTGTCCGAGGGTCCGTATCCCCCTCTCAGTGTCCGAGGGTCCCTATCCCCTTCTCAGTGTCCGAGGTTCCGTATCTCCCTCACTCTCTGTCTCAGGGTCCGTGTCCCCCTCTAAGTGTCCGAGGGTGCGTGTCCCCCTCTCAGTGTCTGAGGGTCCGTGTCCCCCTCTCAGTGTCCAAAGTTCCATGTCCCCATCTCAGTGTCCGAGGTTCTGTGTCCCTCGCTATCTGTCCAAGAGTCCCTGTCCCCCCTCACAGTGTCCAAGGGTCCATGAACCCCTCTCAGTGTCCGAGGTCCATTTCCCCCTCTCAGTGTCCGAGTCAGTGGCCCCCTCTCTCTCTGCCCAAATGTCCGTGTCCCTCTCTCTCTGCCCACGGGTCCGTGTCTCTTCTCAGTGTCCGAGGGTCTGTATCTCCCTTTCACTCTCTCCGAGGTCCGTGTCCCCCTCTCAGTGTCCGAGTGTCCGTGCCCCCTCTCCGTGTCCGAGGGCCCATATCCCCCCTCTCTCTCTGTATAGGGCTCCGTTTCCCACTCTCAGAGACCGAGGTTTTGAGTCCCCCCTCTCAGTGGCCGAGGGTCAGTGACCCCCTCTCTCTGTGCCCGCGGGACCGTGTCCCGTCTCAGTGTCCGGGGGTCCGTATCTCCCTCTCAGTGTCCGAGGGTCCGTATCCCTCCTTTGTCTCTGTATAGGGCTCCGTGTCCCCATCTCAGTGTCCGAGGCACAATGTCTCCCTGTCTCTCTCTCTCCGAGGTCCATGCCCCCTCTGAGCGTACGAGGGTCCGTTTCCCCCTCACAATGTCCGAGGGTCCGTATCGCCCACTCAGTGTCCGAGGTCTGTGACCCCCTCTCACAGTGTTTGATGCTCCTTGTCCCCTTCTCAGTGTCCGATGGTCCGTGACACCCTCTCAGCGGCCAAGGGTCAGTCGCCCCATGTCTCTGTCCGTGGGTCCGTATACCCCTCTCAGTGTCCAAGGGTCCGTATCCCCCTCTCAGTGTCCGAGGGTCCGTATCCACCTCGCAGTGTCCGAGGGTCTGTACCCCCTCTCAGTGTCCGAGAGTCCGTGTCCCCTCTCAGTGTCCGAGGTTCCGTGTCCCCCTCTCAGTGTCGAAGGGTCCTTGTCCCCCTCTCAGTGTCCGAGGGTCCGTGACACCCTCTCAGTGTCCACGGGTCCGTGACCCCCACTCAGTGTCCGAGGGTCCGTGTTACCCCTTCATTGTCCGAGGGTCCGTGTCTCCCTCTCTCTCTGTCCGAGTTCCACGTCCCCCTCTCAGTGTCCGAGGTCCGATGTCCCCCTCTCAGTGACGGACGTTCCGCGTCCCCCCTCTCAATGTCTGAGGGTCCGTGGCTCCCTCTCAATGTCCGTGGGTTAATGTCTCCCTCTCTCTCTGTCCGAGGTCCGTGTTACTCTCTTAGTGTCCAAGGGTCCGTGTCACCCCTCACAGAGTCCGAGAGGCCGTATCCTGCCTCTCTATCTGTCTGAGGCTCCATGTCCCCCTCTCAGTGTCCGATGGTCCGTGTGCCCCTCTCAGTGTCCGAGGGTCCATGTCCATCTCTCAGTGTCCGTGGGTCCGTTTCCCCCCTCTCTCTGTCCGAGGGTCCATGTCCCCCTCTCAGTGTCCGAGGTTCCATGTCCCCCTCTCAGTATCCAAGGGTTCGTGCCCCCTCTCCGTGTCCGAGGGCCCATATCCCCCCTCTCTCTCTGTATAGGGCTCCGTTTCCCACTCTCAGTGACCGAGGTTTCGAGTCTCCCCTCTCAGTGGCCGAGGGTCAGTGGCCCCCTCCCTCTCTGTCTGAGGGTCTGTGACCCTTCTCTCTTCCTGAGGGTCAGTGTCCCCCTCTCTCTCTGCCTGCGGGACCGTGTCCCTTCTCAGTGTCCGAGGGTCTGTATCTCCCTCTCAGTGTCCGAGGGTCCGTATCCACCTCGCTCTCTGCCCGAATGTCCGTATGCCCCCTCTCTCTCTGTCTGATGGTCCGTGACCCCGCCCTCAGTGTCCAAGAGTCAATGTCCCCCTCTCAGTGTCCGACGGTCCATATCCTCCTCTCAGTGTCCGAGGTTCCATATTCCCCTCTCAGTGTCCAAAAGTCCATGTACCACCTGTGTCCGTATACCCCTCTCAGTGTCCGAGGGGCCGTGTCCCCCTCTCAGTGTCTGAGGGTCCGTGTACCCCTTTAGTGTCCGAGGACCCATGCCCCATCTCAGTGTCCGAGGTTCCGTGTCCCCCTCTCAGTGTCCAAGGGTCCGTATCCCCCTCTCAGTGTCCGACGTCCATGTCCCTGTCTCAGTGGCTGAGGGTCCGTATCCCCTTCTCACTCTGTCCGAGATCCGAGTCCCCCTCTCAGTGTCCGAGGGTCCTTGTCCCCCTCTCAGTGTCCAAGGGTCCATGTCCCCTCTCAGTGTCCGAGGGTCCGTGTCCCCCTCTCAGCGTCCGAGGTTTTGGGTCGCTCTCTCTCTGTCCAAGAGTCCATGACCCCCCTTACAGATTCCGAGGGTCCTTTTCCCCCCTCTCTCTGTCCGAGGGTCCGTGTCCCCTCTCAGTGTCCGAGGTTCCATGTCCCCCTCTCAGTGTACGAGGTTCCATGTCCCCCTCTCAGTGTACGAGGTTTCATGTCCCCCTCTCAGTGTACGAGGTTCCATGTCCCCCTCTCAGTGTACCAGGTTCCATGTCCCCCTCTCAGTGTACCAGGTTCCATGTCCCCCTCTCACTGTCCGAGGGTCCGTGTCCCCCTCTCACTGTCCGAGGGTCCGTGTCTCCCCTCAGTGTCTGAGGGTCCGTGCCCCCTCTCTGTGTCCGTGGGCCCATATCCCTCCTCTCTCTCTGTATAGGGCTCCGTGTCCCCCTCTCAGTGACTGAGGTTTCGATTCCCCCCTCTCAGTGGCCGAGGGTCAGTGGCCCCCTCTCTCTCTGCCCGAAGGTCGTGTCCCTCACTCTCTGTCTGAGGGACTGTGTCACTCTCTCTCTCTTCCTGAGGGTCAATGTCCCCCTCTCTCTCTGCCCGCGGGTCCTTGTCCCTTCTCAGTGTCCGAGGGTCCGTATCTCCCTCTCAGTGTCCGAGGGTCCGTATCCCTGCTCTGTCTCTGTATAGGGCTCCTTTTCCCAGATCTCAGTGTCCGAGGGACATTGTCTCCCTGTCTCTCTCTCCGAGGTCCATGTCCCCCTCTGAGCGTATGAGGCTCCGTATCCCCCACTCAGTGTCCGAGGGTCTGTGACCACCTCTCAGTGTCTGATGCTCCTTGTCCCCTTCTCAGTGTCCGATGGTCCGTGACACCCTCTCAGTGGCCGAGGGTCAGTCACCCCATCTCTCGGTCCATGGGTCCGTATCCCCCTCTCAGTGTCCGAGGGTCCGTATCCCCCTTGCAGTGTCCGAGGGTCTGTGTCCCCCTCTCAGTGTCCGACGGTCTGTGCCCCCTCTCAGTGTCTGAGTTTCCGTGTCCCCCTCTCAGTGTTCAAGGGTCCATGTCCCCCTCTCAGTCTCCGTGGGTCCATGACCCCCTCTCAGTGTCCGAGGGTCCATGACCCCCTCTCAGTGTCCGAGGGTCCGTGTACGCCTTCAGTGTCCGAGGGTCCGTGTCCCCCTCTCAGTGTCCAAGCGTCTGTGTCCCCCTCTCAGTGTCGAGGGTCCGTGACCCCCTCTCAGTGTCGAGGGTCCATGACCCCCTCTCAGTGACAGAGGGACAGTGTACCCCTTCAGTGTCCGAGGGTCCGTGTCTCCCTCTCAGTGTCTGAGGGTCAAATTCTCCCTCTCTCTCTGTCCGAGTTCCACGTCCTCCTCTCAGTGTCCGAGGTTCAATGTCCCCCTCTCAGTGACCGAGGTTCGGAGTCCCCCCTCTCAATGTCCGAGGGTCCGTGGCTCCCTCTCAGTGTCCGAGGGTCAATGTCTCCCTCTCTCTCTGTCCAAGGTCCGTGTTCCCGTCTTAGTGTCCGAGGCTCCATGTCCCCCTCTCAGTGTCCGACGGTCCGTGTGGCCCTCTCAGTGTCCGAGGGTCCATGTCCATCTCTCAGTGTCTGAGGGTCAGTTTCCCCCCTCTCTCTGTCCGAGGGTCCGTGTCCCCCTCTCAGTGTCCGAGGTTCCATGTCACCCTCTCAGTGTCCGAGGTTCCATGTCCCCCTCTCACTGTCCGAGGGTCCGTATCCACCTCTCACTGTCTGAGGGCCCGTATCCTCCTCTAGGTGTCCGAGGGTCTGTATCCCCCTCTCAGTGTCCGAGGGTCTGTAACACCCAACTGTCTGAGGGGCCGTATCCCCCTCTCAGTGTCCGAGGGTCCGTATCCCCCTCTCAGTGTCCGAGGGTCTGTATCCCCCTCTCAGTGTCTGAGGGTCTGTAACCCCCAGTGTCCGAGGGTCCGTATCCCCCTCTCAGTGTCCGAGGTTCCGTATCTCCCTCACTCTTTGTCTCAGGGTCCGTGTCCCCCTCTCAGTGTCTGAGGGTCCATGTCCCCCTCTCAGTGTCCGAGGTTCCGTGTCCCCATCTCAGTGTCCGAGGTTCTGTGTCCCTCGCTATCTGTCCAAGAGTCCCTGTCCCCCCTCACAGTGTCCAAGGGTCCATGAACCCCTCTCAGTGTCCGAGGTCCATTTCCCCCTCTCAGTGTCCGAGAGTCAGTGGCCCCCTCTCTCTCTGCCCAAATGTCCGTGTCCTTCTCTCTCTGCCCACGGGTCCGTGTCCCTTCTAAGTGTCCGAGGGTTCGTATCTCCCTCTCACTCTCTCCAAGATCCGTGACCCCCTCTAAGTGTCCGAGGGTCCGTGCCCCCTCTCCGTGTCCGAGTGTCCGTGCCCCTTCTCCGTGTCCGAGGGCCCATATCCCCCCTCTCTCTCTGTATAGGGCTCCGTTTCCCACTCTCAGAGACCGAGGTTTCGAGTCCCCCCTCTCAGTGGCCGAGGGTCAGTGGCCCCCTCTCTCTGCGCCCGGAGGACCGTGTCCCTTCTCAGTGTCCGGGGGTCCGTATCTCCTTCTCAGTGTCCGAGGGTCCGTATCCCTCCTCTGTCTCTGTATAGGACTCCGTGTCCCCATCTCAGTGCCCGAGGCACAATGTCCCCGTCTCTCTCTCCGAGGTCCATTTCCCCCTCTGAGCATATGAGGGTCCGTGTCCCCCTCACAATGTCCGAGGGACCGTATCCCCCACTCAGTGTCCAAGGGTCTGTGAACCCCTCTCAGTGTCTGATGCTCCTTGTCCCCTTCTCAGTGTCCGAGGGTCCGTGACCCCCTCTCAGTGTCCGTGGGTCCATATACCCCTCTCAGTGCCCGAGGGTCCGTGTCCACCCTCTAAGTGTCCGAGGGTCCATGTGCCCCTCTCTCTGACCGAGGTGCCGAGTCCCCCCTCTCAATGTCCGAGGGTCCGTGTCTCCCTCTCAGTGTCCGAGTGTCAATGTCTCCCTCTCTCTCCGTCCGAGGTCCGTATCCCCCTCTTAGTGTCAGGGGGTCCGTGTCACCCCTCACAGTGTCCGAGAGGCCGTATCCCGCCTCTCTCTCTGTCCGCGGCTCCATGTCCCCATCTCAGTGTCCGACGGTCCGTGTGCCCCTCTCAGTGTCCGAGTGTCCGTGTGCCCCTCTCTGTGTCCAAGGGTCCGAATCCCGCCTCTCACTCTGTCCCAGGGGCCGTTTCTCCCTCTCAGTGTCCGAGGCTCCGTGCTCCCTCTCCGTTTCCGAGTGTCCGTGCCCCCTCTCTGTGTCCGAGGGTCCATATCCCCCTCGCATGTGTCCGAGGTTCTGTATACCCCTCTCAGTGTCCGAGGGTCCATGCCCGCTCTCAGTGTCCGAGTTTCCGTGTCCCCCTCTCAGTGTCCGAGGGTCCGTGACCCCATCTCAGTGTCCGAGGGTAAGTGACCCCCTCTCAGTGTCCGAGGCTCCGTGACCCCCTCTCAGTGTCCGAGGCTCCGTGACCCCCTCTCAGTGTCCGAGGGTCCGTGACCCCCTCAGTGTCAGAGCGTCCATGTACCCCTTCAATGTCCGAGGGTCCGCGTCTCCCTCTCAGTGTCCGAGGGTCAATGTCTCCCTCTCTCTCTGTCCGAGTTCCACGTCCTCCTCTCAGTGTCCGAGGTTCGATGTCCCCCTCTCAGTGATCGAGGTTCTGCGCCCCGCCTCTCAATGTCCGAGGGTCCGTGGCTCCCTCTCAGTGTCCGAGGGTCAATGTCTCCCTCTCTCTCTGTCCGAGGTCCGTGTTGCTCTCTTAGTGTCCGAGGGTCCGTGTCACCGCTCACAGAGTCCGAGAGGCCGTATCCTGCCTCTCTATCTGTCTGAGGCTCCATGTCCCCCTCTCAGTGTCCGATGGTCCGTGTGCCCCTCTCAGTGTCCGAGGGTCCATGTCCATCTCTCAGTGTCCGTGGATCCATTTCCCCCCTCTCTCTGTCCAAGGGTCCGTGTCCCCCTCCCAGTGTCCGAGGTTCCATGTCCCCCTCTCAGTATCCGAGGGTTCGTGCCCCTTCTCCGTGTCCGAGGGCCCATATCCCCCCTCTCTCTCTGTATAGGGCTCCGTTTCCCACTCTCAGTGACCGAGGTTTCGAGTCTCCCCTCTCAGTGGCTGAGGGTCAGTGGCCCCCTCTCTCTCTCTGCCCGAAGGTCGTGTCCCTCCCTCTCTGTCTGAGGGTCTGTGTCCCTTTCTGTCTTCCTGAGGGTCAGTGTCCCCCCTCTCTCTCTGCCTGCGGGACCGTGTCCCTTCTCAGTGTCCGAGGGTCTGTATCTCCCTCTCAGTGTCCGAGGGTCCGTGTCCCTCCTCTCTCTCTGTATAGGGCTCCGTGTCCCCATCTCAGTGTCCAAGGTACAATGTCTCCCTGTCTCTCTCTCCGAGGTCCATGTCCCTCTCTGAGCGTACGAGGGTCCGTGTCCCCCTCACAGTGTCCGAGGTTCCATATCCCCCACTCAGTGTCCGAGGGTCTGTGACCCGCTCTCAGTGAATGATGCTCCTTGTCCCCATCTCAGTGTCCGATGGTCCGTGACACTCTCTTATCGGCTGAGGGTCAGTCGCCCCATCTCTCTGTCTGTTGGTCCGTATACCCCTCACAGTGTCCGAGGGTCCGTATCCCCCTCTCAGTGTCCGAGGGTCCGTATCCCCCTCGCAGTGTCCGAGGGTCTGTATCCCCCTCTCGGTGTCCGAGGGTCCGTGTCCCCCTCTCAGTGTCGAAGGGTCCTTATCCCCCTCTCGGTGTCCGAGGGTCCGTGACCCCCACTCAGTGTCCGAGGGTCCGTGAACCCCTTCATTGTCCGAGTGTCCATGTCTCCCTCTCAGTGTCCGAGGGTCAATGTCTCCCTCTCTCTTTGTCCGGGTTCCACGTCCCCCTCTCAGTGTCCGAGGTTCGATGACCCCCTCTCAGTGTCTGGTGCTCCTTGTTCCCTTCTCAGTGTCCGATGGTCCGTGACACCCTCTCAGCGGCCGAGGGTCAGTCGCCCCATCTCTCTGTCCGTGGGTCCGTATCCCCTTCTCAGTGTCCAAGGGTCCGTGACCCCTTCTCAGTGTCCGAGGCTCCGTGACCCCCTCTCAGTGTCCGAGGGTCAGTGACCCCCTCTCAGTGTCCGAGGGTCCGTGACCCACTCTCAGTGTCTGAGCGTCCGTGTACCCCTTCAGTGTCCGAGGGTCCGTGTCTCCCTCTCAGTGTCCGAGGGTCAATGTCTCCCTCTCTCTCTGTGCGACTTCCACGTCCTCCTCTCAGTGTCCGAGGTTCGATGTCCCCCTCTCAGTGACCGAGGTTCCGCGTTCCCCCTCTCAACGTCCGAGGGTCCGTGGCTCCCTCTCAGTGTCCGAGGGTCAATGTCTCCCTCTCTCTCTGTCCGAGGGTCCGTGTCACCCCTCACAGAGTCCGAGAGGCCGTATCCTGCCTTTCTATCTGTCCGAGGCTCCATGTCCCCCTCTCAGTGTCCGAGGGTCTGTGTGCCCCTCTCAGTGTCCGAGGGTCCATGTCCGTCTCTCAGTGTGCGAGGGTCTGTTTCCCCCCTCTCTCTGTCCGAGGGTCCGTGTCCCCCTCTCAGTGTCCTAGGTTCCAAGTCCCCCTCTCAGTGTCCGAGGGTTCATGCCCCCTCTCCGTGTCCGAATGTCCATGCCCCCTCTCCATGTCCGAGGGCCCAAATTCCCCCTCTCTCTCTGTATTGGGCTCCATTTCCACTCTCAGTGACCGAGGTTTCGAGTCCCCCCTCTCAGTTGCCGAGGGTCAGTGGCCCCCTCTCTCTCTGCCCAAAGGTCATGTCCCTCCCTCTCTGTCTGAGGGTCTGTATCCCTCTCTCTCTTCCTGAGGGTCATTGACCCCCTATCTGCCCGTGGGACCTTGTCCCTTCTCAGTGTCCGAGGATCCATATCTCCCTCTCAGTGTCCGAGGGTCCGTATCCCTCCTCTGTCTCTGTATAGGGCTCCGTGTCCCCATCTCAGTGTCCGAGGGACAATGTCTCCCTGTCTCTCTCTCCAAGGTCCATGTCCCCCTCTGAGCGTACGAGGGTCCGTATCCCCTTCGCAGTGTCCGAGGGTCTGTATACCCCTCTCAGTGTCCGAGTTTCTGTGTCACCCTCTCAGTGTCCGAGGGTCCGTGACCCCTCTCCGTGTCCGAGGGCCCATATCCCCCCTCATTCTCTGTATAGGGCTCCGTGTCCCCATCTCAGTGTCCGAGTTTCTGAGTCCCACGCTATCCGTCCGATGGTCCGTGTCCCCCCTCACATTGTCAAAGGGTCCATGAACCCCTCTCAGTGACCGAGGTCCGTGTCCCCCTCTCAATGGCCGAGGGTCAGTGGCCCTCTCTCTCTCAGCCCAAATGTCCGTGTCCCTCTCTCTCTGCCCGCGGGTCCGTGTCCCTTCTCAGTGTCCGATGGTCCGTATCTCCCTCTCACTCTGTCCGAGGTCCGTGTCCCCCTCTCAGTATCCGAGGGTCCATGACCCCTCTCCGTGTCCAAGGGTCCGTGCCCCTTCTCCATGTCCGAGGGCCCATATCCCCCCTCTTTCTCTGTATAGGGCTCCGTGACCCCCTCTCAGTGACCGAGGTTTCGAGTCCCCCCTCTCAGTGGCCGAGTGTCAGTTGCCCCCTCTCTCTCTGCCCGAAGGTCCGTGTCCCTCCCTCTCTGTCTGAGGGTCTGTGTCCCTCTCTCTCTTCCTGAGGGTCAGTGTCCCCCTCTCTCTCTCTGCCCGCGGGACCGTGTCCCTTCTCAGTGTCCAAGGGTCCGTATCCCTCCTCTGTCTCTGTATAGGGCTCCGTGTCCCCATCTCAGTGTCCGAGGGACAATGTCCCCCGTCTCTCTATCCGAGGTCCATGTCGCCCTCTGAGCGAACGAGGGTCCGTGTCCCCCTCACAATGGCCGAGGGACCGTATTCCCCACTCAGTGTCCAAGGGTCTGTGACCCCCTCTCAGTGTCTGATGCTCCTTGTCCCCTTCTCAGTGTCCGATGGTCCGTGGCCCCCTCTCAGTGTCCGAGGGTCCGTATACCCCTCTCAGTGCCTGAGGGCCCGTGTCCCCCCTCTAAGTGTCCGTGGGTCCATGTCCCCCTCTCTCTGACCGAGGTTCCGAGTCCCTCCTCCCAATGTCCGTGTCTCCCTCTTAGTGTTCGAGGGTCAATGGCTCCCTCTCTCTCTGTCCGAGGTCCGTATCCCCCTCTTAGTGTCAGAGGGTACGTGTCCCCCCTCACATTGTCCGAGAGGCCGGATCCCGCCTATCCCCCGTCCAAGGCTCCATGTCCCCCTCTCAGTGTCCGACGGTCCGTGTGCCCCTCTCAGTGTCCGAGTGTCCGTGTCCTTCTCTAAGTGTCCAAGGGTCCGAATCCCCCCTCTCTCTCTGTATAGGGCTCCGTTTCCCACTCTCAGTGACCGAGGTTTTGAGTCTCCCCTCTCAGTGGCTGAGGGTCAGTGGCCCCCTCTCTCTCTGCCCGAAGGTTGTGTCCCTCCCTCTCTGTCTGAGTGTCTGTGTCCCTTTCTGTCTTCCTGAGGGTCAGTGTCCCCCTCTCTCTCTGCCTGCGGGACCGTGTCCCTTCTCAGTGTCCGAGGGTCTGTATCTCCCTCTCAGTGTCCGAGGGTCCGTATCCCTCCTCTGTCTCTGTATAGGGCTCCGTGTCCCCATCTCAGTGTCCAAGGTACAATGTCTCCCTGTCTCTCTCTCCGAGGTCCATGTCCCTCTCTGAGCGTACGAGGGTCCGTGTCCCCCTCACAGTGTCCGAGGTTCCATATCCCCCACTCAATGTCCGAGGGACTGTGACCCCCTCTCAATGTCTGATGCTCCTTGTCCCCATCTCAGTGTCCGATGGTCCGTGACACCCTCTTATCGGCCGAGGGTCAGTTGACCCATCTCTCTGTCCGTGGGTCCGTATCCCCCTCTCAGTGTCCGAGGGTCCGTATCCCCCTCTCAGTGTCCGAGGGTCCGTATCCCCCTCGCAGTGTCCGAGGGTCTGTATCCCCCTCTCAGTGTCCGAGGGTCCGTGCCCCCTCTCAGTGTCCGAGGTTCCGTGTCCCCCTCTCATTGTCGAAGGGTCCTTATCCCCCTCTCAGTGTCTGAGGGTCCGTGGCCCCCACTCAGTGTCCGAGGGTCCGTGAACCCCTTCATTGTCCGAGTGTCCATGTCTCCCTCTCAGTGTCTGAGGGTCAATGTCTCCCTCTCTCTTTGTCCGGGTTCCACGTCCCCCTCTCAGTGTCCGAGGTTCGATGACCCCCTCTCAGTGTCTGGTGCTCCTTGTTCCCTTCTCAGTGTCCGATGGTCCGTGACACCCTCTCAGCGGCCGAGGGCCCGTATCCCCCTCGCTCTCTGTCCGTGGGTCCGTATCCCCCTCTCAGTGTCCGAGGGTCCATGACCCCTTCTCAGTGTCCGAGGCTCCGTGACCCCCTCTCAGTCTCCAACGGTCCATATCCTCCTCTCAGTGTCCGAGGTTCCATGTCTCCCTCTCAGTTTCCAAGAGTTAATTATCCCCCTCTCAGTGTCTGAGGGTCCATGTCCCCCTCTCAGTGTCTGAGGGTCCATGTCCCTCTCTCAGTGACCGAGGTCCCGACTCCCCCCTCTCAGTGTCCTAGGTTCAATGTCTCCCTGTCTCTCTGTCTGAGGTCCGTGTCCCCCTCGAGTATCCGAGTGTCCGTGCCCCCACTCAGTGTCCGAGGGTCCGTATCCCCCCTCTCTCTCTGTCCGATGGTCCATGTACCCCTCTAATTGTCCGAGGGTCCGTATCCCCCTCTCAGTGTCCGAGGCTACGTATCCCCCTCTCAGTGTCCGAGGGTCTGTATCCCCCTTTCAGTTTCCAAGGGTCCGTATCCCCCTCTCAGTGTCTGAGGGTCCATATCCCCCTCGCTCTCTGTCCAAGGGTCCATGTCCCCCTCTCAGTGTCTGAGTGTCCGTGCACCCTCTCAGTGTCCGAGGTTCCATTTCCACCTCTCAGTGTCCAAGGGTCCATGTCCCCCCTCACAGTGTCCGAGGGTCCGTGTCCCCCTCTCAGTGTCCGAGGTTCTGTGTCCCTCTCTCTCTGTCCGAGATTCCGTGTCCCCCCTCTTAGTGTCCGAGGGTCCGTGTCCCACTCTCAGTGTCCAAGAGTCCATGTCCCCCTCTCAGTGTCCGACGGTCCATATCCTCCTCTCAGTGTCCGAGCTTCCATGTCCCCCTCTCAGTGTCCAAAAGTCCATGTACTGCTGTCAGTGTCCAAGAGTCCATTTCCCCCTCTCAATGTCCGAGGGTCCGTGTCCCCCTCTCAGTATCCGAGGGTCCGTATCCCCCTCTCAGTGTCCGAGTGTCCATGTCCCCCTCTTAGTGTCCGAGGGTCCGTATCACACTCTCAGTGTCCGAGGGTCCGTATCTCCATCTCAGTGTCCGAGGCTCCGTATCCCCCTCTCAGTGTCCGAGGGTCCGTATCCCCCCTCTCTCTCTGTCCGATGGTCCATGTACCCCTCTAATTGTCCGAGGGTCCGTATCCCCCTCTCAGTGTCCGAGGCTCCGTATCCCCCTCTCAGTGTCCGAAGGTCTGTATCCCCCTCTCAGTTTCCAAGGGTCCGTATCCCCCTCTCAGTGTCTGAGGGTCCATATCCCCCTCGCTCTCTGTCCGAGGGTCCGTGTCCCCCACTCTGTGTCTGAGTGTCCGTGCCCCCTCTCAGTGTCCGAGGTTCTGTGTCCCTCTCTCTCTGTCCAAGAGTCCGTGTCCCCCCTCACTGTTTCCGAGTGTCCGTTACCCCCTCTCAGTGTCCAAGGTCCGTGTCCCCCTCTCAGCGGCCGAGGGTCAGTGGCCCCATCTATCTGTCCGAGGCTCCGTGTCCCCCTCTCAGTGTCCAAGATTCCATGTACCCCTCTCAGCGTCCGACGGTCCGTATCCTCCGCTCAGTGTCCGAGGTTTCATGTCCCCCTCTCAGTGTCCAAAAGTCCATGTACCATTGTCAGTGTCCGAGACTCCGTTTCCCCCTCTCAATGTCCGAGGGTCCGTGTCCCCCTCTCAGTGTCCGAGGGTCCACGTCCCCCTCTCAGTGTCCGAGGGTCCCTGTCCCCCTCTCAGTGTCCATGGGTCCCTTTCCCCCTCTCAGTGTCCGAGGGTCCATATACCCGCTCTCTCTCTGTCCGAGGCTCCGTGTCCCCCTCTCAGTGTCCGAGGGTCCATGTCCCCCTCTTAGTGTCCCCCTCTCAGTGTCTACAGTTTGCCCACTCAGTTAACCTATCTATGCCACTTTGTCCTTATATCCTCTTCTTATGCCACTTTGTCCTTATATCCTATCTTATGCCATCAGCAAATTTAGCTACCTTCAATCCTTTCATCCAAGTCATTCATATAAATTGTAAAATTTTGAAGTCCCAGCACTGATTCCTGTGGCACACCACTCATTACATCCTGCCAATCAGAAAATGACCCATTTATGTCAACTCTCTGTTTCCTGTTTGCAAGCCAATCTTTTATCCATGCCAATATGTTACCCCCTCTATCAAGGCAGGTTGCAACCTGTGCTATCTGACCTTCAACCCCAGGTCAGGTGACCCCATATCGCATACAGAGTACTGTACAGTGTCTAATACTGGAGTCCACTCTCACAATCAGCTATTATCTTGTCAGGTACACCCACAGTGCTGTTAGGGAGGGAGTTCCAGGATGCAAAGTATTCATTTAATACTTCAGCATTGCCCCCTGCCTCCATGTGTAAATCCCCTGTTGGTCTCTAATCAGCCCCACTTCTTTTACGATTACTTTTAACTTTTTATTTACTATTCTTTTTACTATTTACATGACTATAGAAGACTTTTGGATTCCCTTTCATATTTTCTGCCAGTCTCTTCTCATCCTCCCTTTTTCCTTCTTTGAATTATTTTTTTTCAATTCCCCTA
Source organism: Cetorhinus maximus (assembly GCF_964194155.1). Classification (NCBI taxonomy): domain Eukaryota; kingdom Metazoa; phylum Chordata; class Chondrichthyes; order Lamniformes; family Cetorhinidae; genus Cetorhinus; species Cetorhinus maximus. The sequence goes on along the minus strand of NC_135895.1, from coordinate 71,488,734 downwards.
TGAAACGTTTATATTCAGCCTGATTCTCAGTTGTATTTTCCACTTGACATTTGTCATGTGTACACTTCTTGTTTTTCATCTTAATCGCTCTCTTTCATCATCCAGGGAGCTCTGGATTTGTTTGTCCTTCCCCCTTGTGGAAATAAACCTCAACTGCACCTAAAGTGAGCCTTGATTAAATTCCAGTTTTGCCTGTCAAAGTTCTCCTATGCCTCCTGACCCATCTCATTCCCCAAATGCAGATCCAACAATGCCTCTAATTGGGTCGGAAACACACTGATCTGGGACACTCCTGAACACACTTCAGAAGCTCTTCCCCCTCCCTGTCCTTTACACTATTATCACAGTCTGAATTCAGATCATTGAATTCTCCTATTATAAAACAACTCAATAGTTTGTGTGCTTCTGTATAATTTCCCAATAGAATACACCCAGTCATGGAATGGTAACTCATAATGTCTCAACTCGTCTGCCCAGCCTATCATCCTTGAATTCTTCTCCCCTCCCCCTTTCCATGTCTCTGTATTTGTTTAACAGCTATTACATCTCCAACTTTTCCCAATTCTGATCAAAGGTCATTGACTCAAAACATTAACTCTGTTTCTCTCTCCACAGATACTGGCTGACCTGCTGAGTTTTCCCAGCATTTTATGTTATTATTCCAGATTTCTGGCATCTGCAGTGATAGTAAAGATGACTGTAATGTTACCTGACAATGTCCTGAGCTGACACAATCGATCACACCTTCAGTGATGCTCCCACACTCGAACCTCTGCACGTGGCTCCAAAATCTTGTCAGGAGTCTGGTTTAAAATGGTAGCCCCACGGTGCTAAGGATCATTCTACCAACAGTGGAGTTCAGATGTGTGGGGTGGATTGGTTTATATAAGGCAAGGTATCGACCACAGTGCAACCTAACCAAACCATCACCATGGATGACGTGCTAATTTAGCAGGCAGCTATTAACCCATTAATGGCAAAATACCCCAGGTCTTGCTCTGTAACTGAACACTGCACAGCATGAAACATTGATTCTGGAAGTTCATGAACTGACTGATTTGTGATGGGAAGCATGTGTGCAATTGTAGGAGCCAAACATCACGCAGCCAACTCCAAGAGGCTCTTAGCAGCTGCTTACATTCAATTCTTGCTGCACACTTTACAGCCAGGCTGCAGAAACCATGAGCCCGTGAAGCAGAGCGGTGAGCTGGAATATGCCAAGTCTGGTCGCCACATTATAGAAAGGATGTGATTGCACTGGAGGCGGTGCAGAGGAGATTCACCAGGATGTTGCCTGGGATGAAACATTTAAGTTATGAAGAGAGGTTGGATAGACTTGGGTCGTTTTTGTTGGAGCAGAGAAGACTGAGGGGCAACCTGATCGAGGTGGGCAAGATTATGAGGGGCATGGACAAAGTGGATAGGGAGCAGCTGTTCCCCTTAGTTGAAGGGTCAGTCACGAGGGGACACAAGTTCAGGGTGAGGGACAGGAGGTTTAGGGGGGATGTGAGGAAAAACTTTTTTACCCAGAGGGTGGTGATGGTCAGGAATGCGCTGCCTGGAGGGTGGTGGAGGCAGGTTGCCTCACATCCTTTAAAAAGTACCTGGATGAGCACTTGGCACATCATAACATTCAAGGCTATGGGCCAAGTGCTGGTAAATGGGATTAGGTTGGTAGGTCAGGTGTTTCTCACGTGTCGGTGCAGACTAGATGGGCCGAAGGGCCGATTTTGCACTGTGATTCTGTGATTCTGAGTGCAGCAGCTGTGGGGCTCTCTGTGACTGACAATCAATCAGAAGAGGTTAGGTCCACTCCTGGCTGAATGTGTATGCTTGTGTGTGTGTGTGTTTGGAGAAGGTGTGTCTGCATGAGTTTGGTGACTGAGTATACAAGCGTGTGTGCGCGCACATGTGTGCATGCTTGCATGTGTGTTTGGGGAGTGTTTGTGTGTTTGGGAGTATGTGCCTATGATTGGTACTGTGTGTTTGAGGTGTGTGTGTGAGGTTTGGAGATTATGGGCAGAATTTTATGTCCCATGGACGAGCACACGCCTGACCTGATTGGGAGTAAAATAGTGTGCGATGACATGGGGTGCTAATGTCCTCATGCACTCCCACGGTATTTCAGTCAGCGAGAGTCAGCAGCGCACCCACCAACAATTAAGAGGCCTATTAAGGCCATTAAACTAGAAATTAATTTGTATTTTTTGCTGTCCATCCAGCCTTACAGTTGGCAAGTGGGTGAATAGACCAGGAAGCCATTGTATTTTTTAGGAAACCTCATCCACGGTCAGAATGAGGTTTCCAAAAGTAATTTTTTTTAAATTTCAATACATCCCTGTTCATGTCACTGAGTCAAATGTGCGGACGCGTTTACCTTATCTTTAAAATCTTTATTTTTCATTGTAACATTCTATAGCTCCCTCAGGCAGCTCTGTATCTTCAGGGAGCATTCAGTGTGGGCTCCCGCAACACATCCGCACATTTCAGCACTCGTGTTCCTCATGCACCTCCCCGCCACTTGTGAGAGTGAGTGAGTGACAGAGAGTGAGTGAGAGAGTGAGAGAGAGATGGGGGAGTGAATGAGAGTGAGTGGAAGAGTGAATGAGGGTGAGAGTGAATGAGTGTGAGTGAGAGAGAGAGTGAGAAAGAGAGAGAGAGAGTAAGTGAGTGTGACAGTGAGAGAGTGAGTGAGAGAGTGAGTGTGAGAGAGTGAGAGAGAGAGTGAGAGAGAGAGTGAGAGAGTGAGAGAGTGAGAGAGTGAATGAGAGAGTGAGAGAGTGAATGAGAGTGATAAAGAGAGAATGAGAGTGAGAGAGAGAGTGTTAAAGAGAGAGTGAGAGTGAGGGTGAGAGTGAAAGAGAGAACAAAGAACAAAGAAAAGTACAGCACAGGAACAGGCACTTTGGCCCTCCAAGCCTGCGCCAATCATATTGCCCGTCAACTAAAACATTTTGCACTTCCGGGGTCCATATCCCTCTATTCCCATCCTATTCATGTATTTGTCAAGCTGCTTCTTAAACACCACTATTGTACCTGCTTCCACCACCTCCTCTGGCAGCGAATACCAGACACTCATTACCCTCTGCATAAAAAACTTGTCCCGTACATCTCCTCTAAAGTTTTCCCCTCTCACCTTAAATCTATGTCCCCTAGTAATTGACTCTTCCACACTGCACCCTTCCTATTCCGGAGCTCTACCCATATTGCCTCGCTGCATGAGCCCACCGAGGTGTCCTCCTGTCATACAGCTGTGATATTCCCCTTAACCAGCAGTGCAACTCCCCCAACTCTTCTACATCCCTCTCTCTCCAGCCTGAAACATTTAAATCCTGGAACGTTTATCTGCCAAACCTGTCCATCCTTCAACAAAGTCTCTGTAATAGCAATAACATCATAGTCCCAAGTACTAATCCAAGCTCTAAGCTCATATGCCTTGCCTGTTATACTCCTCGCATTGAAACAAATGCATTTCAGATCCCCAGTCCCACTGTGTTCAGTAATTTCTCCCTGCCTGCTCTTCCTCTAAGTCCTACTGGCCATATTCACTAGTTCCCAGTCATTTATTTCTCCTGAGAGAGAGAGAGAGTGAGAGTGTGAGAGTGAGAGTGAGAGTGAGAGTGAGAGTGAGAGTGAGAGTGTGAGAGTGAGAGTGAGAGTGAGAGTGAGAGTGAGAGTGAGAGTGTGAGAGTGAGAGTGAGAGAGTGAGAAAGAGAGTGAGTGAGACAGTGAGAGAGAGAGAGAGAGAGAGAGACAGTGAGAGAGAGAGAGAGAGAGACAGTGAGAGAGTGAGAGAGAATGGGAGAGAGTGGGAGAGTGAGTGTGTGAGAAAGATTGAGAGACTGAGTGAGAGAGAGCGAGAATGAGTGTGAGAGAGTAAGAGTGAGAGAGAGAATGAGAGAGAGACTGAGAGAGAGTGAGACAGAGTAAGTGAGAGACAGTGAGACAGAGTGTGGGAGAGTGAGAGTGAGAGTGAGACAGATAGTGAGTGAGAAAGTGAGAGAGAGCGAGACAGAGTGACACAGAGTGAGAGAGTGTGAGAGAGAGTGAGAGAGAGTGAGAGAGAGAGAGAGAGAAGTGAGAGTGAGAGTGGGAGAGAGAGAGCTAGAGAAAGAGAATGAGTGAGAAAGAGAGTGAGAGTGAGAATGTGAGAGAGAGAGAGAGAGACTGAGAGAGTGAGAGTGAGAGCGTGAGAGTGAGAGAAAGAATGAAAAAAAGAGTGAGAGAGACTAAGAGAGAGTGAGACAGAAAGTGAGTGAGAAAGTGTGAGAGTGAAATACAGAGAGAGTGAGAGAGAGTGGGAGTGAGAGAGAGTGAGGGAGAAAGTGAGAGAGATAGAGATGAGAGAGAGAGCGAGTGAGAGTGTGAGAGAGTGCGAGTGAGAGAGAGAGAGTGAGAGAGAGAGAGTGGGAGAGAGAGAGTGAGTGAGAGTGAGTGAGAGAGTGAAAGAGTGAGTGGGAGAGTGAGAGAGAGTGGGAGAGTGAGAGACTGAGTGTGTGTGAGAGAGAGAGACAGAGAGAGAGAGTGAGAGTGGGAGTGAGAGAGAGTGAGGGAGAAAGTGAGACACAGGGAGGGAGGGAGCGAGTGAGAGTGAGAGAGTGAGAGAGAGGGTGAGAGAGTGAGAGAGAGGGTGAGAGAGTGAGAGTGAGTGAGAGTGAGTGAGAGTGAGTGAGAGAGAGTGAGAGTGAGTGAGAGAGAGTGAGAGAGAATGAGAGAGAATGAGATAGTGAGAGTGAGAGAGAGAGTGAGAAAGAGAATGAGAGAGATACTGAGAGAGAGAGAGACTGAGAGAGAGAGTGAGACAGAGAGATAGTGAGTGAGAGTGAGTGAGTGCAACTAAGTGAGAGTGAGAGAGAGAGGGAGTGTGAATGAGAGTGAGAATGAGAGAGTGAGGATGAGAGAGTGAGAGATGAACAGCGAGTGAGTGAGAAAGTGAGAGAGAGAGAGAGAGAGAGAGTGAGTGAAAAAGAGAGAGTGAGTGAGTGAGAGAGTGAGAGTGAGTGAGAGAGTGAGAAAGTGAGAGAGCGAGAGAGTGAGGGAATGAGAGACTGAGTGTGTGAGAGAGTGAAGGCGTGAGAGAGTGTGAGAGTCAGAGAGAGTGAGAGAGAGTGAGGGAGTGAGTGAGAGAGTGAGTGTGTGTGAGAGTGAGTCAGAGAGAGAGAGTGAGTGAGAGAGTCTGAGTGGGAGAGTGAGTGAGTGAGTAAGAGAGTGAGAGTGAGAGAGTGAGTGTGAGACTGAGAGAGAGAGTGTGAGTGAGTGAGAGAGGGAGAGAGATAGAGAGTGAGAGACAGAGAGAGACAGAGAGAGTGTGAGAGTGAGAGTGAGAGAGAATGAGGGAGAAAGTGAGAGAGAGTGAGAGAGAGTGAGAGTGAGTGAGAGAGAGAGAGTGAGAGAGAGTGAGAGAGAGTGAAAGAGAGAGAGAGAGTGAGAGAGTGTGAGAGTGAGTGTGTCTGAGAGAGTGAGAGAGAGTGAGAGTGAGTGTGAGAGAATGGGAGTGGGAGTGGGAGAGAGAGTGAGAGTGAGTAAGAGTGAGTGAGAGAGAGTGAGAGAGAGTGAGAGAGTGAGAGAGAGTGAGAGAGAGTGAGAGAGAATTAGATAGTGAGAGTGAGAGAGAGAGTGAGAAAGAGAGTGAGAGAGATACTGAGAGAGAGAGAGACTGAGAGAGAGAGTGAGACAGAGAGAGAGTGAGTGAGAGTGAGTGCAACTGAGTGAGAGAGAGAGGGAGTGTGAATGAGAGAGTGAGAATGAGAGAGTGAGGATGAGAGAGTGAGAGATGAACAGCGAGAGAGTGAGAAAGTGAGAGAGAGAGAGAGAGAGTGAGTGAAAAAGAGAGAGTGAGTGAGAGAGTGAGAATGAGTGAGTGAGTGAGTGAGAGAGTGAGAGAGAGAGGGAGTGAGTGAGAGAATGAGTGTGTGTGAGAGTGAGAGTCAGAGAGAGTGAGTGAGAGAGAGTCTGAGTGGGAGAGTGAGTAAGAGAGTGAGAGTGAGAGAGTGAGTGTCAGACTGAGAGAGAGAGTGTGAGTGAGTGAGAGAGGGAGAGAGATAGAGAGTGAGAGACAGAGAGAGTGTGAGAGTGTGAGAGAATGAGGGAGAGAGTGAGAGAGAGTGAGAGAGAGTGAGAGAGAGTGAGAGAGAGTGATAGAGAGTGAAAGAGAGAGAGTGAGAGAGTGTGAGAGTGAGTGTGTCTGAGAGAGTGAGAGAGAGTGAGAGTGAGTGTGAGAGAATGGGAGTGGGAGAGAGAGTGAGTGTGAGAGAGTGAGAGTGGGAGAGAGAGTGAGAAAGAGAGTGACAGAGAGACTGAGAGAGAGTGAGACAGAGAGTGAGTAAGTGAGAGAGAGTGAGAGACAGGGAGAGAAAGGGAGAGAGAAAGCGAGTGAGAGTATGAGAGAGTGAGTGTGAGAGAGAGAGTGAGAGAGAGAGACAGTGAGACTCAGTGAGAGACAGTGGGACACAGAGAGAAAGAGGGAGAGTGGGAGAGAAAGACAGTGAGAGCGAGAGAGACTGTGCGAGAGAGGGTGAGAGTGAGAGTCAGGTAGAGAGTGAGTGAGTGAGTGAGAGAGAGAGTGAGTGAGAAAGTGAGAGCAAGTGAGAGACTGAAAATGAGTAAGAGTAAGATTGTGAGAGTGAGAGAGAGTGAGAGAGAGTGAGACAGAGAGTGAGTGAGAGTGAGAGACGCTGAGAGAGAGTGAGAGAGAGTGAGAGAGAGTGAGAGAGTGAGAGAGAGTGAGAGAGCGGGAGAGGAAAAGGGAGAGAGGGAGAGAGAGACTGAGAGAGTGAGAGAGAAAAAGAGTGAAAAAGAGAGAGAGTGAGAGTGAGTGAGAGAGCGAGAAAGTGAGAGAGAGAAAGAGTGAGAGAATGAGAGAGTGAGAGTGTGAGAGTGTGAGAGTGAGAGTGTGAGAGAGTGAGAGAGTGAGTGAGAGAGTCAGGGAGTGTGAGAGTGAGTGAGAGAGTCAGGGAGTGTGAGAGTGATTGAGAGTCAGAGTGAGTTAGTGAGAGAGAGATGGTGAGAGTGAGAATCAGAGAGAGAGAGTGAGTGAGTGAGTGAGAGTGAGCGAGAGAGTGAGAAAGTGAGAGAGTGAGAGAGTAAGGGAATAAGAGACTGAGTGTGTGAGAGAGTGAGAGAGTGAGGGAGTGAGAGAGTGAGAGAGTGTGAGAGTCAGAGAGAGTGAGAGAGAGTGAGGGAGTGAGTGTGTGTGAGAGTGAGAGTCAGAGAGAGAGAGTGAGTGAGAGAGAGTCTGAGTGGGAGAGTGAGTGAGTGAGTAAGAGAGTGAGTGTGAGACTGAGAGAGAGAGTGTGAGTGAGTGAGAGAGGGAGAGAGATAGAGAGTGAGAGACAGAGAGAGACAGAGAGAGTGTGAGAGTGAGAGAGAATGAGGAAGAAAGTGAGAGTGAGAGTGAGTGAGAGTGAGTGAGAGTGAGTGAGAGTGAGAGAGAGAGAGAGAGTGAGAGAGAGTGAAAGAGAGAGAGAGTGAGAGAGTGTGAGAGTGAGTGTGTCTGAGAGAGTGAGAGAGAGTGAGAGTGAGTGTGAGAGAATGGGAGTGGGAGGGAGAGTGAGATTGAGTGTGAGAGAGTGAGAGTGGGAGAGAGAGTGAGAAAGAGAGTGACAGAGAGACTGAGAGAGAGTGAGACAGAGAGTGAGTAAGTGAGAGAGAGTGAGAGACAGGGAGAGAGAAAGCGAGTGAGAGTATGAGAGAGTGAGTGTGAGAGAGAGAGTGAGAGAGAGAGAGACAGTGAGACTCAGTGAGAGACAGTGGGACACAGAGAGAGAGAGGGAGAGTGGGAGAGAAAGACAGTGAGAGAGAGAGAGAGTGTGTGAGAGAGGGTGAGAGTGAGAGTCAGGTAGAGAGTGAGTGAGTGAGTGAGAGAGAGAGTGAGAGAGAGTGAGACAGAGAGTGAGTGAGAGTGAGAGACACAGAGAGAGTGAGAGAGAGTGAGAGAGAGTGAGAGAGAGTGAGAGAGAGTGAGAGAGAGTGAGAGAGAGTGAGAGAGAGTGAGAGAGAGTGAGAGAGGGTGAGAGAGGGTGAGAGAGGGTGAGAGAGCGGGAGAGGAAAAGGGAGAGAGAGACTGAGAGAGTGAGAGAGTGAAAAAGAGAGAGTGAGAGTGAGTGAGAGAGCGAGAAAGTGAGAGAGAGAAAGAGTGAGAGAGTGAGAGAGTGAGAGAGTGAGAGAGTGAGAGTGTGAGAGTGTGAGAGTGTGAGAGAGTGAGAGAGTGAGAGAGTGAGTGAGAGAGTCAGGGAGTGTGAGAGTGATTGAGAGTCAGAGTGAGCTAGTGAGAGAGAGAGGGTGAGAGTGAGAATCAGAGAGAGAGATTGAGTGAGTGAATGTGAGTGACTGAGAGAGAAACTGAGAGAGGGATAGAGAGAGTGAGTGAAAGAGTGAGAAAGTGTTAGAGAGAGAGAGTGAGACAGAGAGAGAATGAGAAAGTGAGACAGAGAGTGAGTGAGAGTGAGAGAGAAAGAGTTAAACTGAGTGAGAGAGAGAGAGTGAGAAAGAGAGTGAGAGAGGAAGAGGGAAAGGGAGAGAGTGAGAGGGAAAGAGAGTGAAAAAGAGAGATTGAGTGAGTGAGAGTGAGAGAGTGAGAATGGGAGTGAGAATGAGAGTGAGGTTAAGAGAGTGAAGATGAGAGAGTGAGGATGAGAGAGTGAGAATGAGAGAGTGAGAGAGGAAGAGCGAAAGAGTGAGAGAGAGAGTGAGAAGGTGAGAGAGAGAGAGTGAAAAAGAGAGAGTGAGTGAGTGTGAGAGAGTGAGAGAGAAAGAGAGTGAAAAAGAGTGAGTGAGTGAGAGACTGACAGTGTGAGAGAGTGAGAAAGTGAGTGTGAGAGTGAGTGAGAGTGAGCGAGAGAGTGAGAGACTGAGAATGAGAAAGTGAGGGAGTGAGAGAAAGTGGGAGAGAGTGAGAGAGAGAAGGGGAGAGTGAGAGAGAGAGCGAATTATAGAGAAACTGAGACAGTGAGTGAGAGTAAGAGGTTGAGAGAGAGAGTGTGTGAGAGGATGAGAGAGAGAGAGTGAGAGAGTGAGAAAGAGTGAGAGAGAGAGAGTGACGATGAGAGTGTAGGTGAGAGTGAGGGTGATGGTGAGAGTGAGGGGGAGATTGAGAGTGAGGGTGAGAGTGAGGGAGAGAGTGAGTAAGAGAGTGAGAGAATGAGAGAGTGAGAGAGTGAGAGAGTGAGAGAGTGAGAGAGTGAGAGAGTGAGAGAGTGGGAGAGTGGGAGAGTGGGAGAGTGGGAGAGTGGGAGAGTGAGAGAGTGAGAGAGTGAGAGAGTGACCGATTGAGCGAGTGAGTGCGAGAGTGAGAGAGAGTGCGAGATTGCGAGTGAGAGTGAGAGACATGTGAGAGTGAGAGTGAGAGGGAGTGAGAGAGTGTGAGAGAATGGGAGAGTGAGTCAGTGAGAGAGTGTGAGAGTGAGTGAGGGTGAGTGAGGGTGAGTGAGGGTGAGTGAGGGTGAGTGAGGGTGAGTGAGGGTGAGTGAGTGTGATTGAGGGTGATTGAGGGTGATTGAGAGTGAGTGAGGGTGATTGAGGGTGAGTGAGGGTGAGTGAGGGTGAGTGAGGGTTAGTGAGGGTTAGTGAGGGTTAGTGAGGGTGAGAGTGAGATTGGGTGAGAGAGTGTGAGTGAGAGAGTGAGTGAGAGAGTGAGAGAGAGTGAGAGAGAGTGAGTGAGAGAGAGAGAGAGTGAGAGAGAGTGAGAGACTGAGAATGAATGATACAGAGAGAGAGAGTGAGAGAGCAGGAGAGGAAGAGGGAGAGAGGGAGAGAGTGAGAGAGACAGAGAGTGAGAGAGAAAGAGAGTGAAAAAGAGAGAGTGAGAGAGTGAGAGTGAGCGAGAGAGCGAGAAAGTGAGAGAGAGAAAGAGTGAGGGAATGAGAGACTGAGAGTGAGAGAGACTGAGAGACTGAGAGAGTGAGGGAGTGAGTGAGAGAGTCAGGGAGTGTGAGAGTGAGCAAGAGTCAGAGTGAGATAGTGAGAGAGAGAGGGTGAGAGTGAGAGTCAGAGAGAGATTGAGTGTGGGACTGAGAGAGAGAGTGAGTGAGTGTGAGTGAGTGAGAGAGTGAGAGACAGAGAGGGAGAGAGTGAGTAAAAGAGTGAGAAAGTGTTAGATAGAGAGAGTGAGAAAGAGAGAATGAGAAAGTGAGACAGAGAGTGAGTGACAGTGAGAGAGTAAGAGTTAAACTGAGTGAGTGAGAGAGAGAGTGAGAGTGAGAGAGCGTGAAAGGGCAAGAGAGGAAGAGAGGAAGAGGGAGAGAGTGAGAGAGACTGAGACAGTGAGAGAGAAAGAGAGTGAAAAGAGAGAGTGAGTGAGTGAGAGAGTGAGAGTGAGAGTGGGAGTGAGAGAGAGTGAGGGCAAAAGTGAGAGAGAGAGAGAGAGCAAGTGAGAGTGTGAGAGAGTGAATGTGAGAGATTGAGAGAGAGAGTGAGAGAGAGTGCGAGAATGAGTGAGAGTGAGTAATAGCGAGAGCGAGTGAGAGAAAGTGAGTGTGTGTGTGAGAGAGTGAGAGAGAGTGAGAAAGAGAGTGAGAGAGAGACTGAGAGAGTGAGACAGAGAGTAAGTGAGAGAGAGTGAGAGACATTGAGACAGAGTGAGAGAGAGTGAGACTGAGAGAGAGAGTGTGACAGAGAGAGAGAGTGAGTGAAAGTGACAGTGAAACTGAGTGAGAGTGTGAGAGTGAGAATGAGAGAGTGAGAATGAGAGTGTGAGGATGAGAGAGTGAGGATGAGAGAGTGAGAGAGGAAGAGTGAGAGAGTGAGAGTGAGAGAGAGAGTGAGAAAGTGAGAGAGAGAGAGGGTGAAAAAGAGAGTGAGAGAGTGAGTGTGAGAGAGTGAGAGGGGAAGAGCGAAAGAGAGAGTGAGAAAGTGAGAGAGACGGTGAAAAAGAGAGAGTGAGTGAGTGAGAGAGAGTCAGAGTGAGAGTGAGAGAGTGAGAAAGAGAGTGAAAAGGAGTGAGTGAGTAAGAGAGAGTGAGAGTGAGCGAGAGAGCCAGAAAATGAGAGAGAGAAAGTGAGAGAATGAGAGACAGACAGTGTGAGAGAGTGAGAGAGTGAGTGTGGGTGAGAGTGAGTGAGAGAGAGAGTGAGAGACTGAGAATGAGAAAGTGAGAGAGTGAGAGAAGGTAGGAGGGAGTGAGAGAGAGAGGGGGAGAGAGAGAGAGTGAATTATAGAGTGAGTGAGAGTAAGAGGTTGAGAGAGAGAGTGTGAGACGGTGAGAGTGAGAGAGTGAGAAAGAGTGAGAGAGAGAGAGTGAGGGTGAGAGTGTGGGTGAGAGTTAAGGTGAGAGTGGGGGGGAGACTGAGAGTGAAGGTGAGAGTGAGAGTGAGGGTGAGAGTAAGGGTGAGAGTGAAGGTGAGAGTGAGGGTGAGAGTTAGTGAGAGAGTGAGAGAATGAGAGAGTGAGATAGTGAGAGTGAGAGAGTGAGAGAGTGTAAAAGAGTGAGAGAGTGAGAAATTGAGTGAGTGACAGTGAGTGATTGAGAGAGAGAGTGATAGAGTGAGAGAGTGTGAGAGAGTGAGAGAGTGAGAGAGTGAGAGTGTGAGAGTGTGAGAGAGTGAGAGAGTGAGAGAGTGTGAGAGAGTGTGAGAGAGTGAGTGAGAGAGTGTGATTGAGTGAGAGTGAGTGAGGGGTGAGTGAGGGTGAGTGAGGGTGAGAGTGAGATTGGGTGAGAGATTGTGAGTGAGTGAGAGAGTGAGAGTGTGAGAGAGTGGGAGAGTGGGAGAGTGGGAGAGTGGGGAGTGTATGTGTGAGAGTGTGAGAGTGTGAGAGAGTGAGAGAGAGTGAGTGTGATTGAGTGTGATTGAGTGTGATTGAGTGAAAGTGAGTGAGGGTGAGTGAGGGTGAGAGTGAGATTGGGTGAGAGATTGTGAGTGAGTGAGAGAGTGAGGTGAGAGAGTGAGAGAGTGGGAGAGTGGGAGAGTGGGAGAGTGGGAGAGTGGGAGAGTGGGAGTGTATGTGTGAGAGAGTGAGAGGGTGAGAGTGAGTGCGAGAGAATGAGAGTGGGGGAGAGAGAGTGAGAAAGAGAGTGACAGAGAGACTGAGAGAGAGTGAGAAAGAGAGTAAGTGAGAGAGAGTGAGAGACAGGGAGAGAGAGAGCGAGTGAGTATGAGAGAGTGAGTGTGAGAGAGAGAGTGAGAGAGAGAGAGAGACAGTGAGACAGAGTGAGAGACAGTGGGACACAGAGAGTTGAGAGTGAGAGCGTGAGAGAAAGTCAGAGTGAGAGAGATTGTGTGAGAGAGGGTGAGAGTGAGAATCAGGTAGAGAGTGAGTGAGTGAGAGAGAGACTGAGAGAGATTGAGACAGTGAGTGAGTGAGAAAGTGAGAGAGAGTGAGATACTGCGAATGAGTGATACAGAGAGAGAGAGTGAGAGAGCAGGAGAGGAAGAGGGAGAGAGGGAGACAGTGAGAGAGACAGAGAGTGAGAGAGAAAGAGAGTGAAAAAGACAGAGTGAGAGAGAGAGAGTGAGAGTGAGCGAGAGAGTGAGAAAGTGAGAGAGAGAAAGAGTGAGAGAATGAGAGACTGAGAGTGTGAGAGTGTGAGAGTGTGAGAGTGTGAGAGTGTGAGAGAGTGAGAGAGTGAGTGAGAGAGTCAGGGAGTGAGAGTGAGTGAAAGTCAGAGTGAGATAGTGAGAGAGAGAGAGAGGGTGAGAGTGAGAGTCAGAGAGAGAGTGAGTGTGGGACTGAGAGAGAGAGTGATTGAGTGTGAGTGAGTGAGAGACAGAGAGGGAGAGAGTGAGTGAAAGGGTGAGAAAGTGTTAGAGAGAGTGAGAAAGAGAGAGAATGAGAAAGTGAGACAGAGAGTGAGTGAGAGTGAGAGAGTAAGAGTTAAACTGAGTGAGAGAGAGAGTGAGTGAGAGTGAGAGTAAGAGAGGAAGAGGGAGAGAGTGAGAGAGACTGAGAAAGTGAGAGAGAAAGAGAGTGAAAAAGAGTGAGTGAGTGAGAGAGTGAGAGTGAGAGAGAGTGAGGGAGAAAGTGTGAGAGAGAGAGAGCGAGCGAGTGAGAGTGTGAGAGAGTGAGTGTGAGAGAGTGTGAGAATGAGTGCGAGTGAGTGAGAGCGAGTGAGTGAGAGTGACTGAGAGTGAGTGATAGTGAGAGAGAGTGAGACAGAGAGAGTGAGAGTGTGTGTGAGAGTGAGAGTGAGAGAGAGTGAGAAAGAGAGTGAGAGAGAGACTGAGAGAGTGAGACAGAGAGTGAGTAAGTGAGAGAGAGTGAGAGACATTGAGACAGAGTGAGAGAGAGTGAGACTGAGAGAGAGAGTGAGACAGAGAGAGAGAGTGAGTGAGAGTGACATTGAAACTGAGTGAGAGTGAGAGTGTGAGAGTGAGAATGAGAGAGTGAGAATGAGGGTGAGGATGAGAGAGTGAGGATGAGAGAGTGAGAGAGGAAGAGCGAGAGAGTGAAAGAGTGAAAGGGAGAATGAGAAAGTGAGAGATAGGGAGGGTGAAAACGAGAGAGTGAGTGAGTGAGAGAGTGAGTGTGAGAGAGTGAGAGAGGAAGAGCGAGAGAGAGAGTGAGAAAGTGAGAGAGAGAGGGTGAAAAAGAGAGAGTGAGTGAGTGAGAGAGAGTCAGAGTGAGAGTGAGCAAGAGAGCGAGAAAATGAGAGAGAGAAAGTGAGAGAATGAGAGACAGACAGTGTGAGAGAGTGAGAGAGTGAGTGTGAGTGTGAGAGTGAGTGAGAGTGAGAGAGAGAGTGAGAGACTGAGAATGAGAAAGTGAGAGAGTGAGAGAAGGTAGGAGAGAGTGAGAGAGAGAGGGGAGAGAGAGAGAGTGAATTATAGAGTGTGAGAGTAAGAGGTTGAGAGAGAGTGTGAGACGGTGAGAGAGAGTGAGAGTGAGAGAGTGAGAAAGAGTGAGAGAGAGAGAGTGAGGGTGAGAGTGTGGGTGAGAGTTAAGGTGAGAGAGAGGGGGAGATTGAGAGTGAAGGTGAGAGTGAGGGTGAGAATGATTGAGAGAGTGAGAATGAGAGAGTAAGAGAGTGAGATAGTGAGAGTGAGAGAGTGAGAGAGTGAGCGAGTGAGAGTGAGAGTGAGAGAGAGTGTGAGTGAGAGTGAGAGTGTGCGAGAGTGCGAGAGAGTGTGAGAGAGTGAGAGAGTGAGAGAGTGAGAGTGAGAGTGAGAGGTGAGCGAGTGTGAAAGAGTGTGAGAGAGTGAGAGATTGAGTGAGTGACAGTGAGTGATTGAGAGAGAGAGTGAGAGAGTGAGAGTGTGAGAGAGTGAGAGAGTGAGAGAGTGTGAGAGTGTGAGAGAGTGTGAGAGAGTGAGTGAGTGTGTTCGAGTGAGAGTGTGAGAGTGAGTGAGGGTGAGAGTGAGATTGGGTGAGAGAATGTGAGTGAGAGAGTGAGTGAGAGAGTGAGTGAGAGACTGAGAGAGAGTGAGAGAGTGAAAGAGAGAGTGGGAGAGTGGGAGAGTGTGTGTGAGAGAGTGAGAGTGAGTGCGAGAGAATGAGAGTGGGAGAGAGAGAGTGAAAAAGAGAGTGACAGAGAGACTGAGAGAGAGTGAGACAGAGAGTGAGTAAGTGAGAGAGAGTGAGAGACAGGGAGAGAGAGAGAACGAGTGAGAGTATGAGAGAGTGAGTGTGAGAGAGATAGTGAGAGAGAGTGAGAGAGAGAGAGTGAGACAGTGAGACAGAGTGAGAGACAGTGGGACACAGAGAATTGAGAGTGAGAGCGGTAGAGAAAGACTGAGAGTGAGAGAGAGTGTGTGAGAGAGGGTGAGAGTCAGAGTCAGGTAGAGAGTGAGTGAGTGAGCGAGAGACTGAGAGAGAGTGAGACAGAGAGTGAGTGAGAAAGTGAGAGAGAGTGAGATACTGCGAATGAGTGATACAGAGAGAGAGAGTGAGAGAGCAGGAGAGGAAGAGGGAGAGAGGGAGACAGTGAGAGAGACAGAGAGTGAGAGAGAAAGAGAGTGAAAAAGACAGAGTGAGAGAGAGAGAGTGAGAGTGAGCGAGAGAGCAAGAAAGTGAGAGAGAGAAAGAGTGAGAGAATAAGAGACTGAGAGTGTGAGAGTGTGAGAGAGTGATTGACTGAGAGAGTGAGGTGCTGAGGGAGTGAGTGAGAGAGTCAGGGAGTGTGAGAGTGAGTGTCAGAGTGAGATAGTGAGAGAGAGAGAGAGGGTGAGAGTGAGAGTCAGAGAGAGAGTGAGTGTGGGACTGAGAGAGAGAGTGAGTGAGTGAGTGAGTGAGTGAGTGAGTGAGTGAGTGAGTGAGTGAGTGAGTGACAGAGAGGGAGTGAAAGAGTGAGAAAGTGTTAGAGAGAGTGAGAAAGAGAGAGAATGAGAAAGTGAGACAGAGAGTGAGTGAGAGTGAGAGAGTAAGAGTTAAACTGAGTGAGATAGAGAGTGAGTGAGTGAGAGAGAGTGAGAGTGAGAGTGAGAGAGGAAGAGAGGAAGAGGGAGAGAGTGAGAGAGAGACTGAGACAGTGAGAGAGAAAGAGAGTGAAAAAGAGAGTGAGTGAGTGAGAGAGTGAAAGTGAGAGTGGGAGTGAGAGTGAGGGAGAAAGTGAGAGAGAGAGAGAGAGAGAGAGAGAGAGAGAGCGAGTGAGAGTGTGAGAGAGTGAGTGTGAGAGATTGAGAGTGAGAGTGTGAGAATGAGTGAGAGTGAATGAGAGTGTGTGTGAGAGTGAGTGAGAGTGAGTGATAGTGAGTGTGTGAGAGTGAGTGAGAGAGAGTGTGTGTGAGAGAGTGAGAGTGAGAGAGAGTGAGAAAGAGAGTGAGAGAGAAAGTGAGAGAGAGTGGGATACTGCGAATGAGTGATACAGAGAGAGAGAGTGAGAGAGCAGGAGAGGAAGAGGGAGAGAGGGAGACAGTGAGAGAGACAGAGAGTGAGAGAGAAAGAGAGTGAAAAAGAGAGAGTGTGAGAGAGAGAGTGAGAGTGAGCGAAAGAGCAAGAAAGTGAGAGAGAGAAAGAGTGAGAGAATGAGAGACTGAGAGTGCGAGAGTGTGAGAGTGTGAGAGAGTGAGAGACTGAGAGACTGAGAGAGTGAGGGGGTGAGGGAGTGAGTGAGAGAGTCAGGGAGTGTGAGAGTGAGTGTCAGACTGAGATATTGAGAGAGAGAGAGAGAGAGGGTGAGAGTGAGAGTCAGAGAGAGAGTGAGTGTGGGACTGAGAGAGAGTGTGAGTGAGTGAGTGTGAGTGAGTGAGAGAGTGAGAGACAGAGAGGGAGAGAGGGAGTGAAAGAGTGAGAAAGTGTTAGAGAGAGAGAGTGAGAAAGAGAGAGAATGAGAAAGTGAGACAGAGAGTGAGTGAGAGTGAGAGAGTAAGAGTTAAACTGAGTGAGATAGAGAGTGAGTGAGTGAGAGAGAGTGAGAGTGAGAGAGAGTGAGAGAGGAAGAGAGGAAGAGGGAGAGAGTGAGAGAGAGACAGACAGTGAGAGAGAAAGAGAGTGAAAAAGAGAGAGTGAGTGAGTGAGAGAGTGAAAGTGAGAGTGGGAGTGAGAGTGAGGGAGAAAGTGAGAGAGAGAGAGAGAGAGAGAGCGAGTGAGAGTGTGAGGGAGTGTGTGTGAGAGATTGAGAGTGAGAGAGAGTGAGAGAGAGTGTGAGAATGAGTGAGAGTGAATGAGAGTGAGTGTGTGAGAGTGAGAGAGAGTGAGAGTGAGAGTGTGTGTGAGAGAGTGAGAGTGAGAGAGAGTGAGAAAGAGAGTGAGAGAGAGACTGAGAGAGTGAGACAAAGAGTGAGTAAGGGAGAGAGAGTGAGAGACATTGAGACAGAGTGAGAGAAATTGAGACTGAGAGAGAGAGTGAGACAGAGAGAGAGTGAGTGAGAGTGACAGTGAAACTGAGTGAGAGTGAGAATGTGAGAGTGAGAATGAGAGAGTGAGGATGAGAGAGTGAGAAAGGAAGAGCGAGAGAGTGAAAGAGTGAGAGAGAGAGTGAGAAAGTGAGAGAGGGTGAAAAAGAGAGAGTGAGTGAGTGAGAGAGTGAGTGTGAGAGTGAGAGAGGAAGAGCGAGAGAGTGAGATAGAGAGTGAGAAAGTGAAAGAGAGAGGGTGAAAAAGAGTGAGTGAGTGAGAGGGAGTCAGAGTGAGGGTGAGAGAGTGAGAAAGAGAGTGAAAAGGAGTGAGTGAGTGAGGGAGAGAGAGTGAGATTGAGTGAGAGTGCAAGAAAATGAGAGAGAGAAAGTAAGAGAATGAGAGACAGACAGTGTGAGAGAGTGAGAGAGTGAGTGTGAGTGTGAGAGTGAGAGAGTGAGATTGTGAAACTGTGTGAGAGAGTGAGAGATTGAGTGAGTGAGAGTGAGTGATTGAGAGAGAGTGATACAGTAAGAGAGTGAGAGGGAGAGTGTTCACATGAGAGAGAGTGTGAGAGAGTGAGAGTGTGAGAGTGAGAAAGTCTGAGAGAGTGAGAGTCTGAGACAGTGAGAGTCTGAGCGAGTGAGAGAGTGAGTGTGTGAGAGTGAGTGAGAGTGAGGATGAGTGAGGGTGAGAGTGAGATTGGGTGAGAGAGTGTGAGTGAGAGAGAGAGAATGAGTGTGAGAGAGTGAGTGTGATTGACAGTGAGTGAGAGTGAGTGATGGTGGGTGAGAGTGAGAGTGAGAATGAGAATGAGAGTAGAGTGAGTGAGTGAGTGAATGAATGAGTGAGTGGGAGAGTGAGAGTGAGGGAGTGAGTGAGTGAGAGTGAGTGAGTGTGAGGAGAGTGAGTGAGAGTGAAAGTGAGTGAGAGAGAGAGTGAGTGATTGAGAGAAAGAGAGTGAGTGAGTGTGTGAGAGTACGAGAGATTTCGAGATTGAGTGTGAGAGTGAGAGAGTAAGTGAGAGGTTGAGAGAGAGAGAGAGTTTGAGAGGGTGAGAGAGGGTGAGAGCGAGAGAGTGAGAAAGAGTGAGAGAGAGAGTGAGGGTGAGAGTGTGGGTGAGTGTGAGGGTGAGAGTGAGGGGGAGATTGAGAGTGAGGGTGAGAGAGAGGGTGAGAGTGAGTGAGAGTGAGAGTGTGAGATTGCGAGAGTGAGAGATTTCAAGAGTTCGAGAGTGAGTGTGAGAGTGAGAGAGTGAGAGTGAGAAAGTGAGTGAGAGTGAGAGGTTGAGAGAGAGAGACAGTTTGAGAGGGTGAGAGAGGGTGAGAGTGAGAAAGAGTGAGAGAGCGAGTGAGGAGAGTGTGTGGGTGAGAGTGTGGGTGAGATTGAGAGTGAGGCTGAGGGTGAGAGTGAGGCTGAGGGTGAGAGTGAGGCTGAGGGTGAGAGTGAGGGTGAGAGTGAGGGTGAGAGTGAGAGAGAGGGTGAGAGTGAGAGAGAGGGTGAGAGTGAGTGAGAGAGTGAGAGAGTGAGAGAGTGAGAGAGTGAGCGATTTAGCAAGTGAGAGAGTGAGAATGAGAGAGAGAGTGCAAGACTGAGAGTGAGAGAGAGTGCAAGAGAGTTAGTGTGAGACTGTGAGAGAGTGAGAGATTGTTTGAGTGAGAGTGAGTGATTGAGAGAGAGAGTAATAGAGTGAGAGAGTGAGACAGAGTGTGAGAGATTGAGAGTGAGAGTGAGAGAGTGAGAGAGTGTGAAAGAGTGAGAGAGTGAGAGAGTGTGAGAGTGAGAGTGAGAGAGTGAGTGAGTGATAGTGAGTGAGTGAGGGTGAGTGTGTGAGAGTGAGTGAGAGTAAGTGAGGGTGAGTGAGGGTGAGTGAGGGTGAGTGAGGGTGAGAATGAGATTGGGTGAGAGAGTGTGAGTGAGTGAGAGTGTGTGAGAGAGTGAGAGAGTGAGAAATTGAGTGCAAGAGTGAGAGTGTGCAAGAGTGAGAGAAAGAGAGTGAGTGAGAGATTGAGAGAGTGAGAGTGAGTGAGAGTGAGAGTGAGAGAGGGTGTTTGTGAGTGGAAGAGAGAGTGAGAGAATGAGAGATAGTGAGTGAGTGAGAGTGAGAGTGAGTGATACAGAGAGTGAGAGTGAGAGTGGGAGTGAGTGAGTTAGAGTGTGTGAGTGAGTGACTGAGAGTGAGTGAGAATGTGAGTGAGAAAGTAGGAGAGTGAGTGTGAGTGAGAGGGAGAGAGGCAGAGAGAGAGAGTAAGGGCGAGAGTGAGGGTGAGAGGGAGGGCGAGAGTGGCGAGGAGTGAGCGAGTGAGAGAGTGTGAGAGTGAGAGAGTGTGAGTGTGAGTGTGAGAGAGAGTGAGACTGAGAGTGTGAGAGAGAGAGTGAGAGAGAGTGAGTGTGTGAGAGTGAGTGTGACTGTGAGAGTGAGTGAGACTGTGAGAGTGATTGAGGGTGATTGAGGGTGAGTGAGTGAGGGTGAGTGAGGGTGGAGAGTGAGTTTGGGTGAGAGAGTGTGAGAGAGTGTGAGAGATAGAGTGAGAGATAGAGTGAGACTAAGTGAGAGAGAGTGAGAGAGAGTGAGAGTGAGTGAGAGAGAGTGAGAGTAGTGAGAGAGAGTGAGTGAGAGTGAGTGAGAGAGTGAGAGAGTGCAAGAGTGAGAGAAAGAGAGTGAGTGAGAGAGAGATTGAGAGAGAGAGTGAGTGTCAGTGAGAGCGAGTGAAAGAGAGAGTTTGAGAGAGAGAAAATGAGAGATAGCGAGTGAGTGAGAGTGAGTGAGAGAGTGGGAGTGAGGAGTTAGAGTGTGAGAGTGAGTGACTGAGAGTGAGAGAGTGAGAATGTGAGTGAGAAAGTGAGAGAGTGAGTGATAGTGAAAGCGAGGGAGTGAGTGAGAGTGAGTGAGGGTGAGAGTGAGACTGAGAGTGAGTGAGTGAGTGATTGAGAGAAAGTGAGTGAGTGAGCGAGAGTGAGTGAGAGTGAGACTGTGAGAGTGCGAGAGATTTCGAGAGTTCGAGAGTGAGTGTGAGAATGAGAGAGTGAGAGTGAGAGAAGGAGTGAGGGTGAGAGTGAGGGTGAGAGTGAGGGTGAGAGTGAGGGTGAGAGTGAGGGTGAGAGTGAGGGTGAGAGTGAGGGTGAGAGTGAGGGTGAGAGCGAGGGGGAGAGCGAGGGGGAGAGCGAGGGGGAGAGCGAGGGGGAGAGCGAGGGGGAGAGCGAGGGGGAGAGCGAGGGGGAGAGCGAGGGGGAGAGCGAGGGGGAGAGCGAGGGGGAGAGCGAGGGGGAGAGCGAGGGGGAGAGTGAGGGGGAGAGTGAGGGGTAGATTGAGAGTGAGGGTGAGAGTGAGAGTGAGAGTGAGGGTGAGGGTGAGGGTGAGAGTGAGAGTGAGGATGACTGTCAGGGTGAGAGGGAGGGTGAGAGGGAGGGTGAGAGTGAGAGTGAGTGTGAGGTAGAAAGTGAGTGAGAGAATGAGAGTGTGAGAGAGTGAGCGATTGAACGAATGAGAGTGAGAGAGTGAGAGAGTGAGAGAGAGAGTGAGAGTGTGAGAGTGAGAGAGAAAGTGTGAGAATGCGAGAGTGAGAGAGAGTGCGAGAGTGAGAGAGAGTGCAAGAGTGGGAGAGAGTGCAAGAGTGGGAGTGAGAGAGAGTGTGAGAGAGTGAGAGAGTGTCAAAGTGTGTGACAGAGTGAGAGACTGAGTGAGAGTGAGTGATTGAAAGAGAGTGACAGACTGAGATAGAGTGTGAGAGAATGAGAGACTGAGAGTGTTCAAGTGAGAGATAGAGTGAGTGAGCATGAGAGAGAGAGAGTGAGCGAGTGAGAGAGTGTGAGAATGTGAGAGCGTGAGAGAGTGAGTGAGAGAGTGAGTGAGAGTGAGTGAGAGTGAGTGAGATTGAGTGAGGGTGAGTGAGGGTGAGTGAGGGTGAAAGTGAGATTGGGTGAGAGAGTGTGAGTGAGTGAGTGAGAGTGAGAGAGAATGAGAGTGAGAGTGAGTGAGAGTGAGTGAGAGTGAGTGAGAGAGTGAGAGATTGAGGCGAGAGTGCAAGAGTGCAAGAGTGAGAGAAAGGCTGTGAGTGAAAGAGAGATTGAGAGATTGAGAGAGTGAGTGACAGTGAGAGCTAGTGAGCGAGAGAGTTTGAGAGTGAGAGAATGAGAGATAGCAAGTGAGTGAGAGTGAGAGTGAATGAGAGACAGAGTGGGCGTGAGTGAGTTAGAGTGTGACAGTGAGTTACTGAGAGTGAGAGAGTGAGAATGTGAGTGAGAAAGTGAGAGAGTGAGTGATAGTGAAAGCGAGGGAGTGAGTGAGAGTGAGTGAGAGTGAGTGAGGGTGAGAGTGAGAGTGAGTGAGACAGTGAGTGATTGAGAGAAACAGAGTGAGAGAGTGAGCAAGAGTGAGTGAGAGTGAGATTGTGGGATTGTGAGAGATTTCGAGAGTTCGACAGTGAGTGTGAGAGTGAGAGAGTGAGATTGAGAAAGTGAGAGAGTGAGTGAGGGTGAGAGTGAGGGGGAGAGTGAGAATGAGGGTGAGAGTGAGAATGAGGATGAGATTGAGTGTGAGGGAGAAAGTGAGTGAGAGTGTGAGAGAATGAGAGAGTGAGAGAGTGAGCGACTGAGTGAGTGAGAGTGAGAGTGTGATAGATTGAGAGAGTTAGGGTGAGAGTGAGAGAGTGAGAGTGAGAGAGATAGTGCGAGAATGCGAGAGTGAGAGTGAGAGAGAGTGCAAGAGTGAGAGTGTGAGAGAGTGAGAGTGAGGGAGTGAGAGAGTGTGAAAGAGTGTGAGAGAGTGAGAGATTGAGTGAGTGTGTGATTGAGAGAGAGTGATAGAGTGAGAGAGTGAGATAGAGTGTGAGAGAGTGAGCGAGTGAGAGTGTTCAAGTGAGAGAGAGAGTGAGTGTGAAAGCGTGAGTGAGTGAGAGAGTCAGTGAGAGAGTGAGAGAGATAGAGTGAGAGAGAGAGTGTGTGAGAGTGAGTGTGTGAGGGTGAGTGTGTGAGAGTGAGTGAGAGTGAGTGGGAGTGAGTGGGAGTGAGTGGGAGTGAGTGAGAGTGAGTGAGGGTGTGAGGCTGTGTGAGGGAGAGTGAGGGTGAGAGTGAGATTGGGTGAGTGAGTGAGTGAGTGAGTGAGTGAGTGAGTGAGTGAGTGAGTGAGTGAGTGAGTGAGTGAGTGAGAGAGTGAGAGAGAGAGAATGAGAGTGAGTGTTTATGAGTGGGAGAGAGAGTGAGAGAATGAGAGATAGCAAGTGAGTGAGAGTGAGAGTGAGTGAGAGAGAGATTGAGAGTGGGTGTGAGTGAGTTAGAGTGTGAGAGTGAGTGAGTTAGAGTGTGAGAGTGAGTGACTGAGAGTGAGAGAGTGAGAATGAGTGAGTGAGGGTGAGAGTGAGGGTGAGAGTGAGGGTGAGAGTGAGGGTGAGAGTGAGGGTGAGTGAGGGTGAGAGTGAGGGTGAGTGAGGGTGAGAGTGAGAGTGAGGGAGAGAGACAGTTTGAGAGGGTGAGAGAGGGCGTGAGAGTGAGAGAGTGAGAAAGAGTGAGAGAGACAGTGAGGAGAGAGTGTGGGTGAGAGTGTAGGTGAGAGTGAGGGTGCGAGTGAGGGGGAGATTGAGTGTGAGGGTGAGAGTGAGGGTGAGGGTGAGGGTGAGGGTGGGGTGAGGGTGAGAGTGAGGGTGAGAGTGAGTGAGAGAGTGAGAGAATGAGAGAATGAGATAGTGAGAGAGTGAGATAGTGGGAGAGTGAGTGAGGGAGTGAGCGATTTAGCGAGTGAGAGTTAGAGATTGAGAGTGAGAGAGAGAGTGTGAGACCGAGAGTGAGAGTGAGAGAGTGAGTGTGTGCAAGTGAGAGAAAGTCAGAGGGAGTGTGAGGGAGTGAGAGAGTGTGAGAGTGTGAGAGAGTGAGAGAGTGAGAGAGTGTGAGAGTGAGTGAGTGAGTGAGAGTGAGTGAGAGTGCGAGAGTCCGAGAGTGTGAGAGATTGAGAGTTTGAGGCTGAGTGTGAGAGTGAGTGAGAGTGAGAAAGTGAGAGAGTGAGTGAGAGTGAGAGAGTAAGGGTGAGGGTGGTGAGAGAGTGAGAGTGTGAGAGTGAGTGAGAGTGAGTGAGAGAGAGAGTGAGAGAGTGAGAGTGAGAGAGATAGTGTGAGAATGCGAGAGTGAGAGAGAGTGCAAGAGTTGGAGTGAGAGAGAGTGTGAGAGATTGAGAGAGTGAGAGAGTGTCAAAGTGCGTGACAGAGTGAGAGAATTGAGTGAGAGTGAGTGATTGAAAGAGAGTGATAGAGTGAGATAGAGTGTGAGAGAATGAGAGAGTGAGAGTGTTCAAGTGAGAGAGAGAGTGAGTGAGCATAAGAGAGAGAGAGTGAGCGAGTGAGAGAGTGTGAGAGTGTGAGAGCGTGAGAGAGTGAGTGAGATTGAGTGAGTGAGATTGAGTGAGGGTGAGTGAGATTCAGTGAGGGTGAGTGAGGGTGAGTGAGGGTGAGTGAGGGTGAGTGGAGGGTGAGTGAGGGTGAAAGTGAGCTTGGGTGAGAGAGTGTGAGTGAGTGAGTGAGTGAGAGTGAGAGCGAATGAGAGTGAGAGTGAGTGAGAGTGAGTGAGAGAGTGAGAGATTGAGTGCAAGAGTGCAAGAGTGAGAGAAAGGGTGTGAGTGAAAGAGAGATTGAGAGAGTGAGAGTAAGTGACAGTGAGAGCTAGTGAGCGAGAGAGTTGAGAGTGAGAGAATGAGAGCTAGCGAGTGAGTGAGAGTGAATGAGAGACAGAGTGGGAGTGAGTGAGTTAGAGTGTGACAGTGAGTTACTGAGAGTGAGAGTGAGAATGTGAGTGAGAAAGTGAGAGAGTGAGTGATAGTGAAAGCGAGGGAGTGAGTGAGAGTGAGTGAGAGTGAGTGAGGGTGAGAGTGAGAGTGAGTGAGAGAGTGAGTGATTGAGAGAAACAGAGTGAGAGAGTGAGCAAGAGTGAGTGAGAGTGAGATTGTGGGAGTGTGAGAGATTTCGAGAGTTCGAGAGTGAGTGTGAGAGTGAGAGAGTGAGGTTGAGAAAGTGAGAGAGTGAGTGAGGGTGAGAGTGAGGGTTAGAGTGAGGGTGAGAGTGAGGGTGAGAGTGAGGGTGAGAGTGAGGGTGAGGGTGAGAGTGAGTGAGAGAGTGAGAGAATGAGAGAATGAGATAGTGAGAGAGTGAGATAGTGGGAGAGTGAGTGAGAGAGTGAGCGATTTAGCGAGTGAGAGTTAGAGATTGAGAGTGAGAGAGGAGAGTGCGAGACTGAGAGTGAGAGTGAGAGAGTGAGTGTTGCAAGTGAGAGAAGTCAGAGGGAGTGTGAGGGAGTGGAGAGAGGTGAGAGAGTGTGAGAGAGTGAGAGAGTGAGAGAATGAGAGTGTGAGAGTGAGTGAGTGAGAGTGAGTGAGAGTGCGAGAGTCCGAGAGTGTGAGAGATTGAGAGTTTGAGGCTGAGTGTGAGAGTGAGTGAGAGTGAGAAAAGTGAGAGAGTGAGTGAGAGTGAGTGAGAGTGAGAGAGTAAGGGTGAGGGTGGTGAGAGAGTGAGAGTGTGAGGAGTGAGTGAGAGTGAGTGAGAGAGAGAGTGAGAGAGAGAGAGAGTGAGAGAGAGAGAGATAGTGTGAGAATGCGAGAGTGAGAGAGAGTGCAAGAGTGGGAGTGAGAGAGAGTGTGAGAGATTGAGAGAGTGAGTGTCAAAGTGTATGACAGAGTGAGAGATTGAGTGAGAGTGAGTGATTGAGAGAGAGTGATAGAGTGAGATAGAGTGTGAGAGAATGAGAGAGTGAGAGTGTTCAAGTGAGAGAGAGAGTGAGTGAGCATGAGAGAGAGAGAATGAGCGAGTGAGAGAGTGTGAGAGTGTGAGAGCGTGAGAGATTGAGTGAGTGAGATTGAGTGAGGGTGAGTGAGGGTGTGAGATTGAGTGAGATTGAGTGAGGGTGAGTGAGGGTGAGTGAGGGTGAGTGAGGGTGAGTGAGGGTGAGTGAGGAGTGAGTGAGGGTGAAAGTGAGATTGGGTGAGAGAGTGTGAGTGAGTGAGTGAGTGAGAGTGAGAGCGAGTGAGAGTGAGTGAGAGTGAGTGAGAGAGTGAGAGATTGAGTGCGAGAGTGCAAGAGTGAGAGAAAGGGTGTGAGTGAAAGAGAGATTGAGAGAGTGAGAGTAAGTGACAGTGAGAGCTAGTGGAGCGAGAGAGTTTGAGAGTGAGAGAATGAGAGATAGCGAGTGAGTGAGAGTGAATGAGAGACAGAGTGGGAGTGAGTGAGTTAGAGTGTGACAGTGAGTTACTGAGAGTGAGAGTGAGAATGTGAGTGAGAAAGTGAGAGAGTGAGTGATAGTGAAAGCGAGGGAGTGAGTGAGAGTGAGTGAGAGGTGAGAGGGTGAGAGTGAGAGTGAGTGAGAGAGTGAGTGATTGAGAGAAACAGAGTGAGAGAGTGAGCGAGAGGAGTGAGAGTGAGATTGTGGGAGTGTGAGAGATTTCGAGAGTTCGAGAGTGAGTGTGAGAGTGAGAGAGTGAGGTTGAGAAAGTGAGAGAGTGAGTGAGGGTGAGAGTGAGGGTTAGAGTGAGGGTGAGAGTGAGGGTGAGAGTGAGGGTGAGAGTGAGGGTGAGAGTGAGGGGGAGATTGAGAGTGAGGGTGAGAGTGAGAATGAGGGTGAGATTGAGTGTGAGGGAGAAAGTGAGTGAGAGTGTGAGAGAATGAGAGAGTGAGAGAGTGAGCGACTGAGTGAGTGAGAGTGAGAGAGTGAGAGTGTGATAGATTGAGAGAGTTAGGGTGAGAGTGAGAGAGTGAGAGTGAGAGAGATAGTGCGAGAATGTGAGAGTGAGAGTGAGAGAGAGTGCAAGAGTGAGAGTGTGAGAGTGAGAGTGAGGGAGTGAGAGAGTGTGAAAGAGTGTGAGAGAGTGAGAGATTGAGTGAGTGTGTGATTGAGAGAGAGTGATAGAGTGAGAGAGTGAGATAGAGTGTGAGAGAGTGAGCGAGTGAGAGTGTTCAAGTGAGAGAGAGAGTGAGTGTGAAAGCGTGAGTGAGTGAGAGAGTCAGTGAGAGAGTGAGAGAGATAGAGTGAGAGAGAGAGTGTGTGAGAGTGAGTGTGTGAGGGTGAGTGTGTGAGAGTGAGTGAGAGTGAGTGGGAGTGAGTGGGAGTGAGTGGGAGTGAGTGAGAGTGAGTGAGGGTGTGAGGCTGTGTGAGGGAGAGTGAGGGTGAGAGTGAGATTGGGTGAGTGAGTGAGTGAGTGAGTGAGTGAGTGAGTGAGTGAGTGAGTGAGTGAGTGAGTGAGTGAGTGAGAGAGAGAGAGAGAATGAGAGTGATTGTTTATGAGTGGGAGAGAGAGTGAGAGAATGAGAGATAGCAAGTGAGTGAGAGTGAGTGAGAGAGAGATTGAGAGTGGGTGTGAGTGAGTTAGAGTGTGAGAGTGAGTGAGTTAGAGTGTGAGAGTGAGTGACTGAGAGTGAGAATGAGTGAGTGAGGGTGAGAGTGAGGGTGAGAGTGAGAGTGAGGGAGAGAGACAGTTTGAAAGGGTGAGAGAGGGCGTGAGAGTGAGAGAGTGAGAAAGAGTGAGAGAGACAGTGAGCAGAGAGTGTGGGTGAGAGTGTAGGTGAGAGTGAGGGTGCGAGTGAGGGGGAGATTGAGTGTGAGAGTGAGAGTGAGAGTGAGGGTGAGGGTGTGAGTGAGGGTGAGGGTGAGGGTGAGGGTGATGGTGAGGGTGATGGTGAGGGTGATGGTGAGGGTGAGAGTGAGGGTGAGAGTGAGGGTGAGAGTGAGGGTGAGAGTGAGGGTGAGTGTGAGGGTGAGAGTGAGAGTGAGGGTGAGAGTGAGGGTGAGGGTGAGAGTGAGTGAGAGAGTGTGAGAATGAGAGAATGAGATAGTGAGAGAGTGAGATAGTGGGAGAGTGAGTGAGAGAGTGAGCGATTTAGCGAGTGAGAGTTAGAGATTGAGAGTGAGAGAGAGAGTCCGAGACCGAGAGTGAGAGTGAGAGAGTGAGTGTGTGCAAGTGAGAGAAAGTCAGAGGGAGTGTGAGGGAGTGAGAGAGTGTGAGAGAGTGAGAGAGTGAGAGAGTGAGAGAGTGAGAGAGTGAGTGAGTGAGTGAGTGAGAGTGAGTGAGTGAGTGAGAGTGAGTGAGAGTGCGAGGGTCCGAGAGTGTGAGAGATTGAGAGTTTGAGGCTGAGTGTGAGAGTGAGTGAGAGTGAGAAAGTGAGAGAGTGAGTGAGAGTGAGTGAGAGAGAGAGAGTAAGGGTGAGGGTGGTGAGAGAGTGAGAGTGTGAGAGTGAGTGAGAGTGAGTGAGAGAGAGAGTGAGAGAGTGAGAGTGAGAGAGATAGTGTGAGAATGCGAGAGTGAGAGAGAGTGCAAGAGTGGGAGTGAGAGAGAGTGTGAGAGATTGAGAGAGTGAGAGAGTGTCAAAGTGTGTGACAGAGTGAGAGATTGAGTGAGAGTGAGTGATTGAAAGAGAGTGATAGAGTGAGATAGAGTGTGAGAGAATGAGAGAGTGAGAGTGTTCAAGTGAGAGAGAGAGAGTGAGTGAGCATGAGAGAGAGAGAATGAGCGAGTGAGAGAGTGTGAGAGTGTGAGAGCGTGAGAGAGTGAGTGAGATTGAGTGAGTGAGATTGAGTGAGGGTGAGTGAGATTGAGTGAGATTGAGTGAGGGTGAGTGAGGGTGAGTGAGGGTGAGTGAGGGTGAAAGTGAGATTGGGTGAGAGAGTGTGAGTGAGTGAGTGAGTAAGTGAGAGTGAGAGCGAATGAGAGTGAGAGTGAGTGAGAGAGTGAGAGATTGAGTGCGAGTGTGCAAGAGTGAGAGAAAGGGTGTGAGTGAAAGAGAGATTGGGAGAGTGAGAGTAAGTGACAGTGAGAGCTAGTGAGCGAGAGAGTTTGAGAGTGAGAGAATGAGAGATAACGAGTGAGTGAGAGTGAGAGTGAATGAGAGACAGAGTGGGAGTGAGTGAGTTAGAGTGTGACAGTGAGTTACTGAGAGTGAGAGTGAGAATGTGAGTGAGAAAGTGAGAGAGTGAGTGATAGTGAAAGCGAGGGAGTGAGTGAGAGTGAGTGAGAGTGAGTGAGGGTGAGAGTGAGAGTGAGTGAGAGAGTGAGTGATTGAGAGAAACAGAGTGAGAGAGTGAGCGAGAGTGAGTGGGAGTGAGATTGTGGGAGTGTGAGAGATTTCGAGAGTTCGAGAGTGAGTGTGAGAGTGAGAGAGTGAGGTTGAGAAAGTGAGAGAGTGAGTGAGGGTGAGAGTGAGGGTTAGAGTGAGGGTGAGAGTGAGGGTGAGAGTGAGGGTGAGAGTGAGGGGGAGATTGAGAGTGAGGGTGAGAGTGAGAATGAGGGTGAGATTGAGTGTGAGGGAGAAAGTGAGTGAGAGTGTGAGAGAATGAGAGAGTGAGAGAGTGAGCGACTGAGTGAGTGAGAGTGAGAGAGTGAGAGTGTGATAGATTGAGAGAGTTAGGGTGAGAGTGAGAGAGTGAGAGTGAGAGAGATAGTGCGAGAATGCGAGAGTGCAAGTGAGAGAGCGTGCAAGAGTGAGAGTGAGAGAGAGTGTGAGAGAGTGAGAGTGAGGGAGTGAGAGAGTGTGAAAGAGTGTGAGAGAGTGAGAGATTGAGTGAGTGTGTGATTGAGAGAGAGTGATAGAGTGAGAGAGCGAGATAGAGTGTGAGAGAGTGAGCGAGTGAGAGTGTTCAAGTGAGAGAGAGAGTGTGAGAGCGTGAGAGAGTGAGTGAGAGAGTCAGTGAGAGAGTGAGAGAGATAGAGTGAGAGAGAGAGAGTGTGTGAGAGTGAGTGTGTGAGGGTGAGTGTGTGAGAGTGAGTGAGAGTGAGTGGGAGTGAGTGGGAGTGAGTGGGAGTGAGTGGGAGTGAGTGGGAGTGAGTGGGAGTGAGTGGGAGTGAGTGAGAGTGAGTGAGGATGTGAGGCTGTGTGAGGGTGAGTGAGGGTGAGAGTGAGATTGGGTGAGAGAGTGTGTGAGTGAGTGAGTGAGAGAGTGAGAGAGAATGAGAGAGAGAGTGAGAGTGAGTGAGAGTGAGTGTTTATGAGTGGGAGAGAGAGTGAGAGAATGAGAGATAGCAAGTGAGTGAGAGCGAGAGTGAGTGAGAGAGAGATTGAGAGTGGGAGTGAGTGAGTTAGTGTGTGAGAGTGAGTGAGTTAGAGTGTGAGAGTGAGAATGTGAGTGAGTGAGGGTGAGAGTGAGGGTGAGAGTGAGGGTGAGAGTGAGGGTGAGAGTCAGGGTGAGAGTCAGGGTAAGAGTCAGGGTGAGAGTCAGTGTGAGAGTGAGAGTGAGGGAGAGAGACAGTTTGAGAGGGTGAGAGTGAGAGAGTGAGAAAGAGTGAGAGAGAGAGTGAGGAGAGAGTGTGGGTGAGAGTGTGGGTGAGAGTGAGGGTGCGAGTGAGGGGGAGATTCAGTGTGAGGGTGAGAGTGAGGGAGAGAGTGAGGGTGAGAGTGAGAGTGAGAGTGAGAGTGAGAGTGAGAGTGAGGGTGAGGGTGAGTGTGAGGGTGAGGGTGAGGGAGTGTGCGTGAGGGTGAGGGTGAGGGTGAGAGTGAGAGTGAGGGTGAGGGTGAGGGTGAGGGTGAGGGTGAGGGTGAGAGTGAGAGTGAGAGTGAGGGTGAGAGTGAGAGTGATAGTGAGTGAGAGAATGAGAGAGTGAGATAGTGAGAGAGTGAGATAGTGAGAGATTTAGCGAGTGAGAGTTAGAGATTGAGAGTGAGAGAGTGAGAGTGTGCAAGTGAGAGAAAGTCAGAGGGAGTGTGAGAGAGTGAGAGAGTGTGAGAGTGTGAGAGAGTGAGAGAGTGAGAGAGTGAGAGAGTGTGAGAGAGTGAGTAAGTGAGTGAGTGAGTGAGTGAGTGAGTGAGTGAGTGAGTGAGTGAGTGAGTGAGTGAGTGTGCGAGAGTCCGAGAGTGCGAGAGATTGAGAGTTTGAGGCTGAGTGTGAGAGTGAGTGAGAGTGAGAAAGTGAGAGAGTGAGTGAGAGTGAGTGAGAGTGAGAGAGTAAGGGTGAGGGTGGTGAGAGAGTGAGAGTGAGTGAGAGTGATTGAGAGTGAGTGAGAGTGAGTGAGAGTGAGTGTGTGAGAGTGAGTGTGTGTGAGTGAGTGTGTGAGAGTGAGTGAGAGTGAGTGGGAGCGAGTGAGAGTGAGTGGGAGTGAGTGAGAGTGAGTGAGAGTGAGTGAGGGTGTGAGGCTGTGTGTGGGTGAGTGAGGGTGAGAGTGAGATTGGGTGAGAGACTGTGAGTGAGTGAGTGAGTGAGTGTGTGAGTGAGTGAGAGAGAGAGAATGAGAGAGAGTGAGAGTGTGAGTGAGAGTGAGTGAGAGAATGAGAGATTGAGTGTGAGAGTGAGAGAGTGCAAGAGTGAGAGAAAGAGAGAGAGTGAGAGAAAGAGAGAGAGTGAGAGATTGAGTGAGTGAGAGTGAGAGTGAGTGAGGGTGTTTGTGAGTGGGAGAGAGGGAGAGAATGAGGGATAGCGAGTGAGTGAGAGAGTGAGAGTGGGAGTGAGTGAGTTAGAGTGTGAGAGTAAGTTAGAGTGTGAGAGTGAGAATGTGAGTGAGAAAGTGAGAGAGTGAGTGAGAGTGAGAGTGAATGAGAGATAGAGAGAGAGTAAGGTAAGAGTGAGGGTGAGAGTGAGGGCAAGAGTGAGCGAATGAGAGAGTGCGAGAGTGAGAGAGTGCGAGTGTGAGAGAGAGTGTGAGAGTGAGAGAGGGTGTGAGAGTGAGAGAGTGAGAGAGTGAGTGTGTGAGACTGAGTGAGAGTGAGTGAGAGTGAGTGAGAGTGAGTGAGAGTGAGTGAGAGTGAGTGAGAGTGAGTGAGAGTGAGTGAGAGTGAGTGAGAGTGAGCGAGAGTGAGCGAGGGTGAGCAAGGGTGAGTGAGGGTGAGTGAGAGTGAGTGAGAGATTGAGTGTGAGAGTGAGAGAGTGCAAGAGTGAGAGAGAGGGAGTGAGAGAGAGATTGAGAGAGTGAGTGAGTGAGAGTGAGAGCCACTGAGCGAGAGAGTTTGAGAGTGAGAGAATGAGAGATAGTGAGTGAGTGAGAGTGAGTGAGAGAGAGAGTGGGAGTGAGTGACTGAGAGTGAGAGAGTGAGAATGTGAGTGAGAAAGTGAGAGAGTGAGTGATAGTGAGAGAGAGTGAGAGAGAGAGTGAGTGTGAGAGAGTGAGACAGTGTGAGAGTGAGAGTGAGTGAGACAGTGAGTGAAATTGAGTGAGAGTGATTGAGAGAGAGAGACAGAGAGAAAGTGAGAGTGAGTGAGAGATTGAAAGAGATAGAGAGTGGGAGTGGGAGAATGAGAGAGTGAGAGTGAAAGAGTGAGAGTGAGTGAGACTGAGTGAGAGTCAGTGAGAGTGAGTGAGAATGAGAGTGAGATTGGGTGAGAGAGTGTGAGAGATAAAGTGAGAGAGTGAGAGTGATAGAGAGAGTGAGAGAGAGTGAGAGTGAGTGAGAGTGAGTGAGAGAGTTAGAGTGAGTGAGAGTGAGAGAGTGAGAGAGTGAGTGAGAGTGAGTGAGAGATTGAGTGAGAGAGTTTGAGAGTGAGAGAATGAGAGATAGCGAGTGAGTGAGAATGAGAGTGAGTGAGAGAGAGAGTGGGAGTGAGTGAGTTAGAGTGTGAGATTGAGTGACTTAGAGTGAGAGAGTGAGAATGTGAGTGAGAAAGTGAGAGAGTGAGTGATAGTGAGTGAGAGGGTGAGAGAGAGAGAGTGAGAGTGAGACAGTGTGAGAGTGAGAGTGAGTGAGACAGTGAGTGAGATTGAGTGAGAGTGATTGAGAGAGAGAGAGACAGAGAGAAAGTGAGAGTGAGAGTGAGAGAGAGATTGAAAGAAATAGAGAGTGGGAGAGTGAGAATGAGAGAGTGAGAGTGAAAGAGTGAGAGTGAGTGAGATTGAGTGAGACTGAGTGAGAGTGAGTGAGAGTAAGATTGGGTGAGAGAGTGTGAGTGATAGAGTGAGAGAGTGTGAGGGAGTGTCAGTGAGAGCGAGTGAACGAGAGAGTTTGAGAGTGAGAGAATGAGAGATAGCGAGTGAGTGAGAGTGAGAATGAATGAGACAGAGAGTGGGAGTGAGTGAGTTAGAGTGTGAGAGTGAGTGACTGAGAGTGAGAGAGTGAGAATGTGAGTGAGAAAGTGAGAGAGTGAGTGATAGTGAAAGCGAGGGAGTGAGTGAGAGTGGGTGAGAGTGAGAGTGAGAGTGAGTGAAAGAGTGTGAGTGAGTGAGCGAGAGTGAGTGAGAGTGAGATTGTAAGAGTGCGAGAGATTTTGAGAGTGAGTGTGAGAGTGAGATTGAGAAAGTGAGAGAGTGAGTGAGGGTGAGAGTGAGGGTGAGAGAGAGGGTGAGAGTGAGAGTGAGGGTGAGGGTGAGGGTGATGGTGAGGGTGAGAGTGAGGGTGAGAGTGAGGGTGAGAGTGAGGGTGAGAGTGAGGGTGAGAGTGAGGGTGAGAGTGAGGGTGAGAGTGAGAGTGAGGGTGAGAGTGAGGGTGAGGGTGAGAGTGAGTGAGAGAGTGAGAGAATGAGATAGTGAGAGAGTGAGATAGTGGGAGAGTGAGTGAGAGAGTGAGCGATTTAGCGAGTGAGAGTTAGAGATTGAGAGTGAGAGAGAGAGTGCGAGACCGAGAGTGAGAGTGAGAGAGTGAGTGTGTGCAAGTGAGAGAAAGTCAGAGGGAGTGTGAGGGAGTGAGAGAGTGTGAGAGAGTGAGAGAGTGAGAGAATGAGAGTGTGAGAGTGAGTGAGTGAGAGTGAGTGAGAGTGCGAGAGTCCGAGAGTGTGAGAGATTGAGAGTTTGAGGCTGAGTGTGAGAGTGAGTGAGAGTGAGAAAGTGAGAGAGTGAGTGAGAGTGAGTGAGAGTGAGAGAGTAAGGGTAAGGGTGGTGAGAGAGTGAGAGCGTGAGAGTGAGTGAGAGTGAGTGAGAGAGAGAGTGAGAGAGTGAGAGTGAGAGAGATAGTGTGAGAATGCGAGAGTGAGAGAGAGTGCAAGAGTGGGAGTGAGAGAGAGTGTGAGAGATTGAGAGAGTGAGAGAGTGTCAAAGTGTGTGACAGTGTGGGAGATTGAGTGAGAGTGAGTGATTGAAAGAGAGTGATAGAGTGTGAGAGAATGAGAGAGTGAGAGTGTTCAAGTGAGAGAGAGAGTGAGTGAGCATGAGAGAGAGAGAATGAGCGAGTGAGAGAGTGTGAGAGTGTGAGAGCGTGAGAGATTGAGTGAGTGAGATTGAGTGAGGGTGAGTGAGATTGAGTGAGGGTGAGTGAGGGTGAGTGAGGGTGAGTGAGGGTGAGTGAGGGTGAGTGAGGGTGAAAGTGAGATTGGGTGAGAGAGTGTGAGTGAGTGAGTGAGTGAGAGTGAGAGCGAATGAGAGTGAGAGAGAGTGAGAGTGAGTGAGAGTGAGTGAGAGAGTGAGAGATTGAGTGCGAGAGTGCAAGAGTGCAAGAGTGAGAGAAAGGGTGTGAGTGAAAGAGAGATTGAGAGAGTGAGAGTAAGTGACAGTGAGAGCTAGTGAGCGAGAGAGTTTGAGAGTGAGAGAATGAGAGATAGCGAGTGAGTGAGAGTGAATGAGAGACAGAGTGGGAGTGAGTGAGTTAGAGTGTGACAGTGAGTTACTGAGAGTGAGAGTGAGAATGTGAGTGAGAAAGTGAGAGAGTGATAGTGAAAGCGAGGGAGTGAGTGAGAGTGAGTGAGAGTGAGTGAGGGTGAGAGTGAGAGTGAGTGAGAGAGTGAGTGATTGAGAGAAACAGAGTGAGAGAGTGAGTGAGAGTGAGATTGTGGGAGTGTGAGAGATTTCGAGAGTTCGAGAGTGAGTGTGAGAGTGAGAGAGTGAGGTTGAGAAAGTGAGAGAGTGAGTGAGGGTGAGAGTGAGGGTTAGAGTGAGGGTGAGAGTGAGGGTGAGAGTGAGGGTGAGAGTGAGGGGGAGATTGAGAGTGAGGGTGAGAGTGAGAATGAGGGTGAGATTGAGTGTGAGGGAGAAAGTGAGTGAGAGTGTGAGAGAATGAGAGAGTGAGAGAGTGAGCGACTGAGTGAGTGAGAGTGAGAGAGTGAGAGTGTGATAGATTGAGAGAGTTAGGGTGAGAGTGAGAGAGTGAGAGTGAGAGAGATAGTGCGAGAATGCGAGAGTGCGAGTGAGAGAGAGTGCAAGAGTGAGAGTGAGAGAGAGTGTGAGAGAGTGAGAGTGAGGGAGTGAGAGAGTGTGAAAGAGTGTGAGAGAGTGAGAGATTGAGTGAGTGTCCCGTGAATTGAGAGAGAGTGATAGAGTGAGAGAGCGAGATAGAGTGTGAGAGAGTGAGCGAGTGAGAGTGTTCCAAGTGAGAGAGAGAGTGGAGTGTGAGAGCGTGAGAGAGTGAGTGAGAGAGTCAGTGAGAGAGTGAGAGAGATAGAGTGAGAGAAAGAGAGTGTGTGAGAGTGAGTGTGTGAGGGTGAGTGTGTGAGGGTGAGTGAGTGAGAGTGGTGAGAGTGAGTGAGAGTGAGTGGGAGTGAGTGGGAGTGAGTGGGAGTGAGTGGGAGTGAGAGGTGGAGTGGTGGGAGTGAGTGGAGTGAGAGTGAGTGAGGATGTGAGGCTGTGTGAGGGTGAGTGAGGGTGAGAGTGAGATTGGGTGAGAGAGTGAGTGAGTGAGTGAGTGAGTGAGTGAGTGAGTGAGTGAGAGAGTGAGAGAGAATG
Source organism: Cetorhinus maximus (assembly GCF_964194155.1). Lineage (NCBI taxonomy): Eukaryota > Metazoa > Chordata > Chondrichthyes > Lamniformes > Cetorhinidae > Cetorhinus > Cetorhinus maximus. The sequence continues at coordinate 71,454,498 of NC_135895.1, read as the reverse complement.
AGAGAGAGAGTGAGAGTGAGTGAGAGTGAGTGTTTATGAGTGGAGAGAGAGTGAGAGAATGAGAGATAGCAAGTGAGTGAGAGCAAGAGTGAGTGAGAGAGAGATTGAGAGTGGGAGTGAGTGAGTTAGTGTGTGAGAGTGAGTGAGTTAGAGTGTGAGAGTGAGCGACTGAGAGTGAGAGAGTGAGAATGTGAGTGAGTGAGGGTGAGAGTGAGGGTGAGAGTGAGAGTGAGGGTGAGAGAGTGAGGGTGAGAGTGAGGGTGAGAGTCAGGGTGAGAGTCAGGGTGAGAGTCAGGGTGAGACTCAGGGTGAGAGTCAGGGTGAGAGTCAGGGTGAGAGTCAGGGTGAGAGTCAGGGTGAGAGTCAGGTGAGAGTCAGGGTGAGAGTCAGTGTGAGAGTGAGAGTGAGGGAGAGAGACAGTTTGAGGGGGTGAGAGTGAGAGAGTGAGAAAGAGTGAGAGAGAGAGAGGAGAGAGTGTGGGTGAGAGTGTGGGTGAGAGTGTGGGTGAGAGTGAGGGTGAGAGTGAGGGGGAGATTCAGTGTGAGGGTGAGAGTGAGGGAGAGAGTGAGGGTGAGAGTGAGAGTGAGAGTGAGAGTGAGAGTGAGGGTGAGGGTGAGGGTGAGGGTGAGAGTGCGCGTGAGGGTGAGGGTGAGGGTGAGATTGAGAGTGAGGGTGAGGGTGAGAGTGAGAGTGATAGTGAGTGAGAGTGAGAGAATGAGAGAGTGAGATAGTGAGATAGTGAGAGAGTGAGATAGTGAGAGATTTAGCGAGTGAGAGTTAGAGATTGAGAGTGAGAGAGTGAGAGTGTGCAAGTGAGAGAAAGTCAGAGGGAGTGTGAGAGATTGAGAGAGCGTGAGAGTGTGAGAGAGTGAGAGAGTGAGAGAGTGTGAGAGAGTGAGTGAGTAAGTGAGTGAGTGAGTGAGAGTGAGTGAGTGAGTGAGTGAGTGTGCGAGAGTCCGAGAGTGCGAGGGATTGAGAGTTTGAGGCTGAGTGTGAGAGTGAGTGAGAGTGAGAAAGTGAGAGAGTGAGTGAGAGTGAGTGAGAGTGAGTGAGAGTGAGAGAGTAAGGGTGAGGGTGGTGAGAGAGTGAGAGTGAGTGAGAGTGAGTGAGAGTGAGTGAGAGTGAGTGTGTGAGAGTGAGTGTGTGAGAGTGAGTGTGTGAGAGTGTGTGAGAGTGAGTGAGAGTGAGTGGGAGTGAGTGAGAGTGAGTGAGGGTGTGAGGCTGTGTGAGGGTGAGTGAGGGTGAGAGTGAGATTGGGTGAGAGAGTGTGAGTGAGTGAGTGAGTGAGAGATAGAGAATGAGAGAGAGTGAGAGTGTGAGTGAGAGTGAGTGAGAGAGTGAGAGATTGAGTGTGAGAGTGAGAGAGTGCAAGAGTGAGAGAAAGAGAGAGAGTGAGAGATTGAGTGAGTGAGAGTGAGGGTGAGTGTTTGTGAGTGGGAGAGAGTGAGAGAATGAGGGATAGCGAGTGAGTGAGAGAGTGAGAGTGGGAGTGAGTGAGTTAGAGTGTGAGAGTGAGTAAGTTAGAGTGTGAGAGTGAGAATGTGAGTGAGAAAGTGAGAGAGTGAGTGAGAGTGAGAGTGAATGAGAGATAGAGAGAGAGTAAGGTAAGAGTGAGGGTGAGAGTGAGGGCGAGAGTGAGCGAATGAGAGAGTGCGAGAGTGAGAGAGTGCGAGTGTGAGAGAGAGTGTGAGAGTGAGAGAGAGTGTGAGAGTGAGAGTGTGAGAGAGTGAGAGAGACTGAGTGGGAGTGAGTGAGACTGAGTGAGAGTGAGTGAGAGTGAGTGAGAGTGAATGAGAGTGAGTGAGGGTGAGTGAGGGTGAGTGAGAGTGAGTGAGAGTGAGTGAGAGATTGAGTGAGAGAGTGCAAGAGTGAGAGAGAGGGAGTCAGAGAGAGATTGAGAGAGTGAGTGAGTGAGAGTGAGAGCCACTGAGCGAGAGAGTTTGAGAGTGAGAGAATGAGAGATAGTGAGTGAGTGAGAGTGAGTGAGAGAGAGAGTGGGAGTGAGTGACTGAGAGTGAGAGAGTGAGAATGTGAGTGAGAAAGTGAGAGAGTGAGTGGTAGTGAGAGAGAGTGAGAGAGAGAGTGAGACAGTGTGAGAGTGAGACAGTGAGTGAAATTGAGTGAGAGTGATTGAGAGAGAGAGACAGAGAGAAAGTGAGAGTGAGAGTGAGTGAGAGATGAAAGAGATAGAGAGTGGGAGAGGGAGAATGAGAGAGTGAGAGTGAAAGAGTGAGAGTGAGTGAGACTGAGTGAGAGTCAGTGAGAGTGAGTGAGAATGAGAGTGAGATTGGGTGAGAGAGTGTGAGAGATAAAGTGAGAGAGTGAGAGTGATAGAGAGAGTGAGAGAGAGTGAGAGTGAGTGAGAGTGAGTGAGAGTGAGTGAGAGAGTTAGAGTGAGTGAGAGTGAGAGAGTGAGTGAGAGATTGAGTGCGAGAGTGAGAGTGTGCATGAGCGAAAGAAAGAGTGAGTGAGAGTGAGAGCGAGTGAGTGAGAGAGTTTGAGAGTGAGAGAATGAGAGATAGCGAGTGAGTGAGAATGAGAGTGAGTGAGAGAGAGAGTGGGAGTGAGTGAGTTAGAGTGTGAGATTGAGTGACTTAGAGTGAGAGAGTGAGAATGTGAGTGAGAAAGTGAGAGAGTGAGTGATAGTGAGTGAGAGGGTGAGAGAGAGAGAGTGAGAGTGAGACAGTGTGAGAGTGAGAGTGAGTGAGACAGTGAGTGAGATTGAGTGAGAGTGATTGAGAGAGAGAGACAGAGAGAAAGTGAGAGTGAGAGTGAGTGAGAGATTGAAAGAAATAGAGAGTGGGAGAGTGAGAATGAGAGAGTGAGAGTGAAAGAGTGAGAGTGAGTGAGACTGAGTGAGACTGAGTGGGAGTGAGTGAGAGTAAGATTGGGTGAGAGAGTGTGAGTGATAGAGTGAGAGAGTGAGAGGGAGTGTCAGTGAGAGCGAGTGAACGAGAGAGTTTGAGAGTGAGAGAATGAGAGATAGCGAGTGAGTGAGAGTGAGAATGAATGAGAGAGAGAGTGGGAGTGATTGAGTTAGAGTGTGAGAGTGAGTGACTGAGAGTGAGAGAGTGAGAATGTGAGTGAGAAAGTGAGAGAGTGAGTGATAGTGAAAGCGAGGGAGTGAGAGTGGGTGAGAGTGAGAGTGAGAGTGAGTGAAAGAATGTGAGTGAGTGAGCGAGAGTGAGTGAGAGTGAGATTGTAAGAGTGCGAGAGATTTCGAGAGTAAGTGTGAGAGTGAGAGAGTGAGATTGAGAAAGTGAGAGAGTGAGTGAGGGTGAGAGTGAGGGTGAGAGTGAGGGTGAGAGTGAGGGTGAGAGTGAGGGTGAGAGTGAGGGTGAGGGTGAGAGTGAGGGTGAGAGTGAGGGTGAGAGTGAGGGTGAGAGTGAGGGTGAGAGTGAGAGTGAGGGTGAGAGTGAGGGTGAGAGTGAGAGTGAGGGTGAGAGTGAGGGTGAGAGTGAGAGTGAGGGTGAGAGTGAGGGTGAGAGTGAGAGTGAGGGTGTTGAAGTGAGAGAGAGAGTGACCGTGAGAGAGAGAGTGTGACCGTGTGAGAGAGAGAGAGAGAGAGTGAGAGAGTGAGCGAGTGAGAGAGTGTGAGAGTGTGAGAGTGTGAGAGTGTGAGAGCGTGAGAGAGCGAGTGATCGAGAGTGAGTGAGGATGAGTGAGGGTGAGTGAGGGTGAGTGAGGGTGAAAGTGAGATTGGGTGAGAGAGTGTGAGTGAGTGAGTGAATGAGAGAGTGAGAGATTGAGTGCGAGAGTGCAAGAGTGAGAGAAAGGGAGTGAGTGAGAGAGTGAGAGTGAGTGACAGCAAGAGCAAGTGAGCGAGAGAGTTTGAGAGTGAATGAGAGATAGCGAGTGAGTGAAAGTGAGAGTGAATGAGAGAGAGAGTGGGAGTGAATGAGTTAGAGTGTGAGAGTGAGTGACTGAGAGTGAGAGAGTGAGAATGTGAGTGAGAAAGTGAGAGAGTAAGTGATAGTGAGAGCGAGGGAGTGAGTGAGAGTGAGTGAGGGTAAGAGTGAGAGTGAGTGAGAGAGAGAGTGTGATTGAGAGAAAGAGAGTGAGTGAGTGAGAGTGAGTGAGAGTGAGAGTGTGAGAGTGTGAGAGTGCGAGAGATTTTGGGAGTTCGCGAGTGAGTGTGAGAGTGAGATTGAGAAAGTGAGAGAGTGAGAGAGTGAGAGGTTGAGAGAGAGAAAGAGAGTTTGAGAGGGTGAAGGGTGAGAGTGAGATAGTGAGAAAGAGTGAGAGAGAGAGTGAGGAGAGAGTGTGGGTGAGAGTGTGGGTGAGAGTGAGGGTGCGAGTGAGTGGGAGATTGAGTGTGAGGGTGAGAGTGAGGGAGAGAGTGAGGGTGAGAGAGAGAGTGAGAGTGAGGGTGAGGGTGAGAGTGAGAGTGAGAGCGAGGGTAAGGGTGAGTGTGAGAGTGAGGGTGAGGGTGAGGGTGAGGGTGAGAGTGATAGTGAGTGAGAGAGTGAGAGAATGAGAGAGTGAGATAGTGAGAGAGTGAGTGAGAGAGTGAGCGATTTAGTGAGTGAGAGTTAGAGATTGAGAGTGAGAGAGAGAGTGCGAGACCGAGAGTGAGAGTGAGAGAGTGAGAGTGTGCAAGTGAGAGAAAGTCAGAGGGAGTGTGAGGGAGTGAGAGAGTGAGAGAGTGTGAGAGTGTGAGAGAGTGAGAGAGTGAGAGAGTGAGAGAGTGAGAGAGTGAGAGTGAGTGAGTGAGAGTGAGAGAGTAAGGGTGAGGGTGGTGAGAGAGTGAGAGAGTGAGAGTGAGTGAGAGTGTGTGAGAGTGAGTGTGTGAGAGTGAGTGTGTGAGAGTGAGTGTGTGAGAGTGAGTGTGTGAGAGTGAGTGTGTGAGAGTGAGTGTGTGAGAGTGAGTGTGTGAGAGTGAGTGTGTGAGAGTGTGAGAGTGAGTGAGAGTGAGTGGGAGTGAGTGAGAGTGAGTGAGGGTGTGAGGCTGTGTGAGGGTGTGAGGGTGAGAGTGAGATTGGGTGAGAGAGTGTGAGTGAGTGAGAGAGTGAGAGAGAATGAGAGAGAGTGAGAGTGAGTGAGAGTGAGTGAGAGAGTGAGAGATTGAGTGTGAGAGTGAGAGAGTGCAAGAGTGAGAGAAAGAGAGAGAGTTAGAAAAGAGATTGAGTGAGTGAGAGTGAGAGTGAGTGAGGCTGAGTGTTTGAGAGTGGAGAGAGTGAGAGAATGAGGGATAGTGAGTGAGTGAGAGTGAGTGAGAGAGTGAGAGTGGGAGTGAGTGAGAGTGTGAGAGTGAGTAAGTTAGAGTGTGAGAGTGAGTGAAGTGAGAGTGAGAATGTGAGTGAGGTGAGAAGTGAGAGAGTGAGGAGGTGTGAGTGAAGGAGAGAGTAGCAAGAGTGAGGGTGAGAGTGAGTGGTGAGTGAGCGAATGAGAGAGTGCGAGAGTGAGAGAGAGTGTGAGAGTGAGAGTGTGAGAGAGTGAGAGAGTGAGAGAGTGTGTGTGAGACTGAGTGAGAGTGAGTGAGACTGAGTGGGAGTGAGTGAGAGTGAGTGAGAGTGAGTGAGGGTGATTGAGAGTGAGTGAGAGATTGAGTGTGAGAGTGAGAGTGTGAGAGAGTGAGAGAGAGATTGTGTGAGACTGAGTGAGAGTGAGTGAGAGTGAGTGAGAGTGAGTGAGACTGAGTGAGACTGAGTGAGAGTGAGTGAGAGTGAGTGAGAGTGAGTGAGAGTGAGTGAGAGTGAGTGAGGGTGAGTGGGGGTGAGTGAGGGTGAGTGAGGGTGATTGAGAGTGAGTGAGAGATTGAGTGTGAGAGTGAGAGAGTGCAAGAGTGAGAGAGAGTGAGTGAGAGAGAGATTGAGAGAGTGAGTGAGTGAGAGTGAGAGCCACTGAGCGAGAGAGTTTGAGAGTGAGAGAATGAGAGATAGCGAGTGAGTGAGAGTGAGTGAGAGAGAGAGTGGGAGTGAATGACTGAGTGTGAGAGAGTGAGAATGTGAGTGAGAAAGTGAGAGAGTGAGTGATAGTGAGAGAGAGAGAGTGAGAGAGTAATGTGAGAGAGTGAGACAGTGTGAGAGTGAGAGTGAGTGAGACAGTGAGTGAAATTGAGTGAGAGTGATTGAGAGAGAGAGAGGACAGAGAGAGAGTGAGAGTGAGTGAGAGATTGAAAGATATAGAGAGTGGGAGAGGGAGAATGAGAAAGTGAGAGTGAAAGAGTGAGAGTGAGTGAGACTGAGTGAGAGTCAGTGAGAGTGAGTGAGAATGAGAGTGAGATTGGGTGAGAGAGTGTGAGAGATAAAGTGAGAGAGTGAGAGTGATAGAGAGAGTGAGAGAGAGTGAGAGTGAGTGAGAGTGAGTGAGAGAGTTAGAGTGAGTGAGAGTGAGTGAGTGAGAGTGAGTGAGAGATTCAGTGCGAGAGTGAGAGTGTGCATGAGTGAAAGAAAGAGAGTGAGTGAGAGTGAGAGCGAGTGAGCGAGAGAGTTTGAGAGTGAGAGAATGAGAGATAGCGAGTGAGTGAGAATGAGAAGGAGTGAGAGAGAGAGTGGGAGTGAGTGAGTTGGAGTGTGAGAGTGAGTGACTTAGGGTGAGAGAGTGAGAATGTGAGTGAGAAAGTGAGAGAGTGAGTGATAGTGAGTGAGAGGGTGAGAGAGTGAGAGTGAGAGAGTGAGAAAGAGTGAGAGTGAGTGAGACAGTGAGTGAGATTGAGTGAGTGTGATTGAGAGAGAGACAGAGAGAAAGTGAGAGTGAGAGTGAGTGAGAGATTGAAAGAGATAGAGAGTGGGAGAGTGAGAATGAGAGAGTGAGAGTGAAAGAGTGAGAGTGAGTGAGAGTGAGTGAGACTGAGTGAGACTGAGTGAGAGTGAGTGAGAGTAAGATTGGGTGAGAGAGTGTGAGTGATAGAGTGAGAGAGTGAGAGGGAGTGTCAGTGAGAGCGAGTGAACGAGAGAGTTTGAGAGTGAGCGAATGAGAGATAGCAAGTGAGAGTGAGAATGAATGAGAGAGAGAGTGGGAGTGAGTGAGTTAGAGTGTGAGAGTGAGTGACTGAGAGTGAGAGAGTGAGAATGTGAGTGAGAAAGTGAGAGAGTGAGTGATAGTGAAAGCGAGGGAGTGAGAGTGAGTGAGAGTGAGAGTGAGAGTGAGTGAAAGAGTGTGAGTGAGTGAGCGAGAGTGAGTGAGAGTGAAATTGTAAGAGTGCGAGAGATTTCGAGAGTTCAAGAGTGAGTGTGAGAGTGAGATAGTGAGATTGAGAAAGTGAGAGAGTGAGTGAGAGTGAGGGTGAGAGTGAGGGTGAGAGTGAGGGTGAGAGTGAGGGTGAGAGTGAGGGTGAGAGTGAGGATGAGGGTGAGAGTGAGGCTGAGAGTGAGGGTGAGAGCGAGGGTGAGAGTGAGGGTGAGAGTGAGGGTGAGAGTGAGAGTGAGGGGGAGAGTGAGGGTGAGAGTGAGGGTGAGGGTGAGAGTGAGAGTGAGAATGAGGGTGAGGGTGAGAGTGAGAGTGAGGGTGAGAGTGAGGGTGAGGGTGAGGGTGAGAGTGAGGGTGAGGGTGAGACTGAGGGTGAGACTGAGGGTGAGACTGAGGGTGAGAGTGAGGGTGAGGGTGAGAGTGAGGGTGAGGGTGAGACTGAGGGTGAGAGTGAGAGTGAGGGTGAGAGTGAGGGTGAGAGTGAGTGTGAGAGTGAGAGTGAGGGTGAGAGTGAGAGTGAGGGTGAGAGTGAGGGTGAGAATGAAACAGTGAGAGTGATAGAGTGAGAGTGTGAAAGTGAGAGACAGTGAGAGAGAGTGTGAGAGATTGAGAGAGTGAGTGAGAGTGAGAGTGAGTGAGAGTGAGTGAGAATGAGTGAAAGTGAGTGAGATTGAGTGAGAGTTAGTGAGAGTTAGTGAGAGTGCGAGAGATTGAGATTTCGAGGGTGAGTGAGAGAGTGAGTGAGAGTGAGAAATTGAGAGAGTGAGTGACAGTAAGAGAGAGAGGGAGTGGGGTGAGAGTGAGCTAGAGTGAGAGAGAGAGTGGGGTGAGGGTGAGAGTGAGAGTGAGGGTGAGAGTGAGGGTGAGGGTGAGAGTGAGGGTGTGAGTGAGGGTGTGAGTGAGGGTGTGAGTGAGGGTGTCAGTGAGGGTGAGAGTGAGAGTGAGGGTGAGAGTGAGAGTGAGAGTGAGGGTGAGAGTGAGAGTGAGAGAGAGGGTGAGGGTGAGAGTGAGAGTGAGAGTGAGAGTGAGGGAGAAAGTGAGTGTGAGTTTGAGAGAATGAGAGAGTGAGAGATTGAGCGATTGAACGAGTGAGAGTGAGAGAGTGAGAGTGAGAGAGTGAGAGTGAGAGATATTGTGCGAGAATGCGAGAGTGGAGAGTGGGAGACGTGAAGAGTGCAAGAGTGAGAGAGAGTGAGAGAGTTGAGCATGTTCAAGTGACAGAGGGAGAGAGATTGAGTGAGAGAGAGAGAGAGAGAGAGAGTGAGCGAGTGAGCGAGTGTGAGAGTGTGAGAGCGTAAGAGAGTGAGTGAGAGTGTGAGAATGTGAGAGAGTGTGAGAGTGAGAGCGTGAGAGAGTGACAG